>NC_138774.1:13358340-13851482 GCF_965119305.1 Pelophylax lessonae
TGTAACTATGTAATTGTTTTTTTTTTTAAATCTATAGACAACAATATGGAAAAAATAAATAAAGAAAAGCTCTTACACCTGTACACCCTCAATGGACTGGGGCAATTATTATATGGTCCGGTTTACTTGTTTTTTCATGACAAAAAAGGCTTTCTATTAGTGATTTTTTTACATTTTTTTCTTATTTTTTTATGCAATCTATAGACAAAAAGGTGTACAAAAAAAAAAAAAAAAAAAATCTTTCAAAATCACTTTTTTTTTTCTTTACCACTGTTAAATTTTTTTATTTTTTTTTAATTTGCTGGACAGGGCTGTAGAAGGTCCTTAACCCATCAGCAGGACCGGTATCTGCTCCTTTTTGCAAGGAGGAACAGGTTGAGCACTGCCAGAGCCCTACAAAATGACCTCCAGCAGACCACTGGTGTGAATGTCTCTGACCAAACAATCAGAAACAGACTTCATGAGGGTGGCCTGAGAGCCCGATGTCCTCTAGAGGGCCCTGTGCTTACTGCCCAGCACCGTGGAGTTTGATTGGCATTTGACAGGACGTGAAAGGGTCTGGAGAAGCCGTGGAGAATGTTATGCCGCCTGTAACATTGTTCAGCATGATTGGTTTGGTGGTGGATCAGTGATGGTCTGGGGAGGCAAATCCATTGAGACCTCTGCAGCCTAGACAATGCCACCCTGACTGCCATTAGGTATCTGGATGAAATCCTTGGACCCATTGTCAGGCCCTACACTGGTGCAGTGGGTCCTGGGGTCCTCCTGGTGCACGAAAATGCCCGGCCTCATGTTGCGGGAGTCTGAAGCCAGTTCCTGGAGGATGAAGGAATTGATACCATTGAATGGCCCCCACGTTCACCTGACATAAATCCAATAGAACACCTCTGGGACATTATGTTTCGGTCCATCTAACGCCACCAGGTTGCACCTCAGTCTGTTCAGGAGCTCAGTGGTGCCCTGGTCTAGATCTGGGAGGAAAAACCCCAGGACACCATCCGTCGTCTCATTAGGAGCATGCCCCGACATGGTCAGGCATGCATGCAAGCAGGTGGGGACCATATAAACTACTGAGGACCATTTTGAGTTGCTGCAATGAAATTTCAGCAAAATGGACTCGCCTCCTGCATCATTTTTTCACTTTGATTTTTGGGGTGTCTTTGAATTCAGCCCTCTGTAGGGTGATCATTTTCATTTTGATGTGGTATCCTTTCAATCCTAACACATTACCCAGTCCATATCAATATAGATATCTAGCATGATATTTTTCCCCATTGAGATCGAATGTGTTTCCAAAGTGTTCCTTACATTTTTTTGAGCAGTGCATGTATATATATATATATGTAGCAAGGTTTCCAGGCCTAAGGCCTGATGTGGGTCTGCCATTTGTACCGGTAATCTCTCCAGCCCATGTGAGCTGTGACCCTGGGTGTGACAACTGAAGCAGTGACAACTCCGGCATCTTTGTTTGTGGTTTTTTTATTGGAATAAAGGGGATGGGAGAAGGGAATGAGTGGGATACTCCTTGAGGCTTAAACTAATTACAATTGGGACTTCTACTCCTGAAATGCCCGTTGGCGCCTCCTTGATGCCAGCCGGTGCCAGCCAACGCTCACTGACACTGAGAACACTCTGTAAACAGAAGAAGTACTGAATCCTCGACTTATAGTCCAGAAGATCCAAGACTGAGGACTGTAGAACTCCTGACACTGTTGTACTGTTAAAGTCACTGAAAACTTTCCCCCCCCGCCTGGCGCAGCTTGAGGTAGTATTATAGTAGAACTCTGTATAGCTGTCACTGTCACTGTAACTGGCACGCTCTGTACAATTCAGGACCCAAACTGCAGGTGCCCCCTTTGACCTCTAACTCTTCAGGGTCCACTGACTAGGTACCCCCCTCTGTAGCTTCAGGGTCCTCAACCTAGGTACCCTCTTTACAGCTAGCTGACACTGGATCCCAGAACCTCTTCCGGAGTGGTCCCCTCTATCTTCAGGCAGACCCCCAGGGGCAATCCTCAGTACTCACGACCTGTGTAGGCTTTCCTGGGACTCAAACCTCAAATCACCCCCCCCCCCCATTATCTCTTTCAGCCTCCAGCCCTTCTAACACCTTTAGCTATTAGCTACCCTTATTTTTTTCAGCCAGCAGCCCCCGCCTCAGACATGAGATCAGCCCCCCCTTATCTCTTTCAGGCTTCAGCCCCTTCAAACCTCAGATCAGCCCCCCTTATCACTTTCAGCCTCCAGCCCCCTTCAGACCTTAGATCAGCCCTTACCTCTTTCAGCCTCCAGTCCCCCTCAAACCGCAGATTAGTACCCCTTATTTATTTCAGCCTCCAGCCCCCTCAGACCTTAGATCAGCCCTTACCTCTTTCAGCCTCCAGTCCCCCTCAAACCTCAGGTTAGTACCCCTTATTTATTTCAGCCTCCAGCCCCCCTCAGACCTTAGATCAGCCTTAGATTACCTCTTTCAGCCTCCAGTCCCCCTCAAACCTCAGATTAGTACCCCTTATTTCTTTCAGCCTCCAGCCCCCCTCATACCTTAGATCCGCTCCCTTACCTCTTTCAGCCTCCAGCCCCCCTCAGACCTTAGATCAGCCCTTACCTCTTTCAGCCTCCAGCCCCCCTCAGACCTCAGAGTAGTACCCCTTATCTCTTTCAGCCTCCAGCCCCCCTCAGACCTCAGAGTAGTACCCCTTATCTCTTTCAGTCTCCAGCCCTCCCTCAGACCTTAGATCAGCCCTTATCTCTTTCAGCTTACAGCCCCCCTCAGACCTTAGATCAGCCCTCATCTCTTTCAGCCTCCAGCCCCCCTCAGACCTTAGATCAGCCCTTACCTCTTTCAGCCTCCAGCCCCCCTCAGACCTTAGATCAGCCCCTTACCTCTTTCAGCCTCCAACCGCCCTCTGTAATGTTCCGGTACCTTTGGTACCCAAAATTACACTATCCACAAGTGTATGCGCCCTACCATTTACTTTTGGAAAGGTGCGCATACACCTTTAAGACTGGAGCTGTCATCACTCAGCGCCGGACTAGATGGCTATTTAAGGCGTCGGCTCTCACTCACATGTGTTCGTTCAAACACCCTTACTTGGATGCTAACCTTGCTTGAAGCTTCCATGCTTGCAAGCTTACTTCGCTGACGGAACCTCGCTGCGCTGATCCCTTTATCCCGCTACTGGATCATCCGCCTCTCCTGAACCACCCTTCGGCTGTATCGCTAATAGTGCTAAGTACCCCGCAGGGGAATTCTCTATAAACTTATACTAAGCTTACACTATCTAGCTCTGCATAGTAAAGACTGTTTATTACATCTGCATAAACTAGATTGCTAGCTCTTGAGACTACTGCTACTTTTCTGCACTGGGTTGATCTCTTTTGTATGTCCACCTGCTATTCTATCATCTGCTATCATACAACATTGCTAAACCTTCCTGCATCCATCTGCTACTGTCTCACCTTCAAGTGTCTATCACCTATCACCTCCACTCAACCTATCCCTCAACCTTCATCATTGTGTTACCACATACATAAAGTCATTCTAGGAACCAGCTTGCTAACTGTGTGTATTTACTGGCTGAAATAAGACCTTCCACACATGATGAGTCATTGAGGTTGGGAATGGTATCTCAGCATATCTCTTACATGACTACTGACGTGGATCTATTTCTGCAGCTGAAAATCCACACCATATAAGAAACGCAGGAGCTTTACAGATTGAACGAACCTAAAAAATGGATTCAGCAGAAATAACCACTCAGGTGACACAATTAAAACAGCAAGTAACTGCGTTAATACACGCACTTGCTGAATTAAAAGAAGACAATCAGGCTCTGTCGCAGCAGGTAATTAGACTGACACAACTTACCTCTGCTCAGTCTCCTGAACCCAAGATAAATCCCCCTTTGGTATTTACAGGCGATCGCAAAAAATTTTGCGAATTTAAAAACGCATGTGAGTTACTTTTTTTGCTAAAACCTCGTACCTACCTTACTGATCACATTAAGGTTTGTACTATTATTTCTTACCTATCAAGCGATCCTCGAGCCTGGGCAGATTCTCTTTTTGAGAAAAACGACCAGCTTCTCAACTCCTATGCCTTGTTCCTGGCAGAGCTCACTAGCCTATATGATGACCCCAATAGGCAGAGTACTGCTGATCTTCAGTTAAGATCCTTGAAACAAGGAAGCAGGCCTGTAGAAGACTTTGTCGCAGAGTTCAAGAGATGGACCCTTGATTCCGAATGGAATGATGCATCTCTGAAAACCCAATTTAGGCTTGGCCTATCAGAAGCCGTTAAGGACGAGCTCGCCCGAGCGGATCTGCCAAAAACCCTGGATGCATTAATACAACTCAGTATTACCATAGATAGAAGACTACGAGAAAGAAAGGCTGAAAAGATGGGAATGCCATTATCCGTTTCCTCTCGGAGTCTGGCCGTTGACCCCGTTCCTATGGAGATAGGAACCATACGCCCACCGCTATCAACTATGGAAAAAGCCAAAAGACGAAATGAAAATCTCTGCTTGTACTGTGCATCCCCGGATCACAAGATAAACGTCTGTCCCCTAGTCAACAAAAAGAAGGGTGAGTGTTCACATGTCTCTCTAGGAGGATTGACAACTTCATTCACTAACCCCTACATTTCTGTTTTTTTTGACATTACAGTGGGACCAGAACAGGATTACTACTAAGGCCATGATTGACACAGGATCTTGTGGAAATTATATGGATATATGTTTTGCTGCTTTAAATAAAATTCCTATTATTTCTAAACTCAAACCTGTCTCAGTAAGTCTAATTACCGGTGTTCCGTTATCCTCTGGTCCGATCACCGATCAGACACAAGCACTTCTAGTCACTATTAACGAGTCTCATAGGGAGACTTCTACCTTCGATTTAATACCATCACCCCACTTTCCCATTGTGTTGGGACTTCCCTGGTTGCACACACACCAACCAACCATAGATTGGAAGAAACGGTCCTTGACCTTCCCTTCTTGTTATTGCGAGGAAACGTGTAACCTCCCGTTTTCCGGGAAGATTCTGTCTGTGATGACAGATGAGATTGCACCACTATGTTATCAGGATCTTTCTGAGGTTTTTCTTGAGAAAAATGCTCAAGCATTACCTCCTCATCAAGACTATGATTGTAGCATTGATCTACTCCCAAATAGCAAATTGCCGTTCGGTCATGTTTATCCTCTTTCACAGGATGAACTTGCCCATCTCAAAACCTATTTGGATGAGAACTTGGAAAAAGGTTTTATTAGACCTTCCACTTCTTCCACAGCAGCAGGACTCTTTTTTGTTCGCAATAAAGATTCAAGTCTCAGACCTATCATCGACTACAGGAAATTGAATGCTATCACAATAAAAGATCGCTATCCTCTACCGCTTATCCCTGAGCTCATTGAGCAGGTGCGTGGAGCTACCTATTTTTCAAAATTAGACCTGAAAGGAGCATACAATCTCATTCGAATCCGTGATGGACACGAGTGGAAGACTGCGTTCAGAACTAGATACGGATTGTTCGAATATCTTGTGATGCCATTCGGCCTATACAATGCCCCTGCAGTTTTCCAACGATTTATAAACGATATTTTTAAAGACTTACTAGATGTCTGTGTTGTGGTATATCTGGACGATATACTTATATATTCACGGACCCTGTCTGAACACATAAGACATGTAAGACTTGTATTATCGAGATTGCTTGCACATAATCTTTATGTAAAGCTGAAGAAATGCTTGTTCCATAAAGATGAGGTACTCTTTCTAGGCTACATCATATCCAAAACAGGAATCGAGATGGACATGAGTAAAATATCCTGCATTCAGGATTGGCCTACACCAACTACACGCAAGGCGCTACAGCGATTCCTGGGATTTTCAAATTTCTACAGGAAGTTCATAAAAAACTTTTCTGCTATTATGAGACCCCTCACACAGCTCACTAGCATAAAAATACCATTCAAATGGTCAGAAGAAGCAAATAAGGCTTTCCACTTGTTAAAGACAAGGTTTACTTCCGCTCCCATATTACGCCATCCAGACCCATCCCTCCAATACATTCTGGAAGTAGATGCGTCAAACCTGGCAGTAGGAGCAATACTCTCCCAACGACCTACCCCCACTTCACCACTTCATCCAGTCGCCTTTTTTTCGAAATCCCTGAGCAGTCCCGAGATAAATTACCCCGTGGGTGAGAAGGAACTGCTTGCTATAAAATTGGCTCTGGAGAATTGGCGACATTTACTCGAAGGCACCCAATTACCAATAATTATATACACGGACCATAAAAACCTCCAATATCTTCAGACTAGCAAAACTCTCTCGCATCGACAGGTACGATGGTCACTATTCCTTCTAAGGTTTAACT
Organism: Pelophylax lessonae; assembly: GCF_965119305.1. NCBI lineage: Eukaryota > Metazoa > Chordata > Amphibia > Anura > Ranidae > Pelophylax > Pelophylax lessonae. Next base: position 13,364,723 of record NC_138774.1, read on the forward strand.
TCCTAGTGACCTACACACCTGCAGATAAGAACAAAAAGGCGGATGCACTATCACGACTAACTGAAGAAAACTACTTTGAAATTCCTTCCGTTCCTATAATACCTCACAAACGCATTATTGGAGTTGTCCGTTCCTTGAAGGAAGAGGTTCTGCATGGTATAAGGTTGGATTCACCCCCACCACAACTAACTGCCGATGCAGAAGGCTTCCTCTACTACAACGACAAACTTTACATACCACCTACCCTACGCACCAAGATCTTGGAATTATCTCATGATGTGCCTATGGCAGGACATATGGGTATGACAAAGACTTTCAATTTGATTTCTCTGCAATTCTGGTGGCCTGACATGAAAACATCTATACAAAAATTCGTCTCTTCATGCAATGTCTGTGCCAGGTCCAAAATTGACACTACTAGACCATCCGGTCTACTATGCAGTCTACCAATACCCCAAACTCCATGGGAGGTTCTGTCATTGGACTTCATCGTATAATTGCCTCCTTCCAAAGGATTTAATACCATCTTGGTGTCAGTGGACCATCTGACAAAGATGGCACATTTCATTGCTATTCGCAGACTACCTTCGTCCAAACAAACGGCAGAACTCCTGATGAAACATGTCTTCAGATTACATGGTATCCCAAAAACTCTTTTGTCTGACCGTGGATCCCAATTTATTTCTAAATTCTGGCAAGAACTATGTCACATACTACGGATTGAGCGGAAGCTCACTTCTCCTTACCATCCGCAGACCAACGGACAGACTGAAAGAGTCAACCAATGCATCGAGCAGTATTTACGTTGTTACACTTCTTACCAACAGGATGATTGGTTGGATCTTCTCCCCCTGGCAGAATTTGCCTACAACAACGCAACTCACAGTACAACCAAGCAGAGTCCGTTCTACTTGAACTATGGGTTCCATCCCTCTATTCTCCCTCCACGCATCCTTCCTTCAAATAACCCAGTAGCCTCAGACTATCTTTCCCAAATAAAGGATTCTCTGGGTTTACTAAATACTACCATTGCACACGCTCATAGTCAACAAAAGAAGTACTATGATCTTCGTAGAAGACCTTCTCCACAGTATACTATCGGGGACCTCGTTTGGCTCTCAACAAAAAACTTGAGACTGAAGATCCCTAGCAAAAAGCTTGGACCTCTGTTCTTGGGACCTTTCCCAATCAAGAAACTTATTGGAAAAGCTGCAGTGCAGCTTACATTGCCAATGGACCTAAAAATCCATCCCATTTTCCATGTGTCGCTACTAAAACCCCATGTTCCGGACCAAGGAATAAGGCCTAATATTCCACCTCCCCCTCCTGTACAAGTTGAAGGTGGAGAAGAATACGAGATAAAAGAGATTCTGGATTCTCGTATCTACAGAAGAAAACTTCAGTACTTGGTTAGATGGAAGAACTATGGGCCCCAAGACGACACCTGGCTAAACACCTCTGACATACATGCCCCTAGATTAATCCGCAATTTTCATGCGAGATACCCAGACAAACCAGCTCCAGAGGCCTTCAGGAGCAGGCCTTAAGGGGGGGGTATTGTAATGTTCCGGTACCTTTGGTACCCTAAATTACACTTTCCACAAGTGTATGCGCCCTACCATTTACTTTTGGAAAGGTGCGCATACACCTTTAAGACTGGAGCTGTCATCACTCAGCGCCGGACTAGATGGCTATTTAAGGCGTCGGCTCTCACTCACATGTGTTCGTTCAAACACCCTTACTTGGATGCTAACCTTGCTTGAAGCTTCCATGCTTGCAAGCTTACTTCGCTGACGGAACCTCGCTGCGCTGATCCCTTTATCCCGCTACTGGATCATCCGCCTCTCCTTAACCACCCTTCGGCTGTATCGCTAATAGTGCTAAGTACCCCGCAGGGGAATTCTCTATAAACTTATACTAAGCTTACATTATCTAGCTCTGCATAGTAAAGACTGTTTATTACATCTGCATAAACTAGATTGCTAGCTCTTGAGACTACTGCTACTTTTCTGCACTGGGTTGATCTCTTTTGTATGTCCACCTGCTATTCTATCATCTGCTATCATACAACATTGCTAAACCTTCCTGCATCCATCTGCTACTGTCTCACCTTCAAGTGTCTATCACCTATCACCTCCACTCAACCTATCCCTCAACCTTCATCATTGTGTTACCACATACATAAAGTCATTCTAGGAACCAGCTTGCTAACTGTGTGTATTTACTGGCTGAAATAAGACCTTCCACACATGATGAGTCATTGAGGTTGGGAATGGTATCTCAGCATATCTCTTACATGACTACTGACGTGGATCTATTTCTGCAGCTGAAAATCCACACCATATAAGAAACGCAGGAGCGTTACACCCTCAAACCTTAGATCAGTCCCCCTAACCTTTCCAGTCTCAAGCCTTCTTCAAACCTTCGATCAGTCCAAACTACGTCTTTTGTTCTTCCGGTACAGATGGCAGACAGAACTGTAAGGAAAGAGTATACTCCCCTATAGGGACACATACGATATAAAATCTGCTCTATGGGAATACAGACAATAAAAACATATTACCCCCCTCCAACCCCCACCTCCTCTTCCATCACCCTACCACCACCCCAACCAGGAAAAGAAAATCTCACAGAATAAATTGCTCAATGCGGCCACAGACAATATGTAATATCTTAGAAGTAGAGCAATATTCTTTACAAAGACAGCTGTTACAGCAAAGAACCATTTTTTCAGCTGAAATGATAATCTCTTTTCCTTCTAACACATAGGGTACCATCTGTTCATTTTCTATATGGACTAGGCTTTCTTTTTTACATGCAAGCAGATCTTCTCTCTTCCTTCCTTTCCAGGGGTAAATGCATATATATATATATATATATATATATATATATATATATATATATATATATATTGTGACAGGAAGTCAGGTAAATCTGTGAGTGTTGTCACAGATGGCAGATACACTTCTGCTTGGTTTAGACAATTCACCAATTACTATAGGGTGTCGGCTGCAGAGGTAGCCAGGAAGGTGTAAGGACGTTGAAACAGCTTCAGCTATTCAGAATGAGGCAATTAAGGCCTCTATAAGTTATCCAGAGGATGATTACTGATTGCTGCCTCCTGAGGCTGTGTGAGCTGAGGAGAGCAGTCAGCTGAGAGACTTCTAAAGGTGAGGTGATGGACTTTTTCTGTGTGAAGAAAAACAAATGGACATTTTCTGTGTGAAGAGAAAATAAATGGACTATTGAGTGTCTGCTGTATGACCAGCAGTGTCTGCCCAGCAGTAGGTTGGGACAGACTCCCTAGGTAGGTTCCTGTGTGTGAAGGTAGACGCCATCAGTGGCCAGGGTTTATTTTATTTTATGTTTGTTTTGAATTATGCTGTTTTTGATGCTTGCACTTGTGGAACCAGTCTGCCCATTCTCCTCTGACCCCTGACATCAACAAGGCATTTTCCTCAACACAACTGCCGCTCACTGGATATTTTCTCTTTTTCCCACCATTCTCTGTAAACCCGAGAGATGGTTGTGTGTGAAAATCCCAGAAATACTCAGACCAGCCCGTCTGCCACCAACAACCATGCCATGTTCAAAGTCACTTCAATCCTCTTTCTTCCCCATTTTGATGCTCGGTTTGAACTTCAGCAAGTCGCTTTCACCACATCTAGAGGTCTAAATGTATTGTGTTGCTGCCATGTGATTGGCTGATTTGTGTTACCAAGCAATTAAACAGGTGTGCCTAATAAAGTGGCCGGTGAGTGTATATACAGTGTGTTTATATATATATCAGGCAAGACGGGAAGAGAATTAAAACATCTATTATTAGTATAGCATAGCTGGCATTTAGGTCTCCTGAAGCATATTGTGCAACGTACCAACATATGCCTCCTCTGCCGCTCGTTACATAATTACATATTAGCCGGGATGACAGAACACACAAGTTCATTAAGCACAACCTTTATTGGACCACCTTTTTATTGATCCGCATAATGCGACAACACCTTCTGTTCCTCCTGGATTTATTAAGATCTTCTCACACAGCAGATGTATTGTACAAGTGTCAGAGTAATTACTTAATAAATATGTATCATGCCTGATTATTTACTATTAGCCGGGATAATTACACTTAATATTGTAGGAACAAAATGATGCATCACAAGCTGTGCTTTTATAAACCCCCATCGTTCCCAACCCTCCAGAGTCCTAGCAATGTCTCTTTCTTTTTCTTTCGTTCCTTTTCTCTCTTTCTTTCTTTCTTTTTCTTTCTCTCTCTTTCTTTATTTCTTTCTTTCCCGTGTTTTTTCTTTCTTTCTTTCTTTCTTTCTTTCTTTCTTTCTTTCTTTCTTTCTTTCTTTCTTTCTTTCTTTCTTTCTTTCTTTCTTTCTCTCTCTTTCTTTCTTTCCCGTGTGTTTTTCTTTCTCTCTCGTGTGCTTTCTTTCGTTCTTTCTATCTTTCTTTCGTTTTTTCTTTCTTTCGTTCTTCCTTACTTTCCCATGTGTTTTCTTTCTTTCTCTTTCTTTCTGTTTCTTTCTTTTTCTTTCGTTCTTTCTCTCTTTCTTTCTTTCTTTTTCTCTCTCTTTCTTTATTTCTTTCTTTCTTTCTTTCTTTTTCTTTTTCTTTCTTTCTGTCTCTTTCTTTATTTCTTTGTTTCTTTCCCGTGTGTTTTTTCTTTCTTTCTCACTTTCTCACTTTCTTTCTTTCTTTCTTTCTTTCTTTCTCTCTCTTTCTTCCTTTCATTTTCTTTCTTCCTTTCATTTTCTTTCTTCCTTTACTTTCTTTCTTTCTTTCTTTCTTTCGATCTTTCTTTATTTCGTTCTTCCTTACTTTCCCATGTGTTTTCTTTCTTTCCGTTTCTTTCTTTTTCTTTCGTTCTTTCTCTCTTTTATTCTTTCTTTCTTTTTCTTTTGTTCCTTCTTCTTTCTTTTTCTTTTTCTTTCTCTCTTTTTCTTTATTTCTTTCTCTCTTTCTGTCTTCCTTCCCCATGTGTTTTCTTTCTTTCTTTCTCTTTCTCTCTTTTTCTTTCCCGTGTGTTTTCTTTCTCTCTCTCTTTCTTTCTTTCCAGTGTGTTTTCTTTCTTTTTCTTTCTTTCCTGTGTGTTTTCTTTCTTTCTTTCTCGTGTGTTTTCTTTCTTTCTTTCTCCCGCTTTCGTTCTTCCTTCCTTTCCCATGTGTTTTCTTTCTTTCTCTTTCTTTCTTTTTCTTTCCTTTCTTTCTGTTTCTTTCTTTTTCTTTCATTCTTTCTCTATTTTGTTCCTTCTTTCTTTTTCTTTCTCTATCTTTCTTTATTTTTTTTCTCTCTTACTTTCTCCCTTTCTGTCTTCCTTCCCCATGTGTTTTCTTTCTTTCTTTCTTTCTTTCTTTCTAATGTATTTTCTTTCTTTCTTTCTTTCTTTCTTTCTTTCTTTCTTTCTTTCTCTTTCAAATGTATTTTCTTTCTTTCTTTCTTTCTTTCTTTCTTTCTTTCTTTCTTTCTTTCTCTCTTTCTTTCTTTCTCTCTTTCTTTCTTTCTTTCTCTCTTTCTTTCTTTCTCTCTTTCTCTCTTTCTTTCCTTCTCTCTTTCTTTCCCTTTTTCTTTCTTTCTCTCTCTTTCTTTCCCTTTTTCTTTCTTTCTTTCCCTCTCTTTCTTTCCCTTTTTCTTTCTTTCTTTCTCTCTCTTTCTTTCCCTTTTTCTTTCTTTCTTTCTCTCTCTTTCTTTCCCTTTTTCTTTCTTTCTTTCTCTCTCTTTCTTTCCCTTTTTCTTTCTTTCTTTCTCTCTCTTTCTTTCTTTTCCTCCCATGACCAGCCCCTGTCCCCCATGGCCGTTAAAGGCTAGTTTGAGCTCCATGGCAATTAATGGCTAGCATGTCCTTCATGGCCATTCATAACCAACCTGACCCATATATCAATTAATGGCCATACTGTCCACTGTGGTTATTCATGGCCAGCCTATCTCTTTTTGCCTTTGGTGACCAACCTAACCCCCATAGTAATTACCGGCCATCCTATCTCCCACGGTCATTCATGGCCAGTTTGTCAGCTGTGACTGTACATGGCCAGCCTTTCTCTGTGGCCATTCACGGCTAGCCTATGTAGCACTGCCCCCTTGAGGGCAGCTGGATTTATCACTTTTTCGGGTCCCTCTGGGTTACCGGTAGCAACTGCATGCAGAATCTCAACACTTTACTTTCCGGCTCAGTCAATAAACAGTCTAGGGGTTGTTGTTTTTGTTGTTTTTATTTTATATGGGGATGGGAGAAGGGAAAAGTGGGATACTCCTTAACTTGAACTATTCACAATGTTGAGGACTTCTATCTGAGGATGCGGCAAGGCCACAGTTTCAGCTTGCCACTAGATAAATCTGAGGTAAAGTTCCTGAAAAGACACTTGCTTAGCACTTATCTTCAGGGGACTCGCCTAGCACCCCCTTTCACTCCACCAGCTGACACCCGGCCTCTGACTACTCGACTCCGGGCTGGCCCCCTTTGTGGTCAAGTCCTTAGACACGATCCCCCTGTACTCACGATACTGTTTTTCCAGGTTCTCCAGTGTGCAGCTCTCCTGGACCTCTGGGTTCAGCTCCTCCCTTCTGGCCCACCAGGCCAACTGCCTGTGACCATACACCAACTGCTACAGAGGAAGAGGCAGCCGCCAACCTCCTTTCGGGACTCCACTCACCAGCCAAAGACCCCCAGCACATGGGCCCCTGGCTTTTATACTACACTCCACAATGCACCAAGACATCAGTCTGTGCCAATCACTGGGGCTGTTTCAAAGCCTGTGAACCCATTGGTCAGGTTTCCTCCACTGTGTAATATGCCTCCCTATTGGACCAGTGTGAAACACTCCCCTAGACCAGATGAATCACACACTGAGCACACTGAGCAGACCTAACTCACAGATCTTGCTCTCTGTTAAGCACAGAGCAATATAGAATTTACCTGCTGCTCCTCTGATAGGCAGACAGAGCCAAAACTATACTCACTCTCTACCACCTACCTAGGAGGGTGCTACACCTATCTCTGGTTTCACCCCCTGTTCTGCTGCCTATGCAGTGTCTGGTCAACAATCCAAACGTGAAGCATGATGCCCCATAACCAATCTCATAATGTATGCTTCCACCTTTGCCGGGTATCATGTAGTTTACTCTATTTGGTCCTGTGAAGGTGGTGACCTGTCAGGTAGGCCATATGGAGACCCGTTATTACTATCTGATCTTGGGGTGCAGTATAAAAAGTCGGGGAGTATAATGTCAACAGTGTGACAGATGCAGGGAACCAGTATTCCCTGTTCACTCAGCGTTCCTCTTTACCATGAGTCATAACCCAGAAATAATGTATGACAGATAGTGCAGAGGTGGTTCAGGAGCAAGAGAACACTAGTACGTATTTGGCTGTCATTAGAATAGAATGATTAAACAGAACTTATGCCTCCTTATTTCAAGTGTCCATATCAGAAACCCCCTTACAATAGGGGGTCCTCATCCGAATCCCTCTTACATCAGGTGTCCCCTATCAGAGTACCCCTTACAACACCTGTCTCCATCAGAGTACCCCTTACAGCAACTGTCCCCATCAGAGTATCCCCTTACATCAGGTGTCGCCATCAGAGCCCCCCCTTACAGCACCTGTCCCCATCAGAATATCCCCTTGCAGCAACTGTCCCCATCAGAGTATCCCCTTACATCAGGTGTCACCATCAGAGCCCCCCCTTACAGCACCTGTCCCCATCAGAATATCCCCTTGCAGCAACTGTCCCCATCAGAGTATCCCCTTACAGCAACTGTCCCCATCAGAGTGCCCCTTACAGAACTTGTCCCCATCAGAGTTACGCTTACATCAAGTGTCCCCATCAGGGCCCCCCTTACAGCACTTGTCCCCATCAGAGTATCCCTTACATCAAGTGTCCCCATCAGAGCCCCCCTTACATCAGGTGTCCCCATCAAATTATCCCGTTACATCAGGTGTCCCCATCAGAGCCCCACTTACAGCACCTGTCCCCATCAGAGTCCCCCTTACAGCAACTGCCCCATCAGAGTATCCCCTTGCATCAAATGTCCCCAACAGAGTCCTCCTTACAGCAACTGTCCCCATCAAAGTATTCCTTTACATCAGGTGTCCCCATCAGGGTCCTCCTTACTTCACTTGTCAATATCAGAGTTCCCCTTACAGCAACTGTCCCCATCAAAGTATCCCCATACAGCAACTGTCCCCATCAGAGTATCCCCATACAGCAACTGTCCCCATCAGAGTCCCCCTTACATAAACTGTCCCCATCAGAGTCCCCCTTACATAAACTTTCCCCATCAGAATCCCCCTTACATAAACTATCCCCATCTGAGTCCCCCTTACATAAACTATCCCCATCTGAGTCCCCCTTACATAAACTATCCCCATCTGAGTCCCCCTTACATAAACTGTCCTCCTCAGAGTGCCTCATGGATCAGTGGATACACTCTTAGAGACTGTGGCGGGGGGGACTAAATTCTGGGGAGACACAGCCCACTCCAGTACTCTCCTAGATCCTAAGTGCGGAGGGAATTCAGTAACTGTCCCATTTAGAGTCCCCCTTACAGCAACTGTCCCTATCAGACAAAAAAACAGCCAGATAGTAAAGTTAGAGCAACACACATTACACATTGGGGTTGATTTACTAAGGGCAAATCCAGAGTCCCCCCCTACAGCAACTTCCCCATAAAAGAAAGTCCCCCTTACAATAATTATCCCCCTCAGAGTTCCCCTTGCATCAACTGTCCCAGTCAGAGCCCCCCTTACATAAACTATCCCCATCAGAGCCCCCCTTACATAAACTATCCCCATCAGAGCCCCCCTTACATAAACTATCCCCATCAGAGCCCCCCTTACATAAACTATCCCCATCAGAGCCCCACTTACATGATCTATTCCCATTAGAGAGCCCCTCACAGCAACTGCCCCATTAAAGTCCCCCTTACATCAATTATCCCCCTCAGAGTTCCCCTTACATCAACTGTGCCCATTAGAGCCCCCCTTACATAAACTATTCACATTAGAGCCCCCCTTACATAAACTATTCACATTAGAGCCCCCCTTACAGCAACTGTCCCTATCAAAGTCCCCCTTACATCAATTGTCCCCATCAGAGTGCCTCATGGATCAGTGGGTCCACTCTTACATACCTGGGGGGCACAAATAAAATCAGAGGGGCACAGCCCACCCCAGCACCCCCCTAAGCCCCCGTTCACACTAAGGTCGCCGTAGGTCGCCTTCCATAGGGAAGCTGCGGACCCGTTCTAATAGGAGCGACACAAGTCGCTCCGACTTAGAAAAAGGGTCCGGAGCTTCTTTGGGGCGACCCAGAGGCGACCGCCATAGACTTCAATGTTACCTCGGAGGTCGCCCCCCGAAGTCGGATCGCCCCTATGTGAACGGGGCCTCAATCCAAGCCTGAGTGTGGAGCGGGTATGACAGGCTGGTGCTTAAGTGATTTAAATACAACAAAATAAAGACTAAACAAAAAGAAAATGGCGGGCTCAATGGATGACATGGTCTTTTTTTTTTTGATTGTTTCTCTTCTATGTCTCCAAAAAATCTAAAAACTCGACATTTCCCTTTGACTTTTGAGCCTCGTTATCCTTTATGCTTCATACATGAAATAAAAGTTAATTTCCCGCCACCCGTTAAAATTTCCACATTTTTCATGCCATGCCAAGATCAAGGCTTTGCTCACACCATTTATTCACGAAAAAGGTTATCCAATTTTTAAAGAAAAGAGCAGAATTTAAGGGCATAAATGATTAATCCCCCCGTGGCTTTGTAAACATAATTCTGCCTCCTGAATTGCTAGGTGGCTAATCCTTCGCAATCACATTTCTTCAATTAAGTAACATCGCCTTAAACACTTTCAATCACGGGCGTCCTAAGCAAGGCGTGCTCAAAGCCCCGAGATAATCCGATACCCAAAGTTGTGTTATTTGGAGGAACTTGGCACCTTCCAATCTAAAAATAAAGAGATTGCAGAACATTAAAAGAGGAGCAAAAAAAAAAAAAAAAATAACTGCCTTTACATTTAAAAGCCTCACCTGGAGTGAATGCTGGCATTTCCATTCTGATTAAAATGTGATTTATGACTCGTGTTTTGGTGAGCAGAAGCTGAACAGAAGGAGATGATGATTTTAAGTAAGCAAATTACTGCAAATCCAGCGCACTCGCCGAGTTTTCATAAAGCGCTGACCTTCTTCGGTGACAAGTCAGAAAATTCGCAGTTTAGTTTGCAAAACAGCAAAAAAGGACGAGAGTCAGCCAGATGAAGTAAGCGGCAGTTTGTGCTTCAGAGCGATGCCAGGCGAGAGATAACACTTGCGTCAACCTTTTTCCCGGGGCGTTTGTAAGACGCGGCGTGATTTTCATCCAGGGGTTTTGCTGAATGTCACATTAATTAACTGCTTGTTGTCAGGTCTGTCAGGAGACTCTAACAGTCCCTCCGGCTTCGTGACCGGTAGTCTTCTTATCCCAGTATCAGGTGGAAGGGCAGTTGAGACCCTACAGCCAGAAATATGGGACCTCAATAGTAAGTGCACACAGGCTAGATCAAGGAACACCAAACAAGCACTCACGGTTAGTAGAGAGAGAAGTCAGCGAACCAAGATCAGCGAAAATCCAAAGGAGTAGTCCACGAGTCAAGGTCAGGAACAGGCAGAGTCGGCAACAGCAATCAATAAAATCCAAAGGGGTAGTCCAAGAGGCAAGTTCGGGAAAAGGCAGAGCCGGCAACAGCAATCAACGAAATCCAAAGGGGTAGTTCACGAGGCAAGGTCAGAAACAGGCAGAGTCGGCAACAGCAATCAAAGAAATCCAAAGGGGTAGTCCAAGAGGCAAGGTCAGGAAAAGGCAGAGTCGGCAACAACAATCAATGAAAACCAAAGGGGTAGTCCAAGAGGCAAGTTCGGGAAAAGGCAGAGTCGGCAACAGCAATCAACGAAATCCAAAGGGGTAGTTCACGAGGCAAGGTCAGGAACAGGCAAAGTCGGCAACAGCAATCCACAAAATCTAAAGGGGTAGTCCAAGAGGCAAGGTTGGGAAAAGGCAGAGTCGGCAACAGCAATCAATAAAATCCAAAGGGGTAGGCCAAGAGGCAAGGTCGGGAAAAGGCAGAGTCGGCAACAACAATCAATAAAATCCAAAGGGGTAGGCCAAGAGGCAAGGTCGGGAAAAGGCAGAGTCGGCAACAGCAATCAATGAAAACCAAAGGGGTAGTCCAAGAGGCAAGTTCGGGAAAAGGCAGAGTCGGCAACAGCAATCCACAAAATCCAAAGAGGTAGGCCAAGAGGCAAGGTCAGGAACAGTCAGAGTCGGCAACAGCAATCCACGAAATCCAAAGAGGTAGTCCAAGAGGCAAGGTTGGGAAAAGGCAGAGTCGGCAACAGCAATCAATGAAAACCAAAGGGGTAGTCCAAGAGGCAAGGTCGGGAAAAGGCAGAGTCGGCAACAGCAATCAACGAAATCCAAGTTACCCCCAACACCAAGGTAACAAGACCTATACTAGGGCGAGAAGGGGAAGTGAAGCTGGAGGCGCACACACGCATGCCCACTCGCCAGTGGGGAAGCCGATTCATGGGGCCGGCAGCTGGGATTGTCACCGGGCACTCGCGATCGCTCCCCCTGAAGAGAGAACAGCGGTCTGCCGCTGTAAACACAGCAGACCATTGTTCTCTCTGCTATCGACACAGAGCTCCTGTGTTCATCCTATTTAGGAACACAAGTCTCTGTGTTGATGTCACAAGCCCATCCCCCCACAGCTAGAAAACACCCCCTAGGCTCACACCTAACCCTTTGATCCCCCTGAGTTAACCCCTTCCCTGCCAGTGTCATTAGTACAGTGATAGTGCATATTTTTAGCACTGATTACTGTAGTAATGTCACTGGTCCCCCCCCAAAAGTGTTAAAAATGTCAGGGGTCCGATCTGTCCGCCGCAATGTCGCAGTCCCGCTAGAAAGTCGCTGCCATTACCAGAAAAAAAATAGAATAAAATGCTCCCCTAGTTTGTAGACGCGATAACTTTTGCGCAAACCAATCAAAATACGCTTATTGGGATTTTTTTTACCAAAAATATGTAGCAGAATACAAATTGGCCTAAAATTATGAAAAAATTAGATTTTTCCATTTTTGGGGGGAATTTTATACAGCAGAAATTTTTTTTTTCAGAATTGTTGTTTATTTTTGTGTTTATTAAAAAATAAAAATCGCACAGGTGATCAATTACCACCCAAAGAAAGCTCTGTTTGTGAGAAAAAAAGGACATCAATTTTATTTAAGTACAGCGTCGCACGACTGCGCAATTGTCAGTTAAAGTAACGCAGTGCCGAATCGCAAAAAATGGCCTGGTCATTAACCACTTTACCACCGGAGGATTTTGCTGTCTTACGTCTGGGCCACTTTTTGCGATTCGGCGCTGTGCGACTTTAACTGACAATTACGCGGTCGTACCCAAACGAAATTTACGTCCTTTTTCTCCCACAAACAGAGCTTTCTTTTGGGGGTATTTGATCACCTGTGCGATTTTTACTTTTTGCGCTATAAACAAAAAAATAGCGTTTATTTTGAAAAAATAACAATATTTTTAACATTTTTGGCCAATTTGTTTTCTGCTACCTATGTTTGGTAAAAAAAAATCACAATAAGCGTATTTTGATTGGTTTGCGCAAAAGTTATTGCGTTTACTAACTAAGGGAAAGATTTCTGTCATTTTTGGTGTTTTTTTTTTAACGAGTAATGGCGGCGATCTGCGATTTTTTTTTTTTTTTTGCGGGACTGCGACATTGTGGCGGACAGATCGGACCCTTGACTGACATTTTTGACACTTTTGGGGGGACCAGTGACATTACTGCAGTAATCAGTGCTATACATATGCACTGTTACTATAAAAATGACACTGGCAGGGAAGGGGTTAATTTTATTGGAGAGGGAGGGGTTAATGTATGACTGGTGCTTACTGACGTGTGTGGGGGGAGGTGACTGAGTGACACAGGGACAGATCGCAGGTTCAGCTATGCTGAATCCTGCAATCTGTCCCTGTTTGTCACTTAGGAGATCCGCCCCCTCTGTTTACACAAGCGGGCGGATCTCCAAACTAGATTGCCGACGATCGCGGAAGAGCAGTGGCGATCGCCGCCGCTCCTCCCCTGGCCCGACTCCCGCTGTGACTGAAAACAGACGTAGGTCTACGTCGCTGGACGGAATCGAGCCACTTTGCCGCAGTACAGTCAACGTGACTGGTCGGCAAGTGGTTAAGGGGGTAAATCCTTCCGGTCCAGAAGTGGTTAAAAGACCGCTGCGCTAATACTGCGTGACAAAAAAAATAATGCAACGACCGCCATTTTATTCTCCAGAGTCTTTGCTAAAAAAAATATATAAAATGTTTGGGGGTTCTAAGTAATTTTCTAGCAAAAAAATACAAATTTTAACAACATGTGTCGGAAATCGGCCCGGTCCTTTACTGGTTAAGGAAGAGTTTATCTTTTTTTTCAGCTGCGGATTTCTGAGCCCCTTGGATTGGATTTCTGTGCACGGTTTTGCATAAATCTCCATTATTGCCCTTTGTTGCTCCTTTAGAGCCCAGTCCCGCCATTTGTTGTACTTTTGCATTGTTTAATAGTTCAGGTTCGCCATAGAAAGACAAAGGTCAAACTTTTTAGCCTTTCAAACTAACTTCATCTGGGCAGCTTTCCCTTTTTTTTTTTTTTTGCATCACAAAAGCCGCGTCGTCTGCCAATATGTGCGCTTTGCCTTTTATTTTTCAGGCGTGCGCCGTCCGTCAGCACAATCTGTTGCTGAGTCAGGCACAGGTGACAGAAGGCTCCTAAAGGGGAGAGCGGGTTACCGTATTCCCAATTCACGCGGCAGATGTTCCAACATGGCCAGTGTGCAAATCTAACCGCACTGAAGTATGTCACTTCAAGGAAACTGGTGTCACCAGCGAAGCTTTCCGTCAAGTTTGTTACCATAATACATTTATATAGCTCTGACATATACCGCAGTGCTGTACAGAGATCACTGAGCCAATCACATCAGTCTCTTTACCAGAGGAGCTTACACACTCTAATGCCCCCCCCCCCCAGTCACACACTATAATTATAAATTTATATAGCTCTGACATATACCGCAGTGCTGTACAGAGAACACTGAGCCAGTCACATCAGTCTCTGTACCGGAGGAGCTTACACTCCAATGTACCCCCACAGTCACACTTTATTATTATTATACATGTATATAGCTTTGACATATACTGCAGCGCTGTACAGAGATCACTGAGCCAGTCAGATCAGGCTCTGTACCAGAGGAGCTTACACTCTAATGTCCCCCCACAGTCACACACTATTATTATTATACATGTATATAGCTCTGACATATACCGCAGTGCTGTACAGAGAACACTGAGCCAGTCACATCAGTCTCTGTACCAGAGGAGCTTACACTCTAATGTCCAAACACAGTCACACACTATTATTATTATACATTTATATAGCTCTGAGTCTGACATATACCGCAGCACTGTACAGAGAAAACTGAGCCAATCATATTAGTCTCTGTACCAGAGGAGCTTACACTCTAATGTCCCCCCCATAGTTCATACACGAATATTATTGTACATTTATATAGCTCTAACATACTGTATACTGCAGTGCGTCTCTGAACCAGAGGAGCTTACAATCTAATGCCCCCCCCCCACACAGTCACACACTATTATTATTATACATTTATATAGCTCTGACATATACCGCAGTGCTGTACAGAGAACACTGAGCCAGTCACATCAGTTTCTGTACCATAGGAACTTACACTCTGATGTCCCCACTCCCCCCCCCCCCCCCACAGTCACACACTATTATTATTATACATTTATATAGCTCTGACATATACCGCAGCGCTGTACAGAGATCACTGAGCCAGTCACATCAGTCTCTGTACCAGAGGAGCTTACACTCTGGAAGGCCAGTGCAGACTTTTGCCAGGTTTACGGTAAAATAAATTTGACAAACGTAGTCCAACATGGACCACCTTGTTGTACATTGAACAATGAGCCAGTAACCTAGCTCTCTGCACCAAAGGAGCTTACAGTCGAATGTCTTTGGGTGTTGAACTGGGGACCTCTGCCAAGTTCATGGAAAAATAAGGTTGGCAAAAAATTGCCCACCATAGGGGATTTCACAAACCCAACACCAGTTTAAGCCCAAAGTGATATCCACTGAAGACTTGATTGTCTAAATCAGCCTTTCCCAACCACTTTATCCCAGAGGAACCCTTGAAATAATTTTCAGGTCTCTGGGGAACCCCTGCTAAAACTATTTAATTGGGAAGAATGTTCTTTACAATAGTGGCCAGTGGGAAGAATGCTCCTTACATTGGTGATCAGTGGGGAGAATGCCCTTTACATTGGTGATCAGTGGGAAGAATGCTCCCTACATTGGGGATCAGTGGGAAGAATGCCCTTTACATTGGTGATCAGTGGAAAGAATGTCCCTTACATTGGTAATCAGTTTGAAGAATGTCCCTTACATTGGAGATCAGTGGGAAGAATGCTCCCTACATTGGTGGCCAGTGGGAGAATGTTCCTTACATTGGTGGTCTCTGAAAGAATCTCCCTTATATTGGTAATCAGTGGGAAGAATGTTCCTTACATTGGTGGTCAGTAAGAAGAATGCTCCTTACATTGGTGATCAGTGGGAAGAATGATCCTTACATTGGTGATCAGTGGGAAGAATATCTCTTATATTGGTGGTCAGTGGGAAGAATGCTCCCTACATTGGGGATCAGTGGGAAGAATGCTCCTTACATTGGTGGTCTCTGAAAGAATCTCCCTTATATTGGTGGTCAGTGGGATGAATGCTCCTTACATTGGTAATCAGTTTGAAGAATGTCCCTTATATTGGTGATCAGTGGGAAGAATGCTCCTTACATTGGTAATCAGTTTGAAGAATGTCCCTTATATTGGTGAAAAGTGGGAAGAATGTCCCTTACATTGGTGGTCAGTAAGAAGAATGCTCCTTACATTGGTGATCAGTGGGATGAATGTCCCTTACATTGGTGGTCAGTGGGATTAATGTCCCTTACATTGGTGGTCAGTGGGAAGAATGTCCCTTACATTGGTGGTCAGTGGGGAGAATGCTCCTTATATTGGTGATCAGTGGGGAGAATGCTCCTTACATTGGTGATCAGTGGGAAGAATGTCCCTTACATTGGTGGTCAGTGGGGAGAATGCTCCTTACATTGGTGATCAGTGGGAAGACTGTACGTCTTACAGTGGTGGTCAGACTGCCACCCTTACATCCAGCTAAAAAGATCACCGGTGTGATGCTGCTGGCTCTGTGAAGTGGTATTGCCCAGACCTATCAGATGGGAAGTCAATCAGTCACAGCTCAAGGAAGCTCTAGCAACCTCTGCAGGGGTCTTGGGGTTCCATACAACCTTGGTTGAGAATGGTTGTTTTAAATCAAGCCAAACTTTATAACATTCAAAGCAGATAAACTGCCTTGTCGCATATTTTATTTCGAGAACAGAAAAATAAGTCTTTTCAATCTTATATGAAAGGCATGCATTCATGTTCCAGTGGGCAGTAATGGGTGGCGAAGAACAGACAAACATTTTACGGGAAAGTTCACAAGAACAAACGGCAAAAAGGCTCCTAATGGATCGCGGTGTCATTTGCTAAAGGACTTTGCCAAGTGTTAAATGAAGAGAACAGCTTGAGCGGAATTCTACCTGTACTGTTAGAGGAACAAGGCCTTGGGGTTTTCTTAGCTTCTTGTAAGTTTTTTTATTCTCCTTCAACAGAATAAAAAAAAAAAAAAAAAACCTTGCGTTTCCGTAATGTTCTATAATAGAGAGGTTTTCTTAAGAACAAATGTCGCGTCTAACTTTGCTAAAGATTTTATTTTATCGACTGAACCTCATTCACATGAATTCACAGATTTTTGTGCTGTTGCTAAGCTTGACTGGCATGTAGGCATTCCTTCCACTAGCTGTCATCTGTAGATTTAACCGTCTGGTGGAGGGCTGAGCCCTGGTAAAGTGGGTCTACACTGAGTACTTTAACCCCTTCATGCCAAAGCCTTTTTCTGACATTTGATTCTTACACGTTAAAATCAGCATTATATATATGTATGTATGTATGTGTGTATATATATATTTTTTTTTAGCAGAGGCCCTAAAGAACAACATGGCAATCGTTGCAATATTTTATGTCACACGGCATTTGCGCAGCAGTCTTTCAAATGCAATTTATTTTGAAAAAGAAAATACACTTTTATGAACTAAAAACAAAAAAAAAAAAGTTAGCTCAATTTTTTGCATAATGTGAAAGATGATGTTATGCCAAATAAATAGATACCTAACATGTCATGCTCTAAAATTGCGCACACTTGTGGAATGGTGACAAAAAAAATCCACATAGGCGACGATTTAAAAAAATTTAATGGTTACCAGATTAGAGTTACAGCGGAGTTCTAGTGCTAGAATTATTGCTCCCACTCTAACAATTGTGGCGATACCTCACATGTGTGGTTTGAACTAGTGATCGACAGATATCAGTTTTTCGTTGCCGATACCGATATTTTGGCCAATGAATATCGGTATCGGCAGATATTGGCCAATATTTTCGTACATTTAAAAAAACATTTTTTTTTATTTTTAGCACTTGACAGGTACTGTTTTGGAGGGATCTGGGGGTCTAAAAGACCCCAAACCCCTCCTCTGCACTTAAAAGCATGCAAAACGCCAAGTCATTTTTATTAATTTGGCGCAGAGTAGCCGGAAGTGAAGTCATGACATCACTTCCGGGGTTTACATGGAGACCCGATCAGGGCCGAATGTGGCTTTGATCGGGTCTTCGGCGGCCATGCAGGCTGGTTGCCCGGGTCTCACGGTGGGATGGGAAACTCGGCCCAGCCGTGGAAGGCGGCGGGAGGGGGGGGGGGGGACCCCTCCTGCTCCGCTCCTTGTAATGAAAGCCGAGTTCCTTCTGAGCCACATCGGTTGTCGTTTCAAGACAGCTGACCCTCGGCCATGGATGCCGGTACCGGGGTGATGCCTCTAGCTGCAGTCATCACTCCAATATATCGGGGGAAGTGCATATCGGCCCCCGGTCGGTCCCTAGTTTGAACACCGTTTACATTTGAGGGCGTGACTTATGTAAGCATTCGCTTCTGCGCAAGAGCACAGAGGGATGGGGTGCTTTAATTTTTTTTTTTTCCTATTTATTTTATTTAGATTTTTATTTTATTTTTACACTGTCCCTTAATTGTTTTTTTTTTATCACTTTTATTTCTGTCACAAGGAATGTAAACATCCCTTGTGGCAGTAATAGGCAGTGACAGGTCCTCTTTATGGAGGAATCTGGGGTCTAAAAGACCCCAAATCCCTCCTTTACACTTAAAAGCATTCAAAATGGCAAGTTTGGCTGTTTTCAATACTTTCATTTTTCTTAAATCTGGCGCTTTTAAGGCTCTAGTAAATGGAAGTGTCATAACATCACTTGTCATGACATAGCTTCTTGGTTTTTACATCGGAGACCAAGCTGAAATTGGCTTTGGCCAGCCGCTGCTAGTAGGACAGGAGACCCGGACGAGCCGCGAAAGGCGGCGGGAGGGGTGGGGTTGTCCCCTCCTGCTCCTTGTAATGATAGCCAAGCGGCTGCTCAGCTGCATCAGTTGTTATGACAAGAAAGCCGACCGTCGGCTCTTAAAAACGGTACTGGGGTGATGCCCCTAGCTGCAGGCATCACTCGGGTACAACCCCTTGAAGCCTAGGCAGCATATTTTTAATGCTAGGCAAGTCGGTGGCCACTATAAGCCATCCAGCAGAACGTTGCTCCCTCACCGCTGCTCATCTACATATACAATGGGGAAAATAATTATTTGATTCAATGCAGATTTTGTAAGTTTGCCCACTTACAAAGAAATTAAGGGTCTATAATTTTTTATCATAGGTGTATTTTAAATAATAGAGACAGAATATCAACCAAATATCCAGAAAAAAAAAAAACATGATACAAATGTTATAATCTGAGTTGCAGTTCTGTGAGTAAAATAAGTATTTGATCCTTGTGACGGTACTAACCGCCACTATGAGTGAAATACAGATAAGTAAATGGTTTGGATTGCTTCAATATTTGTCAGCAAAATCTTCATATAGAAATATGAAGATTTAATACCACCTGACACAGTGTATTCCATGCTTGGCTGTGAGAGAGACACAAAGACTGTCATTCGCAGACTTCCCTATTGTTTGTGTATTGGAAAGGAATGTGTATTGTGATAAAGTTTACCTGTCTGTTCCATTGTTAAATGTTAATGACCTCACATTTTTCTGTCCAGATGGCTAGATAATTCGTTTAGTTCCTGTATATGCTACTGTAATTAGCCAGAGGGGAGGGATTGTGTATACTGTATGAGAGTGTAAAACTCTGTTCCTATTGGATTGTGAATGTTACGTCCAGTCTTCAACAAGGTCCACCTGGGTGGTAACCTTGTGGGTGAAAACTGTATATAAGTCTGTTTCTTGTTCAATAAAGTTGTTCTAGAGTTACTTCACCCTCAATCTAGAGTCCTGTCTCTTATTGGGGGAATATGCTACAAGGGATTGCTATGGTCTTCCATACTCCCTTAGATAACCACTAAGCTCTTGTAAGAGCTTGTGTAAGAGCTTGTTCTGCAGCACTCTCTGGGGAAAGAGGTTCACCCATGAAAACCTGGAGCCTTGTCGTAGGTCCAGGGTGGGTAGGAGACGGCGAGACCCTAACCAAGCTGCGGCGGTTCGTGGGGTCTGAAGTGGTTACGGTGTCTGGTGGAGTGCTTGGAGCCCTCGGGGAAGCACTAGGAGCATCTGTCAATGGAGGTACCCAGTCAGGGGTGGCCTGTTCTGTTACAATCCTCTACCAACCAACAATATTTCTGGCTGCTACAGTAGGTGTTCATGTGGTACACAGATTAGTCCTGTCGATCTAAGAAGGTGCTCCTAAAGACAACTCGTTATGTGTATAAAAAACACTTGTCTACAGAATCTTTCTTCCATTCAAACTTCCCCATCATGGGCAAGACCAAAGAGCTGTCAAAGGACATCAGGGAGAAGATTGTAGACCAGCACAAGGCTGGAATGGGCTACAAGACCATCAGCAAGAAGCTTTGTGAGAAGGAAACAGCTGTTAGAGTGATTATTCGCTAATATAATAAATACAAAATAACCATCAATCGCCCTCAGTCTGGAGCTTCATGCAAGATTTCACCTCATGGAGTAAGGATGATCATGAGAAAAGTGAAGGATCAGCCCAGAACTACACGGAAGGAGCTTGCGAATGATCTCAAGGCAGTTGGGACCACAGTCACCAAACAAACCATTGGTAACACAATATGCCGCCATATTCTGAAATCTTGCAGCACCTGTGTTTAGAGGAAGAAAAATGCTGAAAATGTGTAACGCTCATGCGTTTTTGTTAGTGGATGTATTTGCAGCTGCAGAATTGTCACACTCAGTAGTCGTGTAGAGATTCTGTTGAACAAACATATCCAACTCTCAGGACTTCATCACTGTGCACAGCCTGTTTATGCAATATACATACACTCAATCTGATGTTAATGGAGGGATAGAATATGTGAGAGTATATAGGTGAGAGACAGGCTATAGTATGGTGAGCACCTAGGAGTAGTATTAGGAGAGTGTTTAGGTGATGGTAGTAAGCAGATAGGTTCTAATGTCAAGTATAGTGCAGATGGTAGGGGACAGCAGATGGAGTATACAAGACAGAGTAACCTAGTGCAAGGATAGTTGATGGTAGTCCCAAGAGCTAACAGTCTATGCAGATGATATGAAATAGCTTAGATAGAGATAGTCCTGGTATATGCAGTAGATGACAGTAGAAGTGCAGGTTAGTAAGGAATCCCCTGTGGGGTACTTATCACTAGATAGGTAGTAGTAACAAAGTTCAGTAGTGAGAGGTGATCCAGTAGCGAGATACGGATCGGCAGCGAGGTTCCGGTTCAGTTCAGGCAAAGGGAATAGCCAGCAGCTCCAGCTTCACAAGAGAAGGTGCGGTGAACATGCGGTTTGAACGAGCAATGAGTGAGAGAAAGCCGGCGATTGAAATAGCCGCTCATAGCGGCGCTCGGCGATGATGTCATTGCCCTTAAAGGTGTATGCGTCCCATTTGGATAGCAAGATGGGACGCAATATTAAGAGAGAAATGTGGAAATAAGGGTACCAGAACATTACAGTACCCCCCCCCCCTTAAGGCCGGCTCCGGAAGGCCTCTAGAACTGGTTTTTCCGGGTATTTCGAGTGGAAATTGTGAATCAGTCTAGGGGCATGTATATCGGAGGTATCCAGCCAGGTGTCATCTTGGAGCCCATAGTTCTTCCATCGTACTAGATATTGGAGTCTTCTTCTATGGATACGGGAATCCAGAATCTCCTTTATCTCAAATTCTTCTCCACCTTCAACTTGTACAGGAGGTGGAGGTGATATGGTAGGCCTTATTCCTTGGTTAGGAACATGGGGCTTTAGTAGCGACACATGGAAGATGGGATGTATCTTGAGGTCCGTTGGTAATGTGAGTTGTACTGCAGCTTTTCCAATAAGCTTCTTTATTGGGAAAGGTCCCAGGAATAGAGGTCCAAGTTTTTTACTAGGGATCTTTTTTTTTTTTTTTTTTTTCCATTAAAGAATTTTTATTAGGTTTAAAAGGAACAGTACATTTTATGACATAGCATAACAAAGAAAGGGTACACAAATTGCAACACGGATATGTACAGCAGTTAGAATTGTCATACAATTATGCATTAAGAGTCTTGGGCAGACCTTTCGGGATGTATTGTGTCACCTAGTGCAGTATTCGTCCGCCAGCATGGGTGCGCATAAAGATTTGGATGAGGGCATCAATAGGGAGAGAGGGGGGAGGGAGGTGGAGGGGGAGGAAGAGGGAGAAGAAGGAATGAGAGAAATGGGGAGGAAGGAAGAATGGGGAGAGAAGGCCGGAGATACATAGGAAGGAGGGGGAAGAGAAAAAGGGGGGGGGGGGAGAGTGAGGGGGAAGAGATGGGGGGGGGGAGAGGAAGAGAGAGGGGAAGGGGCAATAGAAGAATTGAAGGAAGGGGGAGGAGGTAAGGGAGGAAGGGAGAAGGGGAAGGAGGGTCGGAAGGGAAGGGTAGGAGGGAGCGAAATAGGAAGGAAGGAAGAGGAGAGGGGGGGAAGGAGGGGAAAGAAGGAGGAGGAGGGGACAGGGGGAGAAGGAGTGATGAAGAAGAAGGGAGGGAGGGAGGGGGGGAAAAGGGAAAGGGTAGGGGGGGGGCGGCGGGGGGAGACAAGGAAGGAAGGAAGGGATGAGGGGAAACGTAATAAGAAGGGAGAAAGAGAAAAGAGAGGGAGAAAAAAGGGGGGGGGAGGGGAGGAGGAGGGGAAGGAAGAGGGGGGGGAAGGTTGTGGAGACCACAAGTTCGGAGAACAGGGGAAAGGAAAGGGGGGAGGGGAAGCTAGTGTGTGAGTTGTCTGCAGATCATCATAACATCTTATTCAACAGCCATATCCAGCAAAAGTAGGGGACTGGTGAAATTAGGGGATAACAATTAAACGTAACAGGAAAAAACAAAAACAAGAATAACCGGTCAGCAGAGTAATCCAAAATCAAATTATCAGCAAAGTAAGATTAATAACCCTTAGTCGAGATCCAAGAGGACCACAAGGACCATTCACTGTCAAATCCGGCGCTACGACCAGCTTTGCGTGCGAGAATGCCCTCATACACATAATTAGTTTTGACCATGGCAATAACCTCTGAGGAGTTGGGTACAATATCTGATTTCCATCGTCTAGTCACCAGGCCGCGGGCGGCCAGCAGTATGTGGGTAACTATGGAACTACTTTCTATAGGGAACCTCTCAACCCCTATATTCAATATCGCCAGTGCTGGAGATGGGCGGGCTATCACCCCAGTAATCTCTGAGATTATGGAGAATATCTTGTTCCAGAAACTGGTCAGGTGTCTGCAAGACCAAAATACATGAACAAGGTGGGCTACGTCGCCACACCCCCTCCAGCACTGGGGTGAATAGTTTGGTACGAATTTAGAAAGGCGGTATGGGGTGAGGTACCATCGCAGGGTGATCTTCTGGGACAGTTCCCAGTGGTTAGCGCAAGATGAGGCTTGTCTAACCGAGCGGAAGGCTGCTTTCCACTGCTCATCAGTAAATGAATCCCCCAGATCCCTCTCCCATTTGTAAGTGGGACAATTTTGCAGTAATCCAGCTTGTTGTGAAAAAGGTTGTAGAAAAGGGAGGTTCCTTTAATCGAGCGGAGGTTACCCAGCAGGTACGTCCAGCCTCTTAGGGGCAAGTGGATATGAGGGGATGTCAAGGAGCGGAGGAAATGGGCGAGCTGTAGATACCTGTAATGCTCAGAGGAGGGGAGCGCGTATTCCGCCTGTAGGGTTTGAAAGGATTTGATGTTGTCTCCTATCAGAATATGATCCATATTCGTAATGCCCCTACTAGTCCAAACTCTGAAGGAGGAGTGAGGGATAACTATTTCCAATACTCCCGTAGGGATAGGGACCCTCGTTTTTTGGGATGACGGTAGCGCACAAGTCGTGAACGCCCGCCAAGCCAACAGCGAGGCCTTGACAGAGATGGGTAACCTCTCTAGCGGCAGTGGGCGCCATACATCTGCCAGGAGCACCGTCCGCAGGGGAAGGGGAGAGCAGATGTCCTCCTCCAAAGAACTCCACGCTGTATGACACCCTGGGGCCACCCAGTGCTTTAGTTGAGCCATATGTGAGGCGAGGAGATAGTCACCGATATCCGTCATGCCCATTCCGCCTGCGGTCCAGTGTTTAGAGAGAAGGGAGTGGGCACTTCTTGGCCTCTTCCCCTTCCATACCAACCCCTTCAGTGCTGTCTGAAGTGATGCGAGAATTTGACGGGGGACAGGAATTACTAAGGAGGATCTAAATATGTAGAGGATCTGGGGTAAAATAAGCATTTTGAACGAGGCAAGGCGGCCCGACCAGGTGAGTTCAGTTTTCAGGATTCTCTGGCACTCCTGCGTAATTTTAGTTACCAAAGGGGGGAAATTCGTAGCAGCCAATTTATCCACCGTTGGGGTCAGTAAGATCCCCAGATAAGGTATACAATCTCGTTTCCACGTATAGGGGTACAGAGTTTGTAATTTACGACTCATTTGTTGAGGTAAGCCCAGGGGAAGGATCAAGGACTTCACGAAGTTAGCCTTATAGTAGGAAACCAGGCTAAACCTCTGCAGCAGTGAATGTGTAGCCGCCAGGGATTTTTCTGGGTCCGTCATAAAGATTATAACATCATCTGCAAACAGGTTTATTACATGGGAGCGCATAGGGGTTACAAGGCCTTTGATGTGAGGAGAGGATCTAACGGCCTCCGCCAGAGGTTCGATAAGGAGGTTAAAAATTGAGGGGGAGAGTGGGCAGCCCTGCCTCGTTCCGTTGGTGATTGGGAAAGCTTTTGAGAGCATATTAGAGGTGTACACCTTCGCGGAAGGGTTAGAGTAGAGCGCTAAAATCGCACTCAAGATAGGTCCCTGGAAGCCAAACCGCTGCAACACCCTGGTCATATATGTCCAATGGACCCGGTCGAATGCCTTCTCCGCATCCAAAGAGAGCAGCAGAGAAGGCACCCAACCGGACCCTGCCCTGTCTATAAGCCCTATGACCCTTCTTGTGGCATCCGACGTCTGTCGTCCCTGAACAAACCAGGATTGGTCCGGGTTGATGAGATTTGGCAATATAGGGTGAAGTCTAAGGGCCAGCACTTTAGCATACAGCTTGATATCCGTGTTCAACAAGGATATCGGTCTAAAATTGGGGGGAGAAGTAGGTTCCTTGCCAGGTTTAGGTAATGTGACAACATATGCTTGGAGTAACTCCCCTGGCATGGAGGCAGAGGCCGCAGCAGCCGCAAACATCAAGGCTAAGTGAGGGCTAAGCGTCTTTGCAAACTTCTTATAATATAAGTTGGGGAGTCCATCAGGGCCCGGGGATTTACCGGAGGGAAGAGTGTGTATGGCCCGTTCCACCTCAGCTGTCGTGATTGGGGTGTTCAGAGCTTGCAGGGTGGAAGGGTCAAGTGTCGGCAAGTCTATGGACGCCAAAAAATCAGAAATAAGTTGTTCAGTTGGTTGAGGGGTGGAAGGGTCATCTTTAAGGTTATATAAGGACCCATAATATTCAGCGAATGCGTCAGCTATTTCCTGCGGGTTCATGATTTTTGAGTTTGTGGCGGGATCCAGGAGGTAGGCAATTCTGTTTTTGACGCGTTTAGCCTTAAGTTTATTCGCCAATACCTTCTCGGCCTTGTTACCTGCCGAGTAGTGGGAGAGTTTAAGGGCTCTAAAATATTTGTCTTGGTGCTCAACCAGTAGGTTTCTCAGATCCGATCTAAGTTTGAGTAATTGTTGGGCCAAGTGAGGATGGGGGGTGTTCTTATTTAGGGGTTCTAAGCGCTTGATCTCTGCCATGAGGTGGTCCAGCTGCCGTGTCCTCTGCCTCTTAAGCCTTGCACACAGTTTAATAAGTATCCCCCGAATAAAGGCCTTGTGGGCACACCAGATCACCGTGGGGTCAGAAACCGAACCCTCATTATGTAAAAAGTATTCCTCAAGATGTCGCCCTATCTGAGAGGCAAATTGAGGAGAGTCCAGCACCTGTGTATTCGCTCTCCAGAGATACGCTGGGCCCGGGGTGTGATCTTCCCGCACAGATATGGATACTGGAGCATGGTCGGACCACGTGATGTTATGAATGCTCGAGGTTTGCGTCAATTGTAACAGACGCTTGTCAACCAGTATCATATCAATGCGGGAGTAGGTATTATGTCTCAGGGAGTGGAATGAATAATCCCTCTCCCCCGGGTGGTGGCATCTCCACACATCAAACATCTCCACCTCATGAAATATAGATTGTAAAGCTGGAGGCGATCGCTTGGGTGAGGAGGAGATGTCCAACGCGGGGTCCGCCGTTGAGTTAAAGTCTCCACATACTACCAAGGAACCATACTTGTGCTTGTCCAATAGTCTGAACATCTTTCGCCAGAAGCGTATCTGACGCGTGTTGGGGGCATATGCATTCAAGATCGTATAGGGGATATTGTTCAGTTCGCACTGCAGTATAAGATATCTTCCCAGCGGATCTGGAACAACCCTGTGTAGGGAAAAAGCTACAGAGTCTCTCACTGCTATCAGAACTCCCTTGCGTTTACAACTGTCCGATGCTGTGTAAATATGAGGGAAATTTCTGTGTGACAGCGTTGGGGCTGAGGACTGCATAAAATGAGTCTCTTGTACACATAGGAGATCACTTTTCAACTGTAGAGCCTCACGCCACATAGAAGCTCGTTTGGCAGGGTGGTTGAGGCCGTGTACATTGAAGGAGGTGATTGTGATAGCCATCATTTAAGTGTGTAGGCGGTGGTGATGTTACCTGATCCAGTACGACTTCGTAGGGAGCACAGAGATAACCACAGTGAGCGAAGAAGGCAGGGGCCATCCGCAACATGTGTCCATGTGAGGTGTCCGTAGTCCATGGTTTTAATCTGCTGACCAAAAGGGAATAGAAAAAAAAAGAGAAACAACAAAACATAGGAGCAAAGGTGAAATGCTCGTAATATGCGTAAAAAATTGAGAACAAACTCGTGAGCAGGTTTACTGCACATAGTCATGGGGGGAGGTTTGGGTGGGCACTACGGCCAGGCTCAGGAAGAGGGTCTCTGCGGAAAAGCTTGAGGTGGCGACCCCTTGGGCTGCTTCTTCCCCTTTTTCTTATGGGTGACCGTTTGCCAGTCCTCAGGCAATGGGGAGATGCGCCCGGATGGCCGTGGAGGGGTGTTGTCCTGGTCCGGGAGGAGACCCCAGGACTGAAGCAAATCCAGGCCAGCTTGCATGGTAGTGATAACGTGGGGCTTGTTGTTGTATGTGACCGTAAGCTTCACAGGGAACCCCCACCTATAGATAATAGAATGGTTCCTGAGGATTTTTGTCAGTGGGTGTAAAACCCTCCTTTGTTGCAGGGTGTATTGTGACAAGTCAGCAAAAAGCTGGAGTCTGGAATATGCTTCCGGTATAGGATCCCTCTTTCGGAATGCTGACATGAGGCTGTCCTTTACATGATAAAAATGTATCCTCATAATAACATCTCGGGGGATCTCCTCCGGTAGGTGAGAAGGCTTAGGGAGGCGATGAATCCTGTCAATGACAAGTTCAGACTGTGGTGTGTTCGGGAGGACCGCTAAAATAAGGTCTCGTGCATATTGGTCCAGGGCACCGGGGTGCACCGACTCTGGGACCCCCCTGATCTTGACATTGTTCCTTCTCGACCTATCCTCTATGTAAGCCAATTTTGATTTAAGCTTGTCGATCTCATCCTCATGAGTATAGTGGGCATCGATCAGTTCATTGTGTGAAGCTGCGAACTCCCCCATTTTGGATTCGACCCTGTCCATGCGTCCTCCCAGGGCCTGCGCCTCCACCTTAAATGCAGCGACACATTCCATCATATCCGCGTGCATGGAAGCCCGCAGGGACATCATCATGTCCCTGAGTCTAACCTCAGAGACCGGCTTCTCGCTAGCAGGGAAGGTGTCTATGTTAGGGGACAATTCCCGGGTAGTGTTGGTAGATGAAAGGTCCCCCTGGCTTACCTCCACGGCCGACATGTCTCCCGATAGTCTGGGCTTACTCTTTACAGGACTCCTGGACATCGGGGTGGAGGCCACCGGGGACCTAGGTTGTCCCGCCTTCTGTGCCGAGGTGTGTGGAGGGCTAGGCGAGGAGTGAGACGTCCCGCTGGATGAGGCCGGAGATCCGCCGCCGCCGCCATCTTGGCTGCGTTGTTTGTCCTGGGCCATAAAGAAGTGCTGGAGCTGCCGTGGCTGGCAGGTATCCTTCTTCTTCCTAGCCATCGGTATCGAAGGCAGGGCGAGTCCAGCAATCACACAGGCAGGAGCAGGTCAATTAGCGAGGTATTAGGGCGCCGATGGTAGTAGATTCTCTCCCTGGTCTGGCGGAGCTCTGTGCTCAGACGTCCATGCTGTTACGCGGCGGCCACGCCCCCTTTACTAGGAATCTTTAATCTCAGATTTTTTGTAGAAAGCCAGACAAGATCCCCAATGGCATATTGGGGAGAGGGTTTCCTACGGAGGTCGTAGTACCTCTTTTGTTGGCTATGAGCATGTGAGATGGTATTGTTGAGTAATCCCAGAGAATCCTTTATCTGGGTAAGATAATCAGATGCCACTGGATTACTTGATGGCAAGATACGTGGTGGAAGGAGTGTGGGATGAAACCCATAATTTAAGTAGAATGGACTTTGTTTAGTAGTGCTGTGGGTCGCGTTGTTATAGGCGAATTCCGCCAGCGGGAGGAGGTCCACCCAATCGTCCTGTAGATATGAAGTATAGCAACGTAGATATTGCTCAATGCACTGGTTAACTCTCTCTGTCTGTCCGTTGGTCTGAGGGTGGTAAGGAGAAGTAAGTTTACGCTCTATTCGTAGTATTTGACATAGAGCTAGCCAAAACTTTGAGATGAATTGTGAACCACGGTCAGACAGCAGTGTTTTTGGAATACCATGTAACTTAAAGACATGTTTCACAAGTAATTCCGCTGTTTGTTTGGATGAAGGTAGTCTTCGGATAGGAGTGAAATGTGCCATCTTGGTCAGATGGTCCACTGATACTAAGATGGTGTTGAATCCTTTGGAAGGTGGTAGTTCCACTATGAAGTCTAAGGATACCACTTCCCACGGAACCTGGGGTATTGGTAAACTACAAAGTAGACCCGATGGTTTCGTATTGTCAATTTTGATCCTTGCACAGATATCGCAAGATGAAACGAACTTTTTTACGGTTGTCTTCATGTCTGGCCACCAAAACTGCCTAGTAAGTAGATTGAAAGTTTTAGTCATACCCATATGTCCTGCCATAGGTACATCATGCGACAATTCCAAGATCTTGGTTCGCATAGTAGGGGGTATGTATAATTTATCGTTGTAGTAAAGGAAGCCTTCTGCTGACGCCGACAATACGTTCATGTGGTATTATAGGAACTGAGGGAACCTCGGTGCAATCATTCTCGGCTAATCGTGAAAGCGCATACGCTTTTTTATTTTTGTCTGCAGGTGTGTAGGTCACTAAAAAATTAAATCTCAAAAAGAATAACGACCACCGTACCTGCTGGTGGGAAAGAGTTCTATTAGTCTGAAGGTATTGAAGGTTTTTGTGATCAGTATATATAAGGATTGGCAATTGAGTACCCTCAAGTAGATGTCGCCAATTCTCTAGTGCCAGTTTTATGGCTAGCAACTCTTTCTCACCTACTGGGTAATTCACCTCGGGGCTGCTTAATGACTTTGAGAAGAAAGCAACTGGGTGAAGAGGTGAGGTGTTTGTTGGTCGTTGTGAGAGAACTGCTCCTACTGCCATATTTGACGCATCTACCTCCAAGATATATTGAAGGGATGGGTCTGGATGGCGTAGTATGGGAGCAGAAGTAAAGCTTGATTTCAACAGACAGAAAGCTCCATTTGCTTCTTCTGACCATTTGAATGATTTCTTTGTGCTTGTGAGTTGTGTGAGAGGTTTCACAATCGCAGAGAAGTTCTTAATGAACTTCCTATAGTAGTTAGAGAATCCGAGGAACCTTTGTAATGCTTTGCGAGTGGTTGGCACAGGCCAATCCAGAATGCAGGATATTTTGCTCATGTCCATTTTGATTCCATTTTTAGATATAATGTATCCTAGGAATAGTACTTCCTCTTTATGGAATAAACATTTTTTTGATTTAACATATAAGTTATGTGCAAGTAGTCTTGACAACACAAGTCTTACATGTTTTATGTGCTCAGGTAAGGAATGAGAATAAATAAGTATATCGTCCAAATATACTACAACACAAACATCAAGCAAGTCTCTGAATATCTCATTTATAAAACGTTGGAAGGCTGCGGGAGCATTACACAACCCAAATGGCATCACGAGGTACTCAAACAGTCCGTATCTGGTTCTGAATGCTGTCTTCCATTCATCCCCTTCACGGATTCAAATTAAATTGTATGCCCCTTTTAGGTCCAATTTTGAAAAGTAGGAAGCTCCGCGCACCTGTTCGATAAGTTCAGGAATAAGAGGCAAAGGATAACGATCCTTTATTGTAATGGTATTTAATTGTCTGAAATCAATGATAGGCCTAAGACTAGAATCCTTATTGCGGACGAAGAAGAGTCCAGCAGCAGTGGAGGAAGTAGAAGGTCGGATGAATCCTTTTGCCAAGTTTTCATCCAGATATTCCTTGAGATGAGAGAGTTCATCTTGTGAAAGAGGATAGACGTGACCGAAAGGCAACTTGCTATTAGGGAGTAGATCGATACAACAATCATAGTCCCTATGGGGAGGCAACACGTGAGCGTTTTTCTCAAGGAAAACCTCCGATAAATCCTGATAACATTTTGGTATAATGTCATCCGACACCACAGACAGGATCCTACCATATGGGGGGGAGATTACACGTAGTTTCGCAATAGTGAGAAGAGAAGGCTAGCGTTCTTGTTTTCCAATCGATAATTGGTTGATGTATGTGTAACCAGGGAAGTCCCAAAATAATGGGAAAATGTGGTGAGGTTAATACATCAAAGGTGGTGGTCTCCACATGAGACTTGTCAGCAGTTACAAGGAGTGCCTGTGTCTGATTGGTGATGGGACCGGAGGATAAAGGGGTACCGTTAATAAAACTAACAGAGACAGGCTTGGGTTTTGGAACAATAGGTATTTTATTTAAGGAGACAAAACAAGTATCAATGTAGTTTCCACAAGATCCTGTGTCGATCATAGCCTTGGTGGTAATCCTAGTTTGGTCCCACTGCAATGTCAATTGAACAAAAAGATAAGGATTAGAAAAGGAAGTTGTTAGTCCCCCTAGCAAGACATTTGAACACTCACCCTCTTTTTTGCGGGCAAGGGGACAGCCGCTTATCAAATGATCCGAAGATGCGCAGTACATGCAGAGATGTTCGGTTTTCCTCCTGGCACGTTCGATCTGTAACGCTCATGCGTTTTTGTTAGTGGATGGATTTGCAGCTGCAGAATTGTCACACTCAGTAGTCGTGTAGAGATTCTGTTGAACAAACATATCCAACTCTCAGGACTTCATCACTGTGCACAGCCTGTTTATGCAATATACATACACTCAATCTGATGTTAATGGAGGGATAGAATATGTTAGAGTATATAGGTGAGAGACAGGCTATAGTATGGTGAGCACCTAGGAGTAGTATTAGGAGAGTGTTTAGGTGATGGTAGTAAGCAGATAGGTTCTAATGTCAAGTATAGTGCAGATGGTAGGGGACAGCAGATGGAGTATACAAGACAGAGTAACCTAGTGCAAGGATAGTTGATGGTAGTCCCAAGAGCTAACAGTCTATGCAGATGATAGGAAATAGCTTAGATAGAGATAGTCCTGGTATATGCAGTAGATGACAGTAGAAGTGCAGGTTAGTAAGGAATCCCCTGTGGGGTACTTATCACTAGATAGGTAGTAGTAACAAAGTTCAGTAGTGAGAGGTGATCCAGTAGCGAGATACGGATCGGCAGCGAGGTTCCGGTTCAGTTCAGGCAAAGGGAATAGCCAGCAGCTCCAGCTTCACAAGAGAAGGTGCGGTGAACATGCGGTTTGAACGAGCAATGAGTGAGAGAAAGCCGGCGATTGAAATATCTGCTCATAGCAGCGCTCGACGATGATGTCATTGCCCTTAAAGGTGTATGCGTCCCATTTGGATAGCAAGATGGGACGCAATATTAAGAGAGAAATGTGGAAATAAGGGTACCAGAGGTACCAGAACATTACAAAATGACCCTAAGAACACCATCCCTACAGTCAAGCGTGGATGTGGAAACATTATGCTTTGGGGCTGTTTCTCTGCTAAATATACAGGCCAACTTTGCGGCATTGAGGGACCAATGGACGGGGCCATGTATTGTAAAATCTTGGATGAGAACCTTCTTCCCTCAGCCAGAACACTGGAGATGGGTCAAGGATGGGTCTTCCAGCATGACAATGACCCAAAACATACAGTTAAGGCAACAAGGGAGTGGCTCAAGAAAAACCACATTAAGGTCATGGAGTGGCCATGACCTTAATCCTATGGAAAATTTTGGGAGGGAGCTGAAACTTCGAGTTGCCAAGCGACAGCCAAGAAACCTTAAGAATTTAGAGAAGATCTGTAAAGAAGAGTGGATCAAAATCCCTCCTGAGATCTGTGCAAACCTGGTCACCAACTACAAGCAATGTCTTACCTCTGTGCTTGCCAACAAGGGTTTCTCCACCAACTACTAAGTCATGGTTTGCTTGGGGATCAAATGCTTAATTTTCTTACTGAACTGCAACTCAATTTATAGCAATTAATTTATGGGTTTTTTTTCTTTTTTTGGATTTGTGGTTGATATTCTGTCTCTATCGGTTAAAATACACCTATGATAAAAATTATAGACCGTCATATCTTTGTAAGTGGGCAAACTTACAAAATCTGCTGAGGATCAAATAAATATTTTCCCCACTGTGCATAGCTTCTGGAAGACATCACAGCACCCTTCCTCAGTACTTCTCCCAAGAGCCTTCAGCGCTGATGCAAACAGGGGGCTGGCTCTTGGGAGGAGTTATGCAAATACCAAAATGCCTTGATGGGTGGGTGTCAGAGTGGAGGAGTGGGTGTTCTTAGACACCCAATTCTAGGTAATGCGCACATGCAGTGCTTTAAGTGGCCCAAAAGAGGTGCCGGTACTCTATTATAGCCTATACATTTTGTCGACCCTCCCACCCCACATCTGGGTCCCCACAGAGCACCCCCCCTGGCCTGGCCTGGGCTGGGACTCCGGAGCAGGGGGACTCACTGGTGGTGACTGGTCTGGCTCTGGAGTGGGAGGCACTTGGGGGGGGGCAATTGAGGGCGCAGATGTCCAAAATGAGCGTACTGGTACGCTAAGGCGCATGGAGAGGTGGCGGTATGCTCAAGAGCCTGTGCATACCGGCCCACTTAAAGCACTGCTCACATGTAATGCTGAGCCTCCATGAATGAAAGAACTTAAAGCTAGGGAGGAAAGGCATGATTATTATTATTATTATTATACAGGATTTATTTAACGCCAACAGTTTACTATAGAATAGGAGACTGTATGATTACAATACAGTTCAATACAGAATCAACAGGAGGGCCCTGCTAATGGAGCTTACAATCTAATGGGAGATAATGCTAGTCCCCTCCAGCCAGGAAATGAGGCGGTGCTCTAGCTGACCTGCTGCAGCTTCTAATGCACATTGTGAGATGCTCACAGTGTGCAGTGAAATCAATGTATGCAGTGAGTAAGTGTAAGCCCCCACGGCTTCTTTAGGATCCAGCGACAGTGGGAAGCGGTCATCTATAGAAGTGGTAGAAATATGGCTTCTATATATGAGGCTTGGCTCCTGTCAAACAGGGATCGAATAGGCAAAAGTTTGAGCGTTCGTCCAAAGGCCTGAACAACAAAAGTATAGTTTGAACCTAGATGTGAAACAAAATATAGGCTCATCCCTAGTTTACATCTACTTCATGCTGATATATAACAAAAAGTGCAGCGCTATCCAGTGGCGTAGCGTGGGTTGTCAGCAACCGGGGCAAGGCAAGTAATTTGCGCCCCCTAACCCGCGGGATTTTAGCACTCGAGTCTCTTCCACTAGATTAGGTAAAGAAACCCTTACCCCCTAAGCAGATGTATTGTTTGTTATGAAAATACTGATGTAATTAAAGTAAAATGCATCTAAATACAAGTTTGAATGACCAGCGTGCCCCCTTTCAATGCAGAGAGACCAGCGTGCCCCCTTTCAATGCAGAATGACCAGCGTGCCCCCTTTCAATGCAGAGAGACCAGCATACCCCCTTTCAATGCAGAATGACCAGCGTGCCCCCATTCAATGCAGAGAGACCAACGTGCCCCCTTTCGATGCAGAGAGACCAGCATGTCCCCTTTCAATGCAGAATGACCAGCGTGCCCCCATTCAATGCAGAGAGACCAGCGTGCCCCCTTTCAATGCAGAGAGACCAGCGTGCCCCCTTTCAATGCAGAATGACCAGCGTGCCCCCATTCAATGCAGAGAGACCAGTGTGCCCCCTTTCAATGCAGAATGACCAGTGTGCCCCCTTTCAATGCAGAGAGACCAGCGTGCCCCCTTTCAATGCAGAATGACCAGCGTGCCCCCTTTCAATGCAGAATGACCAGCGTTCCCCCTTTCAATGCAGAATTACCAATGTGCCCCCCTTCAATGCAGAGAGATCATCGTGCCCCCTTTCAATGCAGACAGACCAGAGAGACTTACCTGCAGCGGCGGCTTTTCCTCAGTTCCCCGCGTCTCTGGCATGCCAATGGCATGCGATCGCCTTTTGGCCAATCAAGAAGCAGGTCTCGGACCCGCTTCCTGATTGGCCAGGAGGAGGATCCGTGTGACAATAGCAAATTTTCATTCGCTATCGTCACACAATGGGTGGGCTCAGGGTGCACTGCTCTGCGCCCCGGGTCCACCCTTTTTTGAAGCTTATTAGAGCCTCTGGCTCTAATCAGGTGATTAGAAAAAAAAAACCCCACTCTGTGACAACGCCAGGCTGCTGACTCACTCGCTGCTAAACTGACTGAGCAGTGAAGAGAGACGGCATAGGCGGGGCTTGGCTTGCAACGCCACCCCACCCTACACCAATGGACAGGTGAGGCACAGTCCAGCCCCACCCCGACCCGCCATTTTCAGCCATAGGGCGGCTGCGCTGTACATCTCCCAGCCTAAAGATGGAGGCAGCCGCAGACAGTGTGTGAACTGCGTATGTGAGAGTCAGACAGACAGAGTGACACTGCGGATGCACCCCCCCCCCAGATGTTGCGCTCGGTGCGGCCGGCCCCCCCTGCACCCCCCACGCTACGCCACTGGCGCTATCAAATATGGATTATGAAGATGATATCCAGGAGGGCGGTCCACGGGTGCAAATTATGGTGAAGCATGCACAAGATATAAACATTCAGTGCTCTTCAATGTGCTGGTAATCCTCCACCCAGTCTCATTAGCCTCTCACCTGACACTTAGCCCCTGTGTCACCTGACGGGCTAGTAAGACATAAACTTTCTCCAAGGATATCACCAATATAGATCAGATCAGTATTCCTCTTCATCAGAAATTAAGGCTCACAGGTAACAGATCACAGGTCCATAAAGCGGGTCACAGGTCCATAGGAAAACAAAGGTCCGGACATAGTGCATTACCGCAATAAATTACTTTATTGAACATAGCATAAAATCATAAAATGACCTTGTAAAGCAGTATACAAGTGCATGTAATGAGCAGATCGCAATGGATGGCGGGTGACGTCACCGGCCCCTCCCCCTTCGCACGTGTTACGTCCCACTGGGCGGGACTTCATCAGAGCTGATGAGCTTTTTTTTTGGGCAAAAAAAATTCCCATTCCCAATAAGCGTACTTTGATTGGTTTGCACAAAATGTATCTTGTCTACAAACTAGGGGAACGATTTAAGTAATTTTTATTATTTTTATTTATTTTTTTTTACTAGTAATGGCGGCAATCAGAATTTTTTAGTGGGACTGCGACATAGCGGTGGACAGATCGGACCCCTAACTGACATTTTTGACACTTTTGGGGGGACCGGTGACATTACTACAGTAATCAGTGCTAAAAATATGCGCTGTTGCTGACTAATGACACTGGCAGGGAAGGGGTTAACACCAGGGGCGATAAAAGGGTTAAATGTGTCCCTAGGGGGGTGCTTTCTAACTGTATGGGGGTTGGGCTTTCTGCATGAACACCTGCATGAGACCTGTGTTCCTCAATAAGAGGATCCCTGTGTTCATTACTGACAGAACAGCGGTTTGCTGTGTTTACAACAGCAGACCCCTGTTCTGCATCCACGAGGAGCGATCGCATGTGCCTGGCGGCAAGTGGTCTTACGTAATGATGAACAGTTACGTTGTTTCACAGGACAGAGCGGACTTGCCGCAGGACCGGCTGATTGGCTTCCCCTGTGGCAATTGGGCGCATGCTCGCCCCCACCAGTTGTTTCGCGGGACAGAGCGGACCTGCCGCAGTAAAACTGGGCGGATGTTAAGAGGTTCTCTAATCTGTAGTTGGGAATGGCATTAGTCCCTCTTTCATATTCTGTTTTTTTTTTTTTGTTCTTTTTTTTTTAGTCTAGTGGTCCATTAAAAAGTGTAAAAAACAAAAAAAAGAACCTTTCATAACATCACAGCTCCATATTTAGGTGTTTCTGAATCTTTCTATAGCAGGAATAAAAGCAGACTCCGTCTCTGTCCGCATGGGTAATAATCTGCAGACATCGGGAGAGGGACCCCTGCCAAATAGCGCATCACTAAAGTCACAAACTTTTGCTGGCCCATTAACTGTGGGTGTGAGTGAGGTGAGCGGATCATTGGACGAGCAGTAATCAATGCTCTTCTGCATCTGCCTCTCTCAGCAGATATTTAAAAAGGCCGTCGTCCACCGGGCTATGAATCGGAAAATTGTTGTTCTGTCTGGCTTGGGTCCTCTGCTACATTCACTGCAAAGTCCTCGCAGGTCTTCATTATTGAAGGATTTACATAAAGAACAAAAATAAAGCACAACGGTAACCATGGAAGAGGCATGCTGTGAGCTGCTCAGCCATTTGACTAAGATCAAGTGTAGTATCTGTTCCTAGCGTCCATTAGGGGGGCGCTCTGCTGTCATTCTTAGATGACTGGCTGTATTGTATCCCTGGTGGTATGATGGGGGGGTCCTAAGAAGGGCTGGAGTAAGACATTGTGCTGCCTGGGTCTAAGAATAAAATGCTGCCCCCCCCCCCCAAAAAAAAAAATCATGCCCATCCAGCAAAGAAACACTTCCATAAAGCAAAGAGACATCAAAAAATAGTAAAGAGGCAGCCCAATCCAGCAGAGACATCCCCATATATTCAGCAAGAGACATTTCCATAAATTCAGCAAAGAGACATTTCCATAAAGCAAATAGACATCTTTATAAAGCAAAGAGACATCCCCATATAGTAAAGAGACATGCCAATCCAGCAAAGAGACATCCCCATATATTCAACAAAGAGACATGCCCAATCCAGCAAAGAGACATGCCCCCTCCAGTAAAGAGACATCCCCAGTCCAGCAAAGGGACATCACCTGTCCAGCAAAGAGACATGCCCCTTCCAGCAAAGAGACATGCCCCTTCCAGCAAAGAGACATGCCCAATCCAGCAAAGAGACATGCCCCCTCCTGCATAGAGAGATTCCCTCTCCAGCAAAGAGACATGCCCCCTCCTGCAAAGAGCTGGGGGGCGGAGCATGTTGCAAGGAGAGCACTGAATGATAGAAAGAGAGAGCCTCAGGTCCTCAGGCAGTGATCCCCCTCCTGCAAAGAGACATGCCCAATCCAGCAAAGAGACATCCCCAGTCCAGCAAAGAGACACGCCCAATCCAGCAGAGAGAAATCCCCAGTCCAGCAAAGAGACATGCCCCCTGCAGTAAAGAGACATGCCCAATCCAGTAATGCAACATCCCCAGTCCAGCAAAGAGACATGCCCCTTCTAGCAAAGAGACATGCCCAATCCAGCAAAGAGACATGCCCAATCCAGCAAAGAGACATGCCCCTTCCAGCAAAGAGGCATGCCCAATCCAGCAAAGAGACATGCCCCCTCCAGCAAAGAGACATGCCCAATCCAGCAAAGAGACATGCCCCCTCTAGCAAAGAGACATGCCCAATCCAGCAAAGAGACATGTCCCCTCCTGCAAAGAGACATGCCCCTCCAGCAAAAAGCTGGGGAGCCAAGCATGATGCAAGGAGAACACTGAATGATAGAGGGAGGGAACCTCAGGTCCTCAGACAGTGCTCCACTGTTGCCGCCCCCCTTAAAGTGCTGCCTGGGTCCCATGGACCCACCGGGACCCATGACCCATGGTAGGGCCAGCCCTGGTCCTGAGGAATATCCCCTGTAGGAAGGAATCCAAATTGAGCTTCTGCCACATGTGGTCAGTGGTACTCCTCTAGTGTAGGGGATTCCGGGGGGGGGGCAGTGCCTCCTGATTTGAACTATGCTACCTGGTCTGGTTAAGGGATAGAAAGGCAGATGGCCCACAATGTTAAGCGCCCCCTGGAAGTGGCATCCCAGGGTTATCAGAGGAGCATTATGGGCTTGGGACCCCATTGTGTAAAACTGCACTAGGCCATGGCACTTAAGCGTTTTTTTTCTGCACTGCGCCTCAAGAGCTAAGTCTTTTGGCTGAGGCCCGGGCGATTCTTGTTACCAGGATGCAAAGAACGGTTTAAACTTGACACCTTGGCGCTAAGAAACAGCAGAGCAGCTGACCTCAGAAAATACAAATGCAATGACCACTGTGCAACTCGGACTGGACGGTTATGGCGGTGTAGGGAGATTTTGGCCATGTGGCAAGCAAAAAATGTAATAGTGTGAAACCAGCCTAAAGTGCACACTTTCCTGCACCCGCAGCAAAAACGAGCTGCTGTTAGCAGGCACGTAGGGATGCCCTCATCTTTAATGGCGCTCCCATGAACCGGAAACCGCAGTGCATCTTCCTGTGCTGGGAAAACACAACCGTGGACTTTTTTATACCCTTAACTCTGGGAGTACTTAGGACCAGTGGCGGCTGGTGCTTGGTAATTCGGAGGGGGGGCAAACCAATGTGCACCCCCCCCCCCGGTCAGTCAGTCAGTTGGCAGGCGACACATCCCCCCCCCCCCCGAGTGGTCTACCTCCTTACCGCCTCCTTCCTCCTGTCCGAGCCTGGAAGTGCTGGATGACTGAGCCGCTGTTTTCCTCCAGCCATGTGTCTTCTGCCTCTTCCTGGCCACTGGTCAGTAAGATCACTCTTTCCCAATCGGGAAAGGGGTCTCACAACCCTCTTCCTGATTGGCTGGGAGGAGAGTCAGTGTGACAATAGCGAATATTCATTTGCTATTGTCACACAACTGAGTGGGCTCAGGGAGCAATGCTTTGCGCCCCGAGCCCACCCTTTTTTAAAGCCTATTAGAGCCTTTGGCTTTAATCACGTGCTGAAGAAAAAATCCTGTATTGGAATCCATGCATCCGGCGCCCTGCATGTAGATTAGGGGGCCGGATGCATGGATAGGGGGGGGCAGCGCCCCTGCGCCCCCTATGGATGGGCCTTAGTACACCCAAAAATCTGAAGTAGGGTACAGTGGTTGTAAACCCTCACATATACCCACTGAGGTGATACACAGATATGAAACAAATCCTCCTTCATAAGATTAACTGTTTTTTTTTTTTTTTCAAAACATTTTATTGAAACCTTATTAAAGCAAATGTTCAAGACATCAGATAATCGGATAGCCGAAAAGCACACATTAAATGAGGGAACAATAACATAAGTCAAAAGAACAAGGTGCTAGACGAGACGGGGTGGAACCGACCCGAACTCGGTCGCTTACAAACTGCAGAAACATACATGATGGTTATGAGTTTGCAATGGTAAGACCACAATCATACTGAAGCCATGTGGGTGACTGTAATACTGATTAGGGCTAAGGGTTTGTCCCCTGGGCCATAGCAGCGACAACCTCCGCAGGAACATGGAGGCAGTTGGTATTAGACCAAATGTGGGCAGC
Source organism: Pelophylax lessonae (assembly GCF_965119305.1). Lineage (NCBI taxonomy): Eukaryota > Metazoa > Chordata > Amphibia > Anura > Ranidae > Pelophylax > Pelophylax lessonae. The sequence continues at coordinate 13,404,385 of NC_138774.1, forward strand.
GGCGGTGCCACCTGTGTACCGACACCCCCAACGGGGAACTTGCTGTGTCCGAGCACAGGGGGCAGTCACCATTCAGGTATAGTACCCAAGCTAGAGCAGATCGGCAAGAACTGGCCGGCAGGGACCATCAGTGAGGGAAAAGCGCGGCGGCCCATAAGCAATACGGGTCTGTCAGTGAGGGGCGGGGAGAGGGAGGAGGGGGAGGAAATGAGAGAGGGGAGATGGAAGAGGGGAAGGGAGGGAGGGAGAACTGGGTGGGGGGAAGGTGAGAAAGGGTGTGAAGGAATAAAGGGTTACAGAGGAGCCGACAGTGAAATATAGCAAAGTGTAGCAGCTAACCCTGAGGGGAGAATACCAAATACCGACTTAGGGAAGGGAGCAGCAGGCGGTGGTGTCAGGTTATGGGGCAGCACTAAGACTCTGAAATTCTGGTAGGGTTGTAAAATAAGATTAACTGTTTATCTGCAGCTCTCTCTCCTCTTCATCCATTCAAAGTCTAGAATTGTCACTGCCTCTCTGAGCTTCAGAAGGCAGAGTTCAGAGATCTAATGTCCCACAATGCACAACACAGAGCAGTTTGCTGAGTGTAATCTGAGACCTGAGTGAAAGGAATGGGCACCCCCCTTCACACATAGGGAAACATGCACAGCTGAGACTGTCAATGACCTGCTGTGTGCTGGAGGGGAGGCAGGGGCCTTCTCCCAGGAATGTCTGGTGTTGGCATACCAGTGATGGCGGACCTTGGTACCCCAGATGTTTAGGAACTATATTTCCCATGCTGCAGAGTGCATGAGCATCATGGGAAATGTAGTTCCAAAACATCTGGGGTGAAAAGGTTCACCATCGCTCGCATAGACTGTCGGAAGAGAGAAAGCAGAGGAAGGATAGAGGAGCCAGGAATCACACTAAGAGCTTTGGATTGAGGCAAGTACACATTATAGGAGGATATTGTTTGTTCATTTTTAATTTCGAAGGTTTACAACCACTTTAAAGGAAGCAGAAAAACAACAGACCTACTGGCAGGATCACCAGGTCTTAAAACTATGTTGCAGAGGGGACTCGGAAGAACATAGACTGCTGTATTTATGCTATGGACACTTGGACAGACTGTATCATATATGTCATTTTTTTTTTTTTTTGGCCACTCTGAGCACAAAGGGGTTCAAAGATATTATTTTTCCCTAGCTTGAACAGAAACATTCACAAATTAATTTTAGGTCCACAGTTAGATATTGAAAAAAACAAAACAAAAAAAAAAAAAAATATATATATATATATATATATATATATATATATATATATATATATATACAAATATATGTATGTATTTATTTATATATATATATATATATATATATATATATATATATATATATAAATAAATACATACATATATTTGTATATATATATATATATATATATATATGTATCTAAATACATATATGTATATATATATATATATATATATATATATATATATATATATATATATATATATATATATATATATATATATACATACATATATGTATTTAGATATATAGATATATGTATTTAGATATATAGATATATATATATATATATATATATATATATATATATATATATATATATATATATATATACATATATGTATTTAGATACATATATATATATATATATATATATATATATATATATATATATACAGTATATATCATTGTTATCAACACAGCTTGGGAAATCTGTCACTGTTTTTATTGTTGACATGTGAGGTTGACAACATTTATTATACTAATTTAAAATGTGTGGTGTACGTGTAAGAAATGTAGCGAAAGCTAATTAATTTTTTGTGTTATATTTTTTTGTTATTGAAGTACGATTTCTCAGAACATGAACAGGATATTTTGATGATTATTTAAAAAAAAAAAATAATAATAGTTATGGGAAAAAAAATGTGTGAAATGTTATGAGGTAAATATTATTTGCAAAATGCTACATTTTATGAGCAGCTGCTACCAATGAGTATTATCAATAGGATAATTGCCTGTGCCTTCTAGAAGACATGGCTGCTACGTGAAAGTCATAAAATCTGCTGGGTGAGACTTAGGCCGGCCATACATGGAGCAAAGTTATTTCCTGCAACCACTTGGGCCCCTACCAGCTTGCCCCAATTTACGCGCTTACACTCAAGAATTAAAATATGAGTAGTTGATAGAATTAAACATATTTATTAGTACATTAAATAAAATAGATTTTAACACCTTCCTGCCAGGCCTATAGCAGAATGATGACTGGGCGATGGCTTTACTCTTCTGAGCGGATGCCATATGACGCCCTCTCAGAAAGCGCAGCCTCAATCTGTCACCAATGCATACAGCCGATGAATGAACAGTGTACCGACTCGCTGCCGGTACCATGTGACCAATCATAGCAGGTCACAGTTGTACACAATGTATTGCTTCCTTCTATGCCATCCATTGTGTACAATTGTGTTGCTAGCTGTGATTGGTCAATGTGATCACATGGTACAGACAGGGCCAATTACAGCCCATCTGTACCATGTGTTTAGCTTTAACTAATCAGAGCTAATCACAACACAACAAACTGAGTGCATCAGTTTTATTCAGTAAAATGCTTGCTTATAGCAATGTAATGCACTGCTATAAGCAATCATAATGTGTAAAAAAAAAAAAAATAATAATCACTTTCCCAGAGTAGTACAATCTTACTATGGTAACATTATATTGCTCCAGTCACAGTATGTTATAAAAATAAAATTGTAAACAAAAAGAAAAAAATATATAATATTTTAGAAATAATATAATATAACATAATATAATATAATAATATAATATTTTAGAAATTAACAAGTGTTATTATTTATATATATATATATATATATATATATATATATATATATATATATATATATATATATATATATATATATATAGATATATATATTTATAAATAATAACACTTGTTAATTTCCTTATATTTAAAAAAAAATATTTGCAAACTTTTTTAACAGAAACAAAGAAAATGCATTTTTTTTTTAATTTTCAGTCTTTATTCATTTATTTAGCAAAAAATAAAAAATCCAGTGGTGATTAAATACCACCAAAAGAAAGCTCTAGTTGTGTGAAAAAAAAATGATAAAAATGTAGTTTGGGTACAGTGTTGCATGACTGTGCAATTGTCATTCAAAGTGCGACAGCTCTTAGAGATGAAAAGTGGCCTAGGCAGGAAGGGGATAAAAGTTCCAGGTATTGAAGTGGTTAAACAATAGGAAAACATGCCAGAAATCAAAGACTTATCCACACCAAGGGCACAGTAGAGGGGGGATCTGGAGGGCACAGTACAGGGGAGATCAGGAGGGCACAGTACAGGGGAGATCAGGAGGGCACAGTACAGGAGGGATCAGAAGGGCACAGTTCAGGGGGGATCAGGAGGGCACAGTACAGGGGGGATCAGAAGGGAACAGAACAGGGGGATCAGGAGACCACTGTACAAGGTGGATCAGGAGGGAACAGAACAGGGGGGATTAGAAGGGTACAGTACAGGGGGGATCAGAAGGGCACAGTACAGGGGGGATCAAGAGGGCACAGTACAAGGGAGATCAGGAGGGCACAGTACAGGGGGGATCAGGAGGGCACAGTACAGGGGGGATCAGAAGGGCACAGTACAGGGGGATCAGGAGGGCACAGTACAGGGGGATCAGGAGGGCACAGTACAGGGGAGATCAGGAGGGCACAGTACAGGGGAGATCAGGAGGGCACAGTACAGGGGAGATCAGGAGGGCACAGTACAGGGGAGATCAGGAGGGCACAGTACAGGGGGGATCAGAAGGGCACAGTACAGGGGGGATAAGAAGGGCACAGTTCAGGGGATCAGAAGGGCACAGTACAGGGGGGATCAGGAGGGCACATTTCAGGGGGTACTAAAAAGGCACAGTACGGGGGAGATCAGAAGGGCACACTACAGGGGGGATCAGAAGGGCACAGTACAGGGGGGATCAGGAGGGAACAGTACAGGGGGAATCAGGAGGTCACAGTACCCACAGTTGGGGGATCAGGAGGGCACAGGGGGATCAGAAGGGCACAGCACAGGGGAGATCAGGAGGGCACAGTGCAGGGGAGATCAGGAGGGCACAGTACAGGGGAGATCAGGAGGGCAAAGTACAGGGGGGATCAGAAGGGCACAGTACAAGGGGGGTAAGAAGGGCACAGTTCAGGGGGATCAGAAGGGCACAGTACAGGGGGGATCAGGAGGGCACATTTCAGGGGGTACTAAAAAGGCACAGTACGGGGGAGATAAGAAGGGCACACTACAGGGAGGATCAGAAGGGCACAGTACAGGGGGGATCAGGAGGGAACAGTACAGGGGGAATCAGGAGGTCACAGTACCCACAGTTGGGGGATCAGGAGGGCACAGGGGGATCAGAAGGGCACAGCACAGGGGAGATCAGGAGGGCACAGTGCAGGGGAGATCAGGAGGGCACAGTACAGGGGAGATCAGGAGGGCAAAGTACAGGGGGGATCAGAAGGGCACAGTACAAGGGGGGTAAGAAGGGCACAGTTCAGGGGGATCAGAAGGGCACAGTACAGGGGGGATCAGGAGGGCACATTTCAGGGGGTACTAAAAAGGCACAGTACGGGGGAGATAAGAAGGGCACACTACAGGGAGGATCAGAAGGGCACAGTACAGGGGGGATCAGGAGGGAACAGTACAGGGGGGATCAGGAGGCAACAGTACCCACAGATGGGGGATCAGGAGGGCAAAGGGGGGATCAGAAGGGCACAGCACAGGGGTGATCAGAAGGGCACAGTACAGGGGAGATCAGAAGGGCACAGTACAAGGAGATCAGAAAGGCACAGTACAAGGAGATCAGAAGGGCACAGTAGAATGGGAATCAGAGGGGCACAGTACAGGGGGCATCATGAGGGCACAGTACAGGGGGGATCAGGAAGGCACAGTATAGGTTCTGGGATGTTGCCTGGAATGCGGCCATCCTGGGAAAACTTCAGCTGGGACAGTTGGCAAGTATAATACAATACAGGTAATAAAAGATTATCATGGGGCCTCCATGCACCAGTGGCATTGCCCAGGAGTGCCCATGCATTAAGACAGCCCTAGCAGCGCATGGGCACTAAAGCCCACCCTTTTGTGTTACGAGGGCGGCAACAGGTTAAAGCATCCCAGATGCCATAATGCTTGCACTGTAGTGTGAACCGGCCCTTACTATTGGCTGAAAGACTGCAATAAACATATCCCGTTCTTTTCTCTTAAATCAAAGTCTCAGCGCGCTGTATGACGCCATCGGTTTTTTAGCGCTTTAGCTTAATTTGGGTATTTATAAATTGTATTGCTCAAGGTTATCAGGACAGCTGACTGGATTCCACCACTTCAAAAAACGTAGAAATGTATTCTTTCAGCCGTATGCGCTAATCATCGACCTTTCTACCATCTGCATTCTTCCAGCGAAACCATATGGCCGGATCTCATCATTCGCGGTAACTGACTCTGCACCAGTAATGCTTATCTCACACACCAATACCGCAGAGGGAAGCTCGCCTGTAGGCTTAGGACAAGGCAAATGACTCTTTTTTTTTTTTTTTTTTTAAGTGCTTATTTTATTTTGTATATTTTTTATTTATTTTTAAACAAATGGGATATTCAGAGCTGCCAGTTGTTAGAGATTCACAATTCCTTGAATCATTCACAACTAACTGTAACCAACACAGTGAAACCTACAGAAAAGGATTGATTTTTAAAGACTTTTGCATAGCTATTCACCTGGTGACAGTGCGTGTACATTTTTTCTGTACAAATGAGGCAAAAAGCGAATGTAAATAGGCTATATCATGTGCTGTTCGAATGTAAATCATTGATTTTTAATTGAAAAATCCTGAATTTGACCACTAGATGGAGCAACGTGTCATACAAATTTTGTGTAATCCTTCATTCCATCCAGTGGACAAATGTAGTATTTTTACAAATGATTTACAGCTGAACAGCACATGCAACTATTAATTAATTCTCGATCACCCGCCGCCTTTTTACTGCGTTGGGTGGGTGACTGCAGCTAGGGGGCAAGCGTGCGCCACCGGCGGCGGGCTCCCACCCCCACTTAGCAGCGGGGACTCTAATGCACGGGGCAGGCGGCGGCTCCGATTGCCGCCTGACACCCACGATCGCTCCCCGCTGAGAGAGGAGGACGGTCAGCTGTTGTAAACACAGCTGACCGTTCTCCTCCCCCCCCCCGTAATGATCACAGAGTGCCTGTGATCCTTCTATATAGGATCACAGGTCTCTATGATCATTTCTCAAGCCACGCCCCCCCCACAGTTAGAATCACTCCCCTAGGTACACATTTAACCCCTTGATCACCAACAATGTTAACCCCTTCCCTGACAATGTCATGATTACAGTAACAGTGCATATATTTAGCACAGATTACTGTAGTGATGTCACTGGTACCCCCAAAAGAAAGTGTCAAAAATGTCAGTTAGGGGTACGATCTGTCCGCAGATTGCCGCCATGACTAGAAAAACAATAAAATTTACAAAAACAAATGACATAAATCTTTCCCGTAGTTTGTAGATGTGATAACTTATGCGCAAACCAATCAAAATACGCTTAGTGCGATGTTTTTTTTCTTTACCAAAAATATGTAGCAGAAAACATATTGGCCTAAAATGTTAAAAAATTTAGATTTTTACATTTTTTTTGAGAATGTTGTATTTCAGAAAGTGAAAAATATATATATATATTTTTTTTCAGAATTGTCGCTCTTTTTTTTTTATAGCGCAAAAAATAAAAATCTCACAGGTGATCAAATAGCACCAAAAGAAAGCTCTGTTTGTGGGGAAAAGAAGGACATCAATTTTATTTGGGTACAGCTTCGCACGACCGCGCAATTGTCTGTTAAAATAATGCAGTGCCGAATCACAAAAAATATGGCCTGGTCATTACGGGGGGAAAATCTTCTGGTACAGAAGTGGTTAACAGGCTTTGCATAGCCATCTATTTAGTGGAAAAGTGTGTACATTCATTCTGCGCAAACGAGGCAAAAAGCGGATGTTAACAGATTATATCTTGTGCTGTTTGAATGTAAATCATTGATTTTTTAAAAAAAAAATTAAATACTGCATTTAGCCACTAGATGGAGTAAAGAGTCATACAAATGTTTTGTAATCCTCTGTTCCATCTAGTGGCCAAATGTAGTATTTTCCAAATGATTTACAGCTGAACAGCACAGCATATAGCCTATTAACAGGCTTTGCATAGTCATTCATTTAGTGAAAGTGCATGTACATTCATTCTGTGCAAAAGAGGCAAAGAGCGAATGTTAACAGGCTATATCTTGTGCTGTTCAAATTTAAATCATTCATTTTTTTTTTTCTTGTGGAAAATACTGCATTTGGCCACTAGATGTAGTAAAATGTCATACAAATTTTCTGAAGTTCTTAGTTCCATCTAGTGGCCAAATGTATGATCACAGCGGGAGCGAGCTGGCAGGTAATAGCGCCCCCTACCCGGAAGTGCAGGATCATGTATATACATACTGTACATGATCCTGCACACAGCTGCTTCCCTGTAGCAGTAAAAGTGTTATAGGGAGGTCGGCAAGCAGTTAAAGTAGCACAGTGCTGAATAGCAAAAAAATGGCCTGGTCATGAAGGGGGTAAAACCTTTTCAGAGCTCCAGCGATTAAGCTGCAGTGGCAGCAGATAGGGTGTCCACATGCCACATGTGCAGTAACCCATAAGCCTAAATCTGTGATCCCAGGACATGACTTGGGACACATAGGCATGCTCAGGAGGTGTGTCGGGTGTGCCTGGGCACACCCTAAACACCCCATGTGCAGTGTCATATATTCCAGTGTGTGCAGAAGTGTGCGGGGCACATTGTGCCATGTCAATGCCAGCTGGGGCATTTCTGCCTGTGAGTTGGAGGCGGGTGCCCTGTGCTGTGCCGATCCTGTAATATATCACTCACAGGAATCCTATGAGTGAGACAACGAGTCATGGGATCACAGTGTGCTATGTTACCAGGACAGGGGAGGCTGAATCTGCTCCACCCCCCCACCCCATCCCTGCTGTGTCTGCCCCCCCACCCAACCCCTCCAATCCACAACCTGCGCATACTGCTGTGAAAAGACTTGCTATGGAGGCGACAAATTTTATTATAGAGCACACAACAGCTCTATATCCCGGCTGCATGAGCCTAGGGGGGACCAGCCTGTGGTCATAATTGGTGAATGCAGGTATGATGAAGATCCCCTCTCTCTCTCCACCCCCTTTCTTTATTACCCCCCTCCCTCCCCACCTCTCTCTCATCCACTTCTCTCTTACCCCCCCTCTCTTCCCCCAGCTCTCTCTCTCACTCCCTTTCTCTATTACCCCCCTCCCTCTCTCCCCCCCTCTCTCTCAACCCCCCTCTCTTCCCCCCTCTCTCTTCCCCCAGCTCTCTCTCTCACCCCCTTTCTCTATTACCCCCCTCCCTCTCTCCCCCCTCTCTCTCTCACCCCCATCCCTTTCTCTCTCGCACCCTCTCTCCCCCTCTTTCTCTCTCTCTCTCACCACTTCACTCTCTCACTCCCCTCTCCCTCTCTCTCTTTCCCACTTCTCTCTCACCCCCATTTCTTCCTCTCTCCCCCACCTCTCCCACCCCCATTTCTCCCTCTCTCTTTCTCTCTCGCTCTCTTTATCACCCATTTCTCTCATCTCCCTCTCTTCCCCTCTCTCTCACCTCCTCTCTCTCTCTTACCCACTTCTCTCACCCCCCTCTCTCTTTCTCTCACCCACTTCTCTCCCTCACCCCCATCTCTTTCTCTCACCCTCTCTCTAACCTCCCCTCTCTCTCTCTCTCACCCACTTCTCTCTCTCATCCCCCTCTCCCCGTCTCTCTCACCCCCTCTCTCTCTCACCCACTTCTCTCCCTCACCCCCATCTCTTTCTCTCACCCTCTCTCTAACCTCCCCTCTCTCTCTCTCTCACCCACTTCTCTTTCTAACCCCCCTCTCTCCCTCTCTCTCACCCACTTCTCTCTCTCACCCCCCTCTCCCCGTCTCTCTCACCCACGTCTCTCTCGTCCCCATCTCTCCCTCTCTCTCTCTCTTTCTCCCCCACTTCTCTCTCTCATCTCCCTCTTTCCCCCTCTCTCTCTCTCTCTCACACCTCTCTTTCTGTCTCTCACCCCCCTCTCCCCCTCTCGCTCACCCACTTCTCTCTCTCACCCCCATATCTCTCTCTCACACCCCCTCTTTCTTCCCTGCTCTATCTGACCCCCTTCTCTCTCTCACCCACTTCTCTCTCTCTAGCCCCCCTCTCTCATCCCCTCTCTCTCACCCCCCTCTCTCACCACCATCTCTCTCTCTCACTCCCTCTCACCTCTATTCTCTCCACTCTCTCTCACCCCTCTCTAACCCTTTCTCTTTCTCCCCCTCTCTTTCCCACTTTCCCACTTCTCTCTCTCTCTTGCCCCATCTCTCTCACTCCCTCTCTCGAACCCCCCCCCCCCACCTCTCTCTTATCCCTCTTTTTCTTTCCCCCTCTCTCTCACCCCCTCCCTCTCTCTCACCCCCCTTCTCTATCTCACCCCCCCGTCTCTCTCTTTCTCTCTCACCCCTCTCTCTCTCCCCTCTATTTTTCACCCTCCTCCTTTCCCTCAGTGCACTGAGTGTGTATGTGTAAATATTTATAGTTGATTTTGTATTTATTAAGATTTTTCAAAAAAATACAAATATTTCCTCTCCGGAGGATTTGGCTGCTAAAAGACCAGGGGTTTTTTTTTGCGATTTTTTACTGCGTGACTTTAACGGACAATTGCGCGGTCGTGCGATGTTATACCTTAACGAATTTGACGTCCTTTTTTTCCCACAAACAGAGCTTTCTTTTGGTGGTATTTGAGCACCTGTGCGATTTTGTGATCATGCGCTATAAACAAAAAAAGAGCGTCAATTTTGCAAAAATAACAATATTTTTCACATTTTTTTATATGAAATTCCCCCCAAAAAAAATGTAAAAATCAAAATTTTTTAACATTTTCGGCCAATTTGTTTTATGCTACATAAGTTTGGTAAAAAAAAATCGCAAAAAAAGCGTATTTTGATTGGTTTGCGCAAAAGTTATCGCGTTTACTAACAAAGGGAAAGATTTTTATCATTTTTGGTGTTTTTTTTTTTTTAACGCGTAATCTGCGATTTTTTTTTTCGGTACTGCGACATTGCGGCGGACAGATCGGACCCTTGACTGACATTTTTGACACTTTTGGGGTTACCAGTGACATTACTGCAGTAATCAGTGCTATACATATGCACTGTTACTGCAAAAATGACACTGGCAGAGAAGGGGTTAACTTTATTGGAGAGGGAGGGGTTAAGTGTGTCCTAGGGGCGTGATTCTAACTGTATAGGGACATGGCTATTGGTGTAAAAACAAAGATCAACGGTCCTACATAGTAGAACCGTCTGATCTTCATTTTTACACCAGGGAGAATGACGGGCGGCTTGTTTACATAAGCCGCTCCGCCTTTCTCCCTTCACCGGAGCGATCGTAGTGTGACCGGCGGACATCGAGTCCGCCGGTCACACGCACTGACTTGTCTGTGAACGAGCCGCGGTGGGCGCGCGCCTCGGCGGGCACGCGCCCGCCCGCAATTGGCTCTCAAGTCAGTGACAGGCGAGTGACGTATCCATACGTCACTCTGCCTGGCCGGGGCTGACCGCCGCAGTATATAGTCGTGCGGCGGTCGGCAACCGGTTAAAGGCATAAACACACAATTTGACAGGGGAATATATACTGTATACTGTAACTATACACATACACACGCCCATGTATGTCTGAGCTTTGGGGTTCACACCCTAATGCAACAGACTGCGCACAACATGGCAGGGACAACATGGCTTCAGCAAGAAAAGGGGGACAATATGCAGGACTGTCCCAACAAATCTGGGACAGTTAGGTTGTACGTAAGAGGTTCCTGCTGTTTTATTGTCCATGGTGTGCCATTGTACAAACAGCAAACATGTTCTCTGAATTCTAAAACTACGACGTTCTATAGTTAGCAAGGTTGAAAAAAAGAAAAAGACACAAGTCCACTGAGTTCAACCAAAGACATTTCATTTACTTTCCACCGTCTCCTCCTAAGTTTGTCCTGTGCTCACTGCTCCAGGCTACAAAAGTTCATAAATCGGTCATTACGATGGCGGCTTTCATCAAACACAATTCTGCTAAAAAAAAAAAATGGTGCCCTTTCGGTGAACCAACCGAACCATGTGGCCAACTCAGCTGCAAACTGCTCCGGTAACCCCCATTATTATTCCTTTAATGTTGTTAACGAGAGATGACATCTCAACCACGGAGTCGCTAAATTGCTAATGAAGCAGGGAATAATTATTGTGATTAGTTTTATTATAAATATGTTCACAGAATTCCATCTTGATCTGACCTGGCTGGGAAAGTCCTATAACTTCATATTATATACAATGCGGATATAAGGCGGTGTGAACTTTCACCCCGCGCCTCTGAACCATCCAATACGCCACGTGAAAGGGCAAAGAAAGAGTCAAGATAATGCCTGCTTTATAAACATAGTATCAGTATACTGCAATTGTATCTAGTTAAAGAGATTGTATATTTATATTATTGTTTGAGTCATACACAACATGATTTCATTAAACATAAAAAAGAGAATTTATGTCTTTCCAAAGAGTGTTAACCACTTCAGCCATGGAAGTATCTGCCCCCTTAACCACTTCTGAACCGGAAGGATTTGCCCCCTTCGTGACCAGGCCATTTTTTTTGCAATTCGGCACTGCGTTACTTTAACGGACAGTTGCGCGGTCGTGCGGCGTTGTACCCAAATAAAATTGATGTTCTTTTTTTTCCCACAAATAGAGATTTCTTTTGGTGGTATTTGATCATCTCTGTGATTTTTATTTTTTGCGCTATATACAAAAAAGTGCTACATTTCTGAAAAAAATAAATAAATCTTTCTATCTATCTATCTATCTATCTATCTATCTATCTATCTATCTATCTATCTATCTATCTATCTATCTATCTATCTATCTATCTATCTATCTATCTATCTATATATATATATATATATATATATATATATATATATATATATATATATACAGGGCTTTTTTTCAGCGGGAACGCGGGGGAACGCAGTTCCGGCACCTCCAGAACTGAATGTATGTAATGGCAAGGGGTGTGCTGGAGGGTGTATTAAAGCTGGCTAATATGGAATCTATTGCTGCAGAGGATGGGGGTCTATTGTTGCTGGGGAGGTCTTCTGTTGCTCATCGAGATTTATTGTTGCTGGGGTGGGTCTTTTGCTGCTGGTGGGTCAGTTGTTGAGGGAGGGGTCTTTGTTGCTGGCTGCTGGAGGGTCTATTGTTGCTGGCTACTGGGGAATCTAGTGTTGCTGGAGGGGATCTATTTGTTGCTGGAGGGGATCTATTTGTTGCTGGAGGGGATCTATTTGCTGCTGGAGGGGATCTATTTGCGCAGAGGGTCTATTGTTGCTGGGGAAGTCTGTTGTTGCTTGTGGGGTATCATGTTGCAGGGAATCAATCATTGCTGGGAGGGAACTACTGTTGAGGGAGGGGCCTAATGCTGCTGGAGAGTCTATTGATGCTGGATGTTGGCAGTCCATTGTTGCGGGGGTGGATCTATTGTCACTGGGGTGTCCATTGTTTATAGATTTATTATATTGCCTTTCTTGTTATCATTAATTCTCTAAAAGGGGTGGTACTGGGAGGTGCGTAGGAGGTGAAACCAAGGAATGGTGCTCGGGGGTGGGTAGGGGATGGAGTTAAGGGATGACTGAGAAGGGAGGAGTTCCTGCACCTATTCTCTGAGAAAAAAAGCCCTGTGTATATATATATATATATATATATATATATATATATATATACATATATTTTTTTTTTCGCATTCTGCTATATAACGTCCCCCCCCCCCCCAAAAAAAAAAAAAAAAAATTAAAAATCAAATTTTTTCATCATTTCAGGCCAATTTGTATTCTGCTACATACAGTATTTCTGGTAAAAAAAAATCCCAATAAGCGTATTGTGATTGCTTTGTGCAAAAGTTATCGCGTCTACAAAGAGGGGAAAGATTTATGTAATTTTTACTTTTTTTTTTTGTAGTAATGACGGCAATCTGTGATTTTTAGCCGGACTGTAACATTGCGGCGGACAGATCAGACCCCCGACTGACATTTTAGACACTTTTGGGGGTACCAGTGACGTAGTAATCAGTGCTAAAAATATGCACTGTTACTGTAATAATGACACTTGCAGGGAAGGGATTAACCTAGTGGGTGATCAAAGGGTTACAGATGTGTGCCTAGGGGAGTGTTTACTAACTGTGGAGAAATGGGCTTATGAAATGACCATAGAGAAATGTGATCCTATATAGAAGGATCACAGGCACTCTGTAAACATTTCAGAGAGAACAACGGTCGGCTGTGTTTAGAACAGCTCAGGGCCGATCCTAGGGTAACAGAAGCCTGGGTGAAGAAATATCTATGGCGCCCGCACGTGGGCGTGGTCATCTTACTAACTCCTCCCCTTTTCCTAATGGGACCTGGAGGGGGTCTCTCCAAGGAACACAGAGAGGGCCTCTGTTAGAGAGTCTGTTAGAAAGAGCTTCCACCAGGCCCCATTAGAGACTACAATGGGGTTGTATCATGGGACCTGCAAGGGGGTCTCTCGAACAGAGGTCATCTCTGTGTGCATTTTAAAGTCTATGTTAGAAAATCCCCCACCAGGCCCCATTAGAGACTACAACGGAGTCTAATGGGACCTGGAGGGGGGTTTATCTTACAGAGGCCCTCTCTGTGCCTATTGGAGAGTCTCTGATAGAAAGATTCCCCTACAGCCCCCATGAGAGACTACTTTAGAGTGTCACTAAACAATAGAAAATAAACAATATTATATTAATTAATAGCACTTTGATGCCCAGGCCCAAGACTAGAAGACTTCACTTACCTTAAATAATGGGTACTGGGGCTGGCTGCTGGTCCTGCGGCCTCGCTTCTGGGACTGGGTCCTGGCTTCTGGGGCTTTGCTGCTGGTCCTAAGGTCTGGCTGCTTGGGCTGGCCTGCTGGTCCTGGGGTCTGGCTGCTGGTCCTCCTGATTCCTGGCTTCTGGTCCTGATTCCCGGCTGCTGGTCCTGTTTTTTTGGGGCTGGGCTGCTGGTCCTGTATTCCGGCTGCTGGTCCTGGGGTCTGGCTGCTGGTCCTCCTGGGGCTTTGCTGCTGGTCCTGGGGTCTGGTTGCTGGGGCCTTGGGGCTGGTTTCTGGTCCTGATTCTTGGCTGCTGGTCCTGATTCCTGGCTCCTCTGTGGTGTGCCGGTCTCTGTGGTATGCTGGGCTGTGGTGCCAGTCTCTGTAGTATGCTGGGCTCTGTGGTGCCAGTCTCTGTAGTATGCTGGGCTCTGTGGTGCTGGGCTTTGTGGTATGCTGAGCTCTGTGGTGCTGGCTCTGTGGTGCTGGGCCCTGTGGTGCTTGGTTCTGGGGTGCTGGCTCTGTGGTGCTGGTGGTGCTGGTGGTGCTGGCTCTGTGGTATGCTGGGCTCTGTGGTGCCGGTGGTGCTGGCTCTGTGGTTCCGGTGGTGCTGGGCTCTGTGGTGCCAGTGTTGCTGGCTCTGTGGTGATGGCCTCTGTGGTGCCGGGCTCTGTGGTGCTGGGCTCTGTGGTGCCGGTGGTGCTAGGCTCTGTGGTGCCAAACCTGTGGTGGCGGGCTCTGTGGTGCTGGCTCTGTGGTGCTAGGCTCTGTGGTGCAGCAGGCGACTGCAGTAGAGAGCAAAGCCGCTGCTTCCTCTGTAAGGCTCCTCCTCTCACAGGCGGAGTGCATTTGATATCATTCCGCCTGTGAGCCGGGACTACAAAATATGTAGCGGCTCCGTTCTCTCACTGCAGCCTCGCTGTGTGAGAGACTCCCGCGACTTGCAGGAGATTGAGGATTATGTGCGCCCCCCCCTCATGCGGCACCTCGGCGCAGTTCACCCCACGCAACCGCCCAGGATCAGCCCTGGAACAGCTGATTATCGTTCTCTCTCAGAGGGGAGCAATCACGGGTGCCCGGCGGCAATCAGTGCCGCAGATCCCGGGGATCGGCATCCCTGCTGCGTAGTGGGGGCGGGAGCGTGCAGCCATTGGCGTGCAGCCAGGAGCGCTCCCGCGGATCACCGTACAGGTACGGCGATTCACGCAGCTGAGCCAGCCTGCCACAATATATATGCGGCGGGCAGTTGGCAACTGGTTAAAGTGCTTTCATTATAGGCTCTCAAAGGAATTGTGTTAGAAAGGGCCAGCAGACTAGTGTTAATTTTGATGTCAATTTTCGATTTTGCTTATGTCGTATTTTAGTCATCTGAATTCTTTTAGTCGTATTTTAGTCGACTGAAATATTTTAGTCGATGAAATTAACACTGCTCTCATGCAACTTCGCTGGACTAAGCTGGGGCTCAGGTAAGTATTAGGAGAGGGCTGAGGGGGGCTGCTGCACACAGAAGGTTTTTTTTTTTATCTTGATACATAGAATGCACGTTCTGCCTCTACAATCACTTTAATAACTAAAATGCCTCTTTTCTATGTATAGTTTGTAAATATATATGTAGGCAACTAGAGTGTCCCAGAGGCCGAGTATAAAAACAGACCCTGCTAAGGTGAAGTGAATGGCTGTCTCAGCCTGGAACCCTGCCAGGCCATGCTTCCAACGCGTTTCAATCTGTCCCCCGGAGCTTAATCATTAACCACTCTACTACCGCTCACGGTAATAGTACTGCGGCAGAGTGGCTCGTTCCCGTCCAGTCACGTAGTATTAACGTGACTGGACTCCTCCCCTTCTGGGCGGCGCTTGCGCGCCGCCGGAGGCTCGCTCCCGCTGTTTTCATTCACAGCGGGAGTCGGGCCAGGGGAGGAGCAGCGGCGATCGCCGCTGCTCTTACCCGATCGTCGGGGATCGAGTCTGGAGATCCGCCCGCTGTGTGTAAACACAGCGGGCGGATCTCCATAGTGACAGGGAGTGACAGATCGGACTGTTCAGCATAGCTGGACATCCGATCTGTCCATGAATCACATAGTCACCTCCCCCCCTACACGTCAGTAAGCACCAGGCATACATTAACCCCTCCCTCTCCAATAAAATTAACCCCTTCCCTGCCAGTGTCATTTTTACAGTAACAGTGCATATATATAGCACTGATTACTGCAGTAATGTCACTGGTACCCCCAAAAGTGTCAAAAATGTCAGTCAAGGGTCCGGTCTGTCCGCCGCAATGTCGCAGTCCCGCAAAAAAAATCGCAGATCGCCGCCATTACGCGTTAAAAAAAAAACACCAAAAATGACAGAAATCTTTCCCTTTGTTAGTAAACGCAATAACTTTTGCGCAAACCAATCAAAATACGCTTATTGCGATTTTTTTTACCAAACATATGTAGCATAAAACAAATTGGCCAAAAACTTTTAAAAAAATTGGTTTTTACATCTTTTTTGGGGGGAATTTCATATAAAAAAATGTGAAAAATATTGTTATTTTTTCAAAATAAACGCTCTTTTTTTGTTTATAGCGCAAAAAGTAAAAATCGCACAGGTGATCAAATACCACCAAAAGAAAGCTCTGTTTGTGGGAGAAAAAGGACGTAAATTTCGTTTGGGTACGGCGTCGCACGACCGCGCAATTGTCAGTTGAAGTCGCACAGCGCCGAATCGCAAAAAGTGGCCTGGACGGAAGACAGCAAAATCCTCCGGTTGTAAAGTGGTTAAGCTTAATCCCCATGATCTGGGGGTGGGGGCGAAACATTTTGCGGGTATGGCCTGGTGGGGGTCAAGGCTGAGACTGCCATTCACTCCCCCATAGCGGGTCTGTTTTTATGCACGGCCTCCGGGACACTCTGATCGCCTACATAATGTTCAAACTCCTTCCACAGGGCACAGGATTAGGGTTCCTTCACAGCCCGAGTGGCAAACATCCTCTTTCTTTGGTTCATTGTAAATATACACTTACTGGCCACTTTATTAAATACGCCTCGCTAGTACTGGGTTGAACCCCATTTTTGCCTTTAGAACTGGCTTCATTCTTCGTGGCATAGATACAACAAGGTGTTGGAAACGTTCCTCAGAGATTTTGGTCCATAGTGACATGATAGCATCACGCAGTTGCTGCAGATTTATCGGCTGCACATCCATGATGCCAATCTCCCGTTCCACCACATCCCGAAGGTGCTCTATTGAATTGAGATCTGGTGACTGTGGAGGCCATTGGAGGGGGTAGCCCTGGCAGCCAGGCTATATAGTGTTAAATTGTATGGGGAGTCATGGAGCGGGTAGCCCCGGCAGGCAGGCTGTACAGTATTAAAGTCTATGGGGAGACATGGAGGGGGTAGCCCCAGCAGGCCAGGCAGGCTGTACAGTATTAAAGTGTATGGGGAGACATGGATGGGGTAGCCCTGGCAGGCAGGCAGGATATATAGTGTTAAAACGTATGGGTGACATGGAGGGGGGTAGCCCCAGCAGGAAGGCAGGCTGTACGGTATTAAAGTGTATTGGGAGACATGGAAGGGGTAGCCCTGGCAGGAAGGCTATACAGTTTTAAAGTGTATGAGGAGACATGGAGGTGGTAGCTCTGGCAGGAAGGCAGGCTGTACAGTATTAAAGTGTATGAGGAGACATGGAGGGGTAGCCCTGGCAGGCAGGCTATATAGTGTTAAAACGTATGGGTGACATGGAGGTGGTAGCCCCAGCAGGAAGGCAGGCTGTATGGTTTTAAAGTATGTTGGGAGACATGGAGGGGGTAGCCCCGGCTGGCAGGCTGTACAGTATTAGTGTATGGGGAGACAGGGAGGGGGTAGCCCCGGCTGGCAGACTGTACAGTATTAGTGTATGGGGAGACATGAAGGGGGTAGCCCCGGCTGGTAGGCTGTACAGCATTAGTGTATGGGGAGACAGGGAGGGGTAGCCCCGGCTGGCAGGCTGTACAGTATTAGTGTATGGGGAGAAAGGGAGGGGGTAGCCCCGGCTGGCAGACTGTACAGTATTAGTGTATGGGGAGACAGGGAGGGGGTAGCCCCGGCTGGCAGACTGTACAATGCTAGTGTATGGGGAGACATGGAGGGGTAGCCCCGGCTGGCAGGCTGTACAGTATTAGTGTATGGGGAGACAGGGAGGGGGTAGCCCCGACTGGCAGGCTGCACAGTATTAGTGTATGGGGAGACATGGAGGGGGTAGCCCCGGCTGGTAGGCTGTACAGTATTAGTGTATGGGGAGACAGGGAGGGGTAGCCCCGGCTGGCAGGCTGTACAGTATTAGTGTATGGGGAGACAGGGAGGGGGTAGCCCCGGCTGGCAGACTGTGCAATGCTAGTGTATGGGGAGACATGGAGGGGTAGCCCCAGTTGGCAGGCTGTACAGTATTAGTGTATGGGGAGACAGGGAGGGGTAGCCCCGGCTGGCAGACTGTACAGTATTAGTGTATGGGGAGACATGAAGGGGGTAGCCCCGGCTGGTAGGCTGTACAGTATTAGTGTATGGGGAGACAGGGAGGGGTAGCCCCGGCTGGCAGGCTGTACAGTATTAGTGTATGGGGAGAAAGGGAGGGGGTAGCCCCAGCTGGCAGACTGTACAGTATTAGTGTATGGGGAGACAGGGAGGGGTAGCCCCGGCTGGTAGGCTGTACAGTATTAGTGTATGGGGAGACATGGAGGGGGTAGCCCCGGCTGGCAGGCTGTGCAGTATTAGTGTATGGGGAGACAGGGAGGGGGTAGCCCCGGCTGGCAGACTGTGCAATGCTAGTGTATGGGGAGACATGGAGGGGTAGCCCCAGTTGGCAGGCTGTACAGTATTAGTGTATGGGGAGACGGGGGGGGGGGTAGCCCCGGTTAGCAGGCTGTATAGTATTAGTGTATGGGGAGACAGGGAGGGGTAGCCCCGGCTGGCAAGCTGTACAGTATTAGTGTATGGGGAGACGGGGGGGTAGCCCCGGTTAGCAGGCTGTATAGTATTAGTGTATGGGGAGACGGGGGGGGTAGCCCCAGTTGGCAGGCTGTACAGTATTAGTGTATGGGGAGACAGGGAGGGGGGCAGACTGTACAGTATTAGTGTATGGGGAGACATGGAGGGGGGCAGACTGTACAGGTTCCTATGATTTTCAATGGCGGCCTTGGTTAGTCTTTTCAAAGCACAAAGTCAATGTGTGACAAATAACGCAGAGCACTGAATTGAATCCTCTTGGCTGTATCTGTGACTCGCTGCACCAGCTCAAAGTTTGACTAATTCCATAAACGAGGAAAGAAGAAAACTTTTCCAATTAGCCGTACAGACGGAGGGCTCAGGTGACTGTAAAACTTTATTAATCTTCAGTAATTAGGAAAATGGCACAGAAAGCCCAGAAATGTGGGTTTAAATCACAGAGGGTGACACAGAAAAAAGTTTTGCTGCTCTCTGCGGTGGTGTCAGCCTATGTAGGTTGATGGGTAAAATGTCAAGAAGAGACGACATAAATAGACATTGTTAATAAAAAATATATCATAGAGGCTAAGCAGCGGCTGCAGGGAGGGAGAGCAGTGGGAACCTTGGCTCTGGCAGAACCGGAGGCAACCTTATTGTATAAATCATGCAGATCGACTTTCATAATTACAAATTAAATCAAACTTTTTTATAAGCTAGCAACATGTTTACCTATTAAAAGAAGAAAGCTTATGTGCGGGTAGACATCATCTGTCAGATAAAAGCAAGAAAACCCATACTTTGACCACTGCTTTGCAACCATCAATGTAATCCGCAATGACACCCCAATGATCCAAGGCAACAGGCCACCAATGCACATGCGTTGCAGCAAAAAACACATTGCATGGTAATAAACAACATTGTGTTAAACAGCATTGTGGTGCTCTCAGTGCACTCAGAGCCAAGACAAGTGGGGTGCAGGAGGAGCAGCTGCCCCGAGCACACTATGTGCATGCTCCCATTCTGTTGCCCAGTGGCAGCCCGTCCATTGGGGACGCAGGGACGCCGCTCCCCCTATCCATGCGTCCGGCCCCCTAATCCAGATGCAGGGCGCGGATGCATGGATTCCAATGTTTTTTTTTTTGAAGCACGTGATTAGAGCCAGAGGCTCTAATAGGCTTCAAAAAAGGGTGGGCTCGGGGGGCAGAGCACTGCGCCCTGAGCCCACCCAGTTGTGTGACAATAGTAAATGAATATTCGCTATTGCCACACTGATTATCCTCCTGGCCAATCAGGAAGCGGGTCCTGAGACCTGTTTCCCGATTGGCCAAAAAGAAAAGCCAAGGAGGAGGGAGGAGACTGAGGGGGAAGACGCCGTTGCCGCTGCCTGCCCAGGGTGAGTGAGCCGGTGACCGGGGGGAGACGGGCTGGAGCTGGTGTGGGCACAGAGTGTCAGCAGTCACACAGTGATGGAAAACCAAGTGTTCCAACATCTGGCACTGCTCCATTAGACATTAGGGGGGTTATTGCCTCCCTTAATGCAGAGAAGCAGCAGACCTGCCATCAGTATGGGTGCCCACTGAGGAGTGAAATCCGAAACGTTCTCTCCCTGGTCATGTGACCCATCACATGACTGGTGGACCCATCACATGACTGGGGAGAGGAAGCAGTTTCCCTTCCTGGTGGTGCCTTTACTGATAATAAAAGTCTGAAGTAAGTTGGGGACAGTGGGGTTGAAAATCTGCTGCCTCCAGCCCTTATTGTCCCCTCCCTCCAGCCCCCAAGAGCATCCAGCTAGCTACAGATACCCTAACTTTCCACAGTGCCTCCAACCTCCAAGAATGCCCACAGGCTCCCTGAGTGCTCCCAATCCACACAGTGCTCCCTATCTCCCACAATTCACCCAACCCCTCTCTGTGCCACCTACCTCCCTTAGTGCCCATAGTCTCCGTGAGTGCTCCCAATCCCCACAGTGCCCCCAACCTCCAAGAGTGCCCACAGGCTCCCTGAGTGCTCTCAATCCCCACAGTGCTCCCTATCTCCCACAATTCACCCAACCCCCCTCTGTGCCAGCTACCTCCCTTAGTGCCCATAGTCTCCATGAGTGCTCCCAATTCCCATAGTTTCCCTAACCTCCAAGAGTGCCCCCAGGCTCCCTGAGAGCTCCTAATCCCCACAGTACTGCCTACCTCCCTCAGTGTCAATAGTCTCCATGAGTGCTCCCAATCCCCACAGTGCCCCCAACCTCCAAGAGTTCCCCCAGGCTCCCTGAGAGCTCCTAATCCCCACATTACTCCCTACCTCCCTCAGAGTCAATAGTCCTCCTGGGTGCTCCCAATCCCCACAGTGCCCCCAGGCTCACTGAGGGCTCCTAATCCCCACGGTGCCCCCTACCTCCCTCAGTGCCAATAGTATCTGTGAATGCTCCCAATCCTCATAGTGCCCCAAACCTTCTTCAGTTACTCCAACCTTTACAGTGCTCTCTAGCCTCCAACTGGACCCACCATCCTCTTGCAGTACTCCCCACCTCTCACGGTGCAACCCAGCCAACTGCAATGCCTCCAACCTCCCACAGTGCATTCTAGCCTGCTGCAGAGCCTCTAGCACCCCCAAAGTGTCCCCAACCTCCAACAGTGTCTCACAGTGTCCTCTGGCCTCCTACAGAGGCTCCTAACGATACCACAAACCTCTAGATTGTCCCATAGTATCCTCTAACCTCCCACGGTACCCCCAAGGTTGCTGCAGAGACCTTTGCCCCCCATAGTTTCCCTCAACCTCTAACACAGTGCCCTCCAGCCTCACACAGTGCCCCCCACAAAGCCCTCAGAACCCTGGAGAGACTCCCAGCTCTCTCTAGAGGCCCTGTCCTCCACACTTGCTACAGCCCCCTCTAGAACAGTCACCCTCCCCCCCCACAGGGCCACTGAGTCTGCTGCAGAGTCCCCTCCACAAAACCCCATGTCCTCAAAGTGACACCAAGCCCCATCCAGGGACTACCAGCACCCCATTCACATTCAGAGCCCCGAGCACATTTAAAAGCCCCCTTTATAATTCTTCCCACTGAAACCAATATTAGAGCATCTTTTCCTCCTACCAGTGTTAATTTTGGCAGCAAATTTCAATTTAGTTTTAGTCTTAGTCTTAGGACTAAAATGGCATTTTAGTTTTAGTCCTATTTTAGTCTTCTGCAAGTGTTTTAGTTTTAGTCGTATTTAGTCGACTAAAACTCCAGTATATTTTAGTAGACTAAAACGCCCTACATTTTAGTCCACTAAAACGCATTTTAGTCATCTATAATCAAATGGGTGTAGTTCAATTGTAATTTGTAATGCATTATTTAAGCATTTCTCTACAATTTCCAAACTCATTATATACTACTGCTGGTCCTGGAGTGAAAAATCTAATATGTTATTATTTATGCTTTGAGCATGCACCAGTGTTAATTTTTGGCAGCAAATTTCGATTTACTTTTAGTTATAGTCTTTTGACTAAAATGCCATTTTAGTTTTAGTCGTATTTTAGTCATCTGAATTGTGTTAGTCGACGAAAACGTTTTAGTCGGTTTTAGTCGACGAAATTAACACTGCCTCCTACTAACTACGTATGCCAGAATATTCCACCTCCTACTGACCCCCAAAGAAAGCCAGGATGTATTGATTTAATTCAAAATATTTTTTTAAAAAATACTTTCTTGTCTAAAAAAAGACATTGGGGGAGAACTTATTTATTTTTATTTTTTTCAAGGGACAGTGTAAAAATAAAAGTAAAATAAATAAGAAAAAAAATTAAAAGGGACAGTGTGAAAATAAAAATTTAATTAAATAAGAAAAAAAAAAATTTAAGTGCCCCGTCCCTCCGAGCTCGCGAGCAGTAGCGAACGCATATGTAGGTTGCGCCCACATATGTACACGGAGTTCAAAGCATGTGAGGTACCTCCGCGATCGTTAGAGTAAGAGCAATAATTCTGGTGCTCGACCTCCTCTGTAACTCCAAACAGGTAACCTGTAAACGTTTTAAAAGCAGCGCCTTCAGAGATTTTTAAGTACTGTAGTTTGTCACCATTCCACGTGCATGCGCAATTTTAAAGCATGAAATGTTCGGTATCTATTTACTCAGCCTAACATCATCTTTCACATTATACCAACAAATTTACTGTTTTCTTTTTATTTAATTAAAAAAAAAGTCTATTTTTTTCCAAAACAATTGCGTTTGTAAGACCACTGCGCAAATACAGTGTGACAAAAAATATTGAAACAATCTCCAATTTATTCTCTAGGACTCTAGGACAGCCTTTCTCAATCATTTCAACACAGAGGAACCCTCAAAGTAAATTTCTGGTCTCGGGGAAACCTCTGCTAAAAATTAAAATTCTACAATTCATGACACATTAGTGTGACAGTGATTGGGAAGAATGTTTCTTACTCTTATCATCATTGGGAAGAATTACCCCCTTAAGGCTCGTACACACTTAGAAAATTAGACAAAATATCCTCCGATTTTTCTCTCATGCTCAGCGGTCATAACCGTTTTTAGTTGACGGTGCATAATGTTCACGAAATTTCTCGTCCGATTTTTTTTTTTTTTGGGACGTTTGTACCTAGACTTCCGGGTCGTCAGCAACTTCAGATCATGCGCGGTCTTTCATATCCGATTTTTCGCGGATGTACTGCATACACATTAAATGAAAATTGCTGGGGATGGTCGATAAAAATTTTGTTTTTGTTGAAAATGTCAGCATCGGCTGCTGAAAGTTGTGTACACACTAGCCGAAAATCGGACGATTTTACCTCGGACGGGAATTTTCGGCAGCTTTTCTACTAGTGTGTACCCCACTTTACAGATCGCTAAACGTAACAATGGCGTCATTGGAAACTTATCTGAGAGTCAGAAATTGCCCATTGCTCAAGGAACCCCCAGCAACCTCAGGAGGAACCCTGGTTGAGAAACCCTATTCTAGGGTCACTGTTAAAACATATATATATATATATATATATATATATATATATATATATATATATATATATATACCGTCAGGTCCATAAATATTGGAACATTGACACAATTCTAATCTCTTTGGCTCTATACACCACCACAATGGATTTGACATGAAACAAACAAGATGTGCTTTAACTGTAGACTTTCAGCTTTAATTTGAGGGTATTTACATCCAAATCAGGTGAACGGTGTAGGAATTATAACAGTTTGTATATGTGCCTCCTACTTTTTAAGGGACCAAAAGTAATGGGACAGATTAACAATCATAAATCAAACTTTCACTTTTTAATACTTGGTTGCAAATCCTTTGCAGTCACTTACAGCCTGAAGTCTGGAACGCATAGACATCACCAGACGCTGGGTTTCATCCCTGGTGATGCTCTGCCAGGCCTCTACTGCAACTGTCTTCAGTTCCTGCTTGTTCTTGGGGCATTTTCCCTTCAGTTTTGTCTTCAGCAAGTGAAATGCATGCTCAATCGGATTCAGGTCAGGTGATTGACTTGGCCATTGCATAACATTGCACTTCTTTCCCTTAAAAAACTCTTTGGTTGCTTTCGCAGTATGCTTCGGGTCATTGTCCATCTGCACTGCGAAGCGCCGTCCAATGAGTTCTGAAGCATTTGGCTGAATATGAGGAGATATTATTGCCTGAAACACTTCAGAATTCATCCTGCTGCTTTTGTCAGAAGTCACATCATCAATAAATACAAGAGAACCAGTTCCATTGGCAGCCATACATGCCCACGCCATGACACTACCACCACCATGCTTCACTGATGAGGTGGTATGCTTTGGATCATGAGCAGTTCCTTTCCTTCTCCATACTCTTCTCTTCCCATCACTCTGGTACAAGTTGATCTTGGTCTCATCTGTCCATAGGATGTTGTTCCAGAACTGTGAAGGCTTTTTTAGATGTTGTTTGGCAAACTCTAATCTGGCCTTCCTGTTTTTGAGGCTCACCGATTGTTTACATCTTGTGGTGAACCCTCTGTATTGACTCTGGCGAAGTCTTCTCTTGATTGTTGACTTTGACACACATACACCTACCTCCTGGAGAGCGTTCCTGATTTGGCCAACTGTTGTAAATGGGGGTGTAACAATCCTACAGGCTCACCTGGGTCAGAGGACTGCTGGCCGGAGGTAGGAGTGGAGCCCAGTGGCAAGGACCGCAGGCAGGTAGTAGGTGCAGGAAGTCTGGCAGAGGCGTGGGTCCGGGTTGGCTACGGTGGTATCAGTGCTGGATACCGGATGGACACCAGGTAGTACTCTGATGAGGACACGGGTTCACCTAAGGTGCGGAAACTAAGTGCTAGCTGGTTTTCACTCGAGCCCCTGATGGTGGGGATAGACTGCGCTGCAAGCTAACACCAGGTCGCGGTCCCCAGGATCACCCAGCCAGGCAGAGTGCAGGTTCGGTCCGGAGGCAGAGGAGCAGACAAGGGATAACCAGAGAGAAGTTAGACGAGCCAAAGGTCGGGGCGGGCAGCAGTAAGCGAGGTCAGAGAATCCGGATTGGCAACGGAGGTAGCAGTTCAGTAGGTGGAGACAAAGCAGAAGAGTAGTCAGTAGTCAATACCTGGTCAGCAGTGGATTTGTGGTAGTAGCCAAGAGCAGCAGGTGAGGAGAAGCTTGATCAAGGCTCAGGAGCTCAATAATCAGCAAGCTGGAGTGCAAGGGGCTGGACTTATATAGGGAAGTACCAGGTGTGGGGAATCAAGGGTGATGAGCAAGGCTTGGCAAGAGGTTGAAATAATAGGCTTCAGGGAGGAATGTCCAGAGAGGATGGTAGCCTAGTAAGCACGGCTACCACCTGGGATGTGGCTGGTCACGGGTTCAAATCCCGGCAGGAGGTTTTCATCACCAGGTAAAGAATTCTTCGGTCATCCACCACAGTTGTTTTCCGTGGTCCTCCGGGTCTTTTGGTGTTGCTGAGCTCACCGGTGCGTTCTTTCTTTTTAAGGATGTTCCAAGCAGTTGATTTGGCCACACCTAATGTTTTTGCTATCTCTCTGATGGGTGCATTGGAGCTGCTTTGCCTTAGTGCATTATGGTGCCAGTCTGCATGTATTGTACATTAAAGTGTTAATAAACCCAGGACTCTGCAGTCACTATATCTGCTCTCCCCAGGATTCTGCAGTCACTATATCTGATCTCCCCAGGATCCTGCAGTCACTATATCTGATCTCCCCAGGATCCTGCAGTCACTATATCTGCTCTCCCCAGGATCCTGCAGTCACTATATCTGATCTCCCCAGGACTCTGCAGTCACTATATCTGCTCTCCCACAGCACACAGAACATAGAAATGCAATTATTTTAGTAAATATAAACTGCTAAATAGCTTTTCTCATCAGCAGTATATAGCAGTCTTGGCCCTTGGGACTTCTATCATTGTCTGTTTAAAGCTTGTAGAAGGAATTTTCATTCTCCTCTGACTGTCCTATGAGGCTGCAGAACCCCTGACCCTCTGTCTGGACAGTGCTGATTGGCCCTGTGCTGATTACAGGCACTCTCCCCAAAAAAAAAAAAAAAAAAACCTCTCTAGCAATGCACACCAAACTGAGCATGTGTAGAGTGCCCCTAAGGCTCTGTTCTATCAGGAGATGAATTGGGCACAGTCAAAGAAGGGGAGGACCAGAGAAGACAGGTTTAAACAGCCTTTTTACACAATGCAGAGGATTAACCCCTTAGGTTCCCCAGTGTGTATAACAAGCATGCTTTACTGCATACACACACTGATTTTACTGTTGTGGGTTTAGTAACACACTTCTGGACCGGAAGGTTTTACCCCCTTAATGACCAGGCCATTTTTTTGCGATACGGCACTGCGTTACTTTAACTGACAATTGTGCGGTCGTGAGAATGTCACATATCAGAATGTGAAAAATGTTGTTGTTTTTTTTTTTTTCAAATTTGTCGCTCTTTTTTAAAAAAAATGTAAATTCGCACAGGTGATCAAATACCACCAAAAGAAAGCTCTATTTGTGGGAAAAAAAGGACCTAAATTTCGTTTGGGTACAGCGTCGCAGGACCCCGCAATCGTCCGTTAAAGTACCTCAGTGCCGAATCACAAAATATGGCCTGGTCAGGAAGGGGGTAAAATCTTCCGGTTTTAAAGTGGTTAAAAAAATGCTCATTGAGAATTTTTTTGTAAAAGACATGTAACTTAATACATTGTGGCCTAAATATATGCCAAAAATTGAATATATTGGATATTTTTTAACCACTTGCCGACCGCCGCACAAACATATACTGCGGCGGTCAGCCCCTCACAGGCAGAGTGACGTATCGGTACATCACTAGCCTGGGATAGTCTGGGGATCGAGCGCGCGCCGCCGGCGGCGCGGTCACGCGCCCCCCCGCGCGTGTGACCGGTGGACCCGATGTCCGCCGGTCACTCTGCGATCATCGGGGAGAGGGAGAAAGGCAGGCGGCTAGTGTAAACAAGCTGCCTGTCAGTTCTCCCTGTGTAGAGACACTGATCATACGGTTCTACTATGTAGAACCGTTGATCATTGTTCTTACACCTCAAGCCACAGCCAATCACAGTTAGAATCACGCCCCTAGGGACACACACAGCCCCTCCCTCTCAAATAAAGTTAACCCCTTCACTGCCAGTGTATTTTTACAGTAACAGTGCATATTTATAGCACTGATTACTGTAGAAATGTCACTGGTACCCCCAAAAGTGTCAAAAATGTCAGTCAAGGGTCCGATCTGTCCGCCGCAATGTCGCAGTCCCGCAAAAAAATCGTAGATCGCCGCCATTACGCGTTAAAAAAAAAAACACCAAAAATGACAGAAATCTTTCCCTTAGTTAGTAAACGCAATAACTTTTGCGCAAACCAATCAAAATACGCTTATTGCAATTTTTTTTACCAAACATATGTAGCATAAAACAAATTGGCTGAAAATGTTAAAAAATTTAGATTTTTACTTTTTTTTTTTTGGGAATTTCATATAAAAAAATGTGAAAAATATTGTTATTTTTGCAAAATTGACACTCTTTTTTTGTTTATAGCGCATGATCAAAAAAATCGCACAGGTGATCAAATACCACCAAAAGAAAGCTCTGTTTTGTGGGAAAAAAAGGACGTCAAATTAGTTTAGGTACAGTGTCGCACGACTGCGCAATTGTCCGTTAAACTCACGCAGTGCCGAATCGCAAAATACCCCCTGGTCTTTTAGCAGCCAAATCCTCCGGGGCTTAAGTGGTTAACTGTCAAAGTAGAAAATGTCAATTTTTTGCAACATTTTCGCTCTTTTTTTTATTAATATCGCAAAAAATAAAAAGTGCAGAGGTGATCAAATACCACCAAAAAAAAGCTCTGTTCTTGGGGGAAAAAAGGACGTCAATTTCATTTGGGTACAGCATTGCATGACCGCACAATTGTCCGTTAAAATCGCGCAGTGCCAAGTTGAAAAAAGTGGCCTGGTCATTGAGCAGCCAAATCATCCGAGGCTAAAGTGGTTAAGGAAGGCTGTACGGGGCCCCCATGATTTCTAGCAGCGACCCTGCCTGTTACATGCACACGCACGTTTCCACAATGCAGCGAGTAGGCCCCACAGGCTTTGATTACATATCCCAGATCCTTATCCAAGCTCGTTTTTTTTTTTTAAACAGCGGCAGAGTTTAACAGCGCAAAGGGAGTTTCAATCTAAATGGCAGATAAATACAAAATATACTGCATTGATAAGTGCCATTAACATTCCTCCGCAAGGCTTTTCTGCAGAAAAAACCTGCAAAATTGGTCAACCACTCCCCCTTGTGGCTGAAGCCGGAGACATCATCGCCCCAGCAAGATCTCTGCTACGGAAAAAAATAAATAAAATAAAATATATATTTTCTGCTGCCTTGAAAATAAATCTTAATATTTTCCGAGCACTACCAAAATTCATGAGAGACTCTAATGGTCTAGAAAAACATACTTGATGTGCAAAAAGGATGAGCGGGGGGGAAAAAAAAAAGTTTGCAAGCCATCTTTATATTAAAGTTAAAGAGTTGAAAGCTAATCTGTAAGATCTCTGGAGCACGGCCTGTACGGCTTTTTGATCAGTACTAGATAAAATATATATATATATATGTGTTTTTTTAAGATGCGCGGATGCCCTGACCTCGGCGGTGCGGCTGTATAAATTATTGTGCTGGCTTTTTTTTTTTTTTTTAAGAAAAACAAATATTTTAGTTTTTTTTTTTTTTTTTTTTCGCCGTAGCATAGCCGGTTTTTCTACAGACGGTGTACCTGCAGCCCATGAAAAATTTTAGTTCAGGTAGAATAATTTAAAAGCTGCCCTTTTGACATGGGAAGCATTAAGGTCCGCACTGTTCAAAGATGTCAGTGGATGCCAGTAGGATGCATTTGGCTCTTCTTCCTTACTCTCAGCAGTCTCATTCCTCTTGCTGTATATAAATGTATTTTATGCAAGTCATGCATCATATTACATTGTATTTCTTTTGTACTTTTCTATATTGAAATGCATTTGTTTTTCTGATAGTTTATTTGACAGTTTGTATCGTTTACATCATGTATGTGGGTGTCACATACGTGTTACATTTTATACTCATTACATTCTATCTTTATTTATTTATTTATTCACGTGTAAAAAAATAAATAATTTATTGAATTAATATTCTTACATTTCCATTCTTTCCGTTCACAAAGATACTGCTTGATGCATTCTCGTAATGTTGTGGAATCATCTTATTGAAAAATAAGGTTTTTAATTTATATTACCTATGACCGTCTATTCCAGGGGTCTTCAAATCAGGGGGGGACTGGGCCAGGGGGGCAATTGCCCCCCCCCCCCGGGCCACTCTGATGCCCTGTAAAAAGGCTGCACTGTTTCTGCCAGAGACATGCCTAAAGGATTCTTGGTAAAGAGAAGTAAAAAGTCCCCGCCACTGACTTACTGAGTGCGGGTTGAAGATAAAGACAGAGAGCAGCCCCCATTACCCCCCCAACATGGATGGTGTAAACTGTGTCTGAGCAGAGGCCGGTTCCATGCCCCACTGGAGACTCTCCCCCAGCCAGCCTCAACCAAGCTGTCCCAGCTCCCCCCAACTGCCCCCTGCTTGCCAGGTTGGGAACCTGGATTCAGCCAGTAAGTAGATAGTATCTGGAGCGAAGCTTCAGCTTGGAATGGGGATCAGGAGGAGGACCGGAAGAGGGAGAGTGGGAGGGGGGCCGAGTCGCTGCACCATGGGCCTCTGGTTTGTACTTGCCCCCCCTGGGCCAAAAGTTGCCAGTCTGCCCCTGCTTCAAATTATGGCCCTCCAATTGTTCAGGAACTATAATTCCCATCATGCCTAGGCATGTCTGTGAATGTGAGAGTTTTGCAATGCCCCATGGGGTGTGTAGTTCCGCAAAAGTTGGAGGGTCGTAGTTTGAGTGTCCCTGGTCTATTCCTTAGGTGGTTCTAAAGCCTCTTTCACATATACTCATCGGCCACTGTATTAGGTACACTGTGCTAGTACCGGGGGGTTGGACCCCCTTTTGCCTTTATTCTTCTTGGCAAGGTGTTGGAAACATTCCTCAGAGATTTTGGTCCATAGTGACATGATAGCATCATGCAGTTGCTGCAGATTTGTTGGCTGCACATCCATGTTGCAAATGTCCCGTTCCACCACATCCCAAAGGTGCTCTATTGGATGAAATGTGGTGAGTGTGGAGGCCATTGGAGGACAGTGACCTCATTGTCATGTTGAAGAAACCAGTGGTGAGATGATTGGAGCTTTGTGACATGGTGAATTATCCTGCTGGAAGGAGCCATCAGAAGATGGGAACAATGTAGTCATAAAGGGATGGACATCCATGATGCCAGTCTCCTCCTGTTCCACCACATCCCAAAGGTGCTCTATTGGATGAGATGTGGTGAGTGTGGAGGCCATTGGAGGACAGTGACCTCATTGTCATGTTGAAGAAACCAGTGGTGAGAGGATTGGAGCTTTGTGACATGGTGCATTATCCTGCTGGAAGGAGCCATCAGAAGATGGGGACACTGTAGTCATAAAGGGATGGACATGGTCAGCAACAATACTCAGGTAGGCTGTGGTGTTAAAACTATGCTCAATTGATACTAAGGGGACCAAAGTGTGCCAAGAAAATATCCCCCACACTTTTACACCACCTCCACCAGCCTGCACCATTGATACAAGGCAGGATGGATCCATGCTTTCATGTGGTTTACTCCAAATTTTTACCTTACCATCTGAATGTCTTAGCTGAAATTCGAGACTCATCAGACCAGGCAACGTTTTTCCAATCTTCTATTGTCCAATTTTGGTGAGCCTGTGCGAATTTAGCCTCAGTTTCCTGTTCTTAGCTGATAGGACTGACACCCAGTGTGGTCTTCTGCTGCTGTCGCCCATCTGCTCTAAGGTGCAATGTGTTGTGCATTCAGAGACGGTATTCTGCATACCTTGGTTGTAATGAGTGGTGATTTGAGTTACTGTTGCCTTTCTATCATCTGCAACCAGTCTGCCCATTCTCCTCTGACCTCTGACACTGCTTTGGTGTGCAGTCATGTTGGAACTGTTCCCACAAAGTTGTGAGCATTAAATTGTCCAAAAATGTCTTGGTATGCTGACAGTTTAAGAGTTACCTTCACTGGAACTATGGGGCCAAGCCCAACCCCTGAAAATCAACCCCACACCATAATCCCACCTCTACCAAATGACCAGTGCACAAAGCAAGGTCCATAAAGACATGGATGAGTGAGTTTGGGGTGGAGGAACATGACTGGCCTGCACAGAGTTTTGACCTTAATCCAATAGAACACCTTTGGGATGAATTAGAATATAGACTGCGAGCCAGGCCTTCTTGTCCATCATCAGCGCCTGGCCTCACTAATGCCCTTCCAGAAGAATGGTCAAACATTCCCATAGACACACTCCTAAACCTTGAGGGCACAGAATGGATCAGAGAAAGACTTCACTTACTTTTCCCCTTCACAGATGTCCCACTCGTGTATTGACCTATTTGTGGTCGATAAATGGACCTTGCAGAACACCATTAACTCCATTAATTTGCACCATCTGCTGGACCGATCATGCCCCCATCTCTATTACCATCGTTGACCATCAGCCAAGTTCACAACGTCTATGGAGACTCAACTCCACTATACTGACAAATAGTGAAATTCGACAAGAACTCATCAGTGAATATCATTCTTTATTTGAATTAAATGATCTCCTTGACACTACTCCCTTTACGCTTTGGTCTTCATACAAGGCCTATATGTGTGGGATTCTTATAAAATTAAATAAGAGAAAGACAAACCAGAGAACCAAGCAGATTGACGTGGTCATACTCAAAATTGAAAAATTCAAAGAACAAAAAAAATCTCTCCGATCTCCTAAACCAACTAGCAAACTACTCGAGCTAAGACAAAGACTCAAATCCCTACTTCTATACAAATTTGAAACGAAGCTCAAAAATACTATATCCAACTTATATACACTAGGCAACAAGGTCAGAGTCTTATTAGCTTGCCAAGTCAGAGCACAACATGCAAATACAAGAATTTTGTCCCTTCAACACCTCTCCTCTAAGCAACTCTTTACCAATCCTCAAGATATTGCAAATGCTTTTAGCGAATATTATTCCTTACTGTACAATTTAAAAAATGATCCTTCCACTCCCCAGCCGTCAAACACCCTTATTAAGGAATTCCTAGACTCAGTTGATCTTCCCACTATCTCAACATCCCAACTCGAGTCAACCTTTCTCTGAGGAAGAACTTATCAGTGCAATTAAAGATTTACCCCTACACAAATCACCGGGGGAGGATGGGTTCCCAAATTAATTCTACAAACATTTCAATGATGTCCTCGCACCCCGACTAATGGCTCTCTTCAATTCTGCTGGTTCCGCTGGTTTTCTTCCAATAGACATGTTACACTCAACTATCACAACTATCCCAAAGCCTGACAAAGATTCTTACCTAACTACTAACTATAGGCTGATTTCTCTTATCAACATGCCAAATGACTTATGACATA
This sequence comes from Pelophylax lessonae, assembly GCF_965119305.1. Classification (NCBI taxonomy): domain Eukaryota; kingdom Metazoa; phylum Chordata; class Amphibia; order Anura; family Ranidae; genus Pelophylax; species Pelophylax lessonae. The sequence continues at coordinate 13,437,331 of NC_138774.1, forward strand.
CCTCCCAACCTTAGTCCATCCAGACCAGGTCGGGTTTTTCCCAGGCCATCAGGCACCAGATGCTACAAGAAGGGTACTGAATCTAATACACCACTCCACTCAAACAAAAACTAGATGCAAAGAAGGCGACGGCTTTCTAAAAGCGGTTTTCACCAAATTTGGCATTACTGGCTGGTACTAAAACACTATTCTCTCCCTCTGCTCCAATCCCTCAGCTAGAGTCCTCACGGGAGGCGTCTTATCCACCCCATTCACCATAACCAATGCACACGCCAGGGATGCCCACTATCCCCACTCATATTTGCCCTATTGATGGAACCACTGGTGGCTAAGATTTGAGCTGATGTACGAATATCTGGTATTGAATGCAATAGAATCGATCATAAAATAAGCCTGTTTGCAGATGATGTGATACTTATGGTTACCAACCCATCCCAATCCCTGCAGGCGATACAAGAAGTACTTAATCAATTTAGTGCTATCTCCTTTTATAAGCTTAACGTTTCGAAATCTGTATTGCTCCCTCTACATCTTCCCACGCAGTTAGAATCCCACCTCAAAGACGCAGTTCCATTCACATGGGCGAATAAAACCATCCCCAACCTGGGAATACAACTAGCCCCATCCCTTAACCACTTGCCGACCGCCGCAAGTACATATACTGCTGCGGTCAGCCCCGTGCAGGCAAAGTGACGTACCGGTACGTCAATCACCTGTGAGCCAATAGGGGGTGAGTGGGCGCCGCCTGAGGCACGCTCCCACCCCCGCTTGTTCACGGACACCTCCGCGCGAGTGACTGGCGGACCCGTTGTCCGCCGGTCACTCGCGATCATCAGTTACAGAGGGAGAAAGGCAGGCGTAAGCAAAGCCGTCTGTCATTCTCCCTGGTGTAACTGCAGAGATCATACTGTCCTGCTATGTAGGACCGTAGATCTCTGCTGTTACATGAAAAGCCACATCCCTGCACAGTTAGAAGCACACCCCTAGGGACACACTTAACCTCTCCTTCTCCAATAAAGTTAACCCCTTCCCTGCCAGTGTCATTTTTACAGTAACAGTGCATATTTACAGCACTGATTACTGTAGTAATGTCACTGGTACCCCCAAAAGTGTCAAAAATGTCAGTCAAGGGTCCGATCTGTCCGCCGCAATGTCGCAGTCCCGCAAAAAAAAATCGCAGATCGCCGCCATTACTTGTTTAAAAAAAACAACAAAAATTACAAAAATCTTTCCCGCAGTTAGTAAACGCAATAACTTTTGCGCAAACCAATCAAAATACGCTTATTGCGATTTTTTTTACCAAACATATGTAGCAGAGAAAAAAATGGCCAAAAATTGTAAAAAATGTTGATTTTTACATTTTTTTGGGGGAATTTCATATACAAAAATGTGAAAAATATTGTTATTTTTGCAAAATTGAGGCTCTTTTTTTGTTTATAGCGCATGATCAAAAAATCGCACAGGTGATCAAATACCACCAAAAGAAAGCTCTGTTTGTGGGAAAAAAAGGACGTCAAATTTGTTTAGGTACAGCGTCGCACGACTTCGCAATTGTCCGTTAAAGTCACGCAGTGCCGAATCACAAAATACCCCCTGGTCAGGAAGGGGGTAAAATCTTCCAGGGCTTAAGTGGTTAAGCAGATATATGCGCTAAACCTCCAAGCTTTTCTCCAAAAACGTCCCCAACTACTACGCTCATTACACTCCACAGGTCTATCAAAGATGGGTAGAAAAGCTTCCTTCAAAATTATTGTACAACCAAAACTACTCTACTTATTCTGTACACTAATAATACCTGTTCCCCAATCTTTTTTAACCTCCATCCAAAAACACATATCGAAATTCGTATGGGAAGCGAGACCTCCTAGGTGTGCCAGCTACATTTTAACCAGACCACACAATAAAGGTGGAGTTAGACTACCTCACATTATTAATTACCACCATGCCTCTATTCTGGACCAATTATTCTATTGGTGGCATCCCACACCCCGAAAAAATCTGGTCTCTCATGGAAACCTCAGCTTCACAGATCAAAGACCCCATTGACTCCCTTCTCATTGCCGCAGTAGGTAATCCTCCACCTATCTCGGACGCATAACCGTCAATTGCAGCATCCCTAACGATGTGGAGAAAATTCCTACCAAAACGTATTCCTAGATTCTCTACTCATACAGATCCCTATAAGAGCATTAACTAAACATCTCCCAAACCTAAATCTCTCCTCCTGGATCAGCCGGGGTATCTCACATATACCTGACCTTATTAAAGATTCCTCAGTGAAGACTTTTACTAACCTGCAATGGGAATTTGAGCTTCCAAACTCAGAATTGTTTACTTACGTGAGGATCTCACATTTTATCAACTCCTCTAAATTACCACCCACGGTCATGTTGCCCGAACCAGTTTTCCAATTCTACACATACTTTCCTTATCCCAAAAAAGTAATCCCTCTATTCTACACCTTACTAGGTGATGATCGCTCCTATCGCAAATTACTATCCTTACCAAATGGACCGATGAACTCAACTATCATATTTCTCCTGACATGTGGCAACGAGCCTTTAGGTCTACCATTATTGCATCCCACTGCTACAGGGGGAGCCAATCAGCAGGTCTGGTGGCCGCGACGTCTACTGGGCACCCGCGATCACTCCCTGTGGAGAAAGAACGGCGGTCTGCCTTTGTAAACATGGCAGACCGCTGTTCTGTCAGTAATGAACATAGGGGTCCTATGTTCCTCTTGTTTAGGAACACATGTCTCTGTGTTTATTTAGCAAGCCAATCCCCCACACAGTTAGAAAGCACGCCCTAGGGACACATTTAACCCTTTGATCACCCCTGGTGTTAACCCCTTCCCTGCCAGTGACATTAGTACAGTAACATGGCGTATTTTTAGCACTGATTACTGTAGTAATGTCACTGGTTCCCCAAAAGAGTCATAAATGTCAGTTAGGTGTCCGATCTGTCCACCGGAATGTCACAGTCCCAATAAAAATCGCTAATCGCCGCCATTACTAGTAAAAGAAAAAAAAAAGAAAAAATGATTAAATCTTTCCCCTAGTTTGTAGATGTGATAACTTTTGCACAAACCAATCAATATACGCTTATTGGGATTTTTTTTTTTTTTTTTTACCAAAAATATGTAGCAGAATACGTATTGGCCTAAAATAATGAAAAAATGTGTTTTTTAATTTTTTTTTTTTTTTTTTATTGGGAATGTTTTATAGCAGAAAGTAAAAAAAAATATTGTTTTTTTTTTCCAGAGTTGTCACTTTAAATTTAAATATTTAAATATTTAATATTTAAATGTTTAAATATTTCAATATAAAATATTTAAATGTTTATAGCGCAAAAAAAAAAAAAAATCGCAGAGGGGATCAAATACCCCAAAAAGCTTTATTTGTGGGAAAAAAAAGGACATCAATTTTATTTGGCTACAGCGTCACACGACAATTGTTATTTAAAGTAACGCAATGCTGTATCGCAAAAAATGACCTGGTCATTAAGGGGGTCCAGAAGTGGTTAAAGTTCATGTGTGTGTAAAGGCAGGCGTCTCAATACTTTTGACAATATAGTGTATTTACCCATAGGTTGCACCTAGCTGGTATCTCTGGTGGTGTGTGTAGGGTGGGGTGTAATTATATATATATATATATATATATATATATATATATATATATATATATATATATCAAAAGAAAAAAATATATTTGATGTGTAAAAAGAAGATTGGAAGCAAGCAATATATAGATATAAATTCGAAGAGTTGAAAGCTAAATTATAAGATCTCCGGAGAACAGTCTGTACAGCTTTTTGATTAGCGAGACAGCAAAATAAAAAAAGTCCCACACATGTCATGACCTCAGCTGAGCAGCTGTATAAAATATAGTAACAGGAATTTAAAGAATAATTTTGCTGAGAGAAGTATAAGCGCTGCCATTGCTAACCTCCTTTAGGAAATGTTTCTTGGCCATCTCTGGCTTAAGTCATATAAGAATCGCTGACCTGGAAAAGGCATGCCGGTGAGGAACGTTGGAGTGAAGGTACAGATCCTGTTCCGAATGCTTGTTCTAGGTCAATATAACACCGGCATCTATGCCCCTTAGCATTGGTACTCAAACTACAGCTCATGGGCTGGATACAGTTCTTTTCTTTAACTGGTCCTCATACCAAAGACATGTATGTTGTGTGCTGGGAACTGGAACACAATGACCTTGACTCAAGGTCCTTGAGTAGATACGTTTGGGCAGAGTGATCTACCTGATGGTGTCTGTATACTTCCTGCCATGATGTCTTCTGGCCTGGAGAGGAGTAGTGTAGAACAAGGAGCATATAGGGACAAGAACCACTGAATAACAAAGCTGGGGATGCTTGTCTACTCTAACTTACTTTAACAATGGGGGTAGTTTTCATTCCACTACCATTAATGATGGGAATACTGTTTCTTCAACTGACACCAGTGATAGGGCACTATTCATTCCACTGATACCAATGATGGGGCACTATTCCTCCCACTGATACCAATGATGGGGCACTATTCCTGCCACTGATACCAATGATGGGGCATTATTCCTCCCACTAATACCAATGATGGAGCCCTATTCCTCTCACTGATACCAATGATGGGACACTATTCCACGCACTGATACCAATGATGGGGCAATATTCCTCCCACTGATACCAATGATGGGGCACTATTCCTCCCACTGATACCAATGATGGGGCAATATTCCTCCCACTGATACCAATGATGGGGAACTATTCCTCCCACTGATACCAATGATGGGGCACTATTCCTTCCACTGATACCAATGATGGGACACTATTCCACGCACTGATACCAATGATGGGGCAATATTCCTCCCACTGATACCAATGATGGGGCAATATTCCTCCCACTGATACCAATGATGGGGCACTATTTCCCCCAACTGATACCAATGATGGGGCACTATTCCTCCCACTGATACCAATGATGGGGCACTATTCCTCCCACTGATACCAATGATGGGGCAATATTCCTCCCACTGATACCAATGATGGGGCACTATTCCTCCCACTGACACCAATGATGGGGCACTATTCCTCCCACTGACACCAATGATGGGGCACTATTCCTCCCACTGATACCAATTATATGACACAATTCCTCCCACTGACACCAGGGATGAGGCACTATTCCTCCCTCTGATACCAGGGATGGGGGGCACTATATCTCTAACTGAGACCAATGATAAGGAACCATTCCTCCCTCTGATACCAGGGATGGGGGGCACTATATCTCTAACTGACACCAATGATAAGGAACCATTCCTCCCACTGACACCAACAATGGGCAATATTCCTACCACTGACACCAGGGATGCGGTACCATTACTTCCACTGACGTCAACAATGGATCACTATTTCTCTAACTGACACCAATGATAAGGCACCCTTCATTCCACTGACTCCAAAAATGGGTCACTATTCCTCCCACTGACACCAGGGATGGGGCGCTGTTTCTCCCACTGACACCAACAATGGGTCACTTTTCCTCTAAATGACACCAATGATGGGGTACTATTCCTCCCACTGATACCAATGATGGGGTACTATTCCTCCCACTGATACCAATGATGGGGCACTATTCCTCCCACTGACACCAACAATGGGGCACTATTCCTCCCACTGACACCAACAATGGGGCACTTGTCTTCCCTATTCTTTTCCCATATCTTTCAGTCAAATGCAACAGTACAAGGAACACATAATGTAATCTTACACAAATACCAGTGTTTTACAACCCAGCGTAATGGCACTAATGAAATGATACAAAGCACATGACAGTCACACAGCAGTCTCCTCAGATTTGTCCCCTTTAGAGTTGTTAAAAAAAAAAAAAAAAAAACCTTTTGTAAATGTTATGTTTATTAACCCTATGTGAGTAGTGCATAGAAAAGCAACAGTTGCAAAAGGTTACACCGTCAGAAGTTAGCACAAAGTGAGACATACAGATTATATTCACTGCTCAAATTAAAGGAACACTTTTTAATCAGAGTATAGCATCAAGTCAATTAAACTCCTGGGATATTGGTCTGGTCAGTTAAGTATCGGAGGGGGTTGTTAATCAGTTTCAGCTGCTTTGGTGCACTAGATGGGCAACAATGAGACAACCCCCAAAACAGGAACGGTTTTACAGGTGGAAGCCACTGACATTTTTTTTCCCTACTCCTCTTTTCTGACTGTTTTTCACTAGTTTTGCATTTGGCCAGGGTCAGTGTCACTACTGGTAGCATAAGGCGATACCTGGACCCTATAGAGGTTGCACAGGCAGTCCAACTCCTCCAGGATAGCACATCAATACGTGACATTGCCAAAAGGTTTGCTGTGTCTCCCAGCACAGTCTCAAGATCATGGAGGAGATTCCAGGAGACAGTCAGTTACTCTAGGAGAGCTGGTCAGGGCTGTAGAAGGTCCTTAACCCATCAGCAGGACCGGTATCTGCTCCTTTGTGCAAGGAGGAACAGGATGAACACTGCCAGAGCCCTAAAAAATCACCTCCAGCAGGCCACTGGTGTGAATGTCTCTGACCAAACAATCAGAAACAGACTTTATGAGGGTGGCCTGAGTGCCCAACGTCCTCTAGTGGGCCCTGTGCTCACTGCCCGTCACCGTGGAGTTCGATTGCCATTTGCCACTGAACACCAGAATTGGCAGGTCCGCAACTGGCACCCTGTGCTTTTCACAGAGGAGAGCAGGTTCACCCTGAGCACATGTGACCAGGGCTACTGATAGAAATTGTGAGGCCCTGTACAGACTACCTGACAGGACCCCCCCCCCCCCCAAGAAAATTTGAAAGCTATATTTAGCTAAAAATACAATAAAAGCATTATTAGAAAAAACAAATACAACACAATTGACCGAATTCCTGCTAAATCTAAAAGAAAAAACTGAGTTCATAAATAAAAATGAAGATGAGATGAAAAAATATACAGGCTGGCCAGTTAGAGCTCTGGGATAGAGAGACAGAGGGAGAGAAACAAAGTTACAGAGAAAACAAACTCAGGAGCAGAGCTAACATTAGAGCCAGGGCTGGGAGGAGGGGGGCACACAGGGAGGGGGATTAGTGAGGAACAACTGTCTCTTTCTCAGCTTTCAGCTGCTGGAGGAAGAGTTCTGTAAATGTCCTTCATCACTAATCCCCTCCCTGTGTGGGCCCACCTGTGTGCTCAGGCCCCCTACAAGAGGACCAGTGGTCCCCCCCCCCCATCAGCGGCCCTGCATGTGCCAGACGTGAAAGGGTCTGGAGAAGCCGTGGACAACATTATGCTGCCTGTAACATCGTTCAGTATGACAGCTTTGGTGATGGGTCAGTGATGGTCTGGAGAGACATATCCATTAACCACTTGCCGACTGCCTAACGCCTAACGATCTACGTCGGCAGTCAGCCCCTCACAGACAAAGTGACGTAGGGCTACGTCACTAGCTTGTGAGGGTCTAGGGAGCGAGCGCGCGCCCCCGGAGGCGCGCTCCTGCTCCCGCGTGGTCACGGACCCCCCCCGCGCGTGTGACCGGCGGACCCGATGTCTGCCGGTCACTCGGCGATCGGCGGGGGAGAGGGAGAATGTCAGGCAGCTTGTGTAAACAAGCTGCCTGTCATTCTCCTTGCTGTTAGGATACTGATCACTCGGATCTAGTATGTAGATCCGTTGATCAGTGTCCATACAGCTCAAGCCCCAGCCAATCACAGTAGAAAGCACGCCCCTAGGGATACACACAGCCCCTCCCTCCCAAATAAAGTTAACCTTCACTACCAGTGTATTTTTACAGTAACAGTGCATATATATAGCACCGATTACTGTAGAAATGTCACTGGTAACCCCAAAAGTGTCAAAAATGTCAGTCAAGGGTCTGATCTGTCCGCCCCAATGTCGCAGTACCGCAAAAAAAATCGCAGATCGCCGCCATTACACGTTAAAAAAAAAAACAACAAAAATGACAGAAATCTTTCCCTTTGTTAGTAAACGCGATAACTTTTGCGCAAACCAATCAAAATACGCTTTTTGCGATTTTTTTTACCAAACATAGGTAGCATAAAACAAATTGGCCGAAAAAGTAAAAAAATTTTGATTTTTAAATTTTTTTTTGGGGAATTTCATATAAAAAAATGTGAAAAATATTGCTATTTTTGCAAAATTGACGCTCTTTTTTTGTTTATAGCGCGTGATCAAAAAATCGCACAGGTGATCAAATACCACCAAAAGAAAGCTCTGTTTGTGGGAAAAAAAGGACGCCAAATTCGTTTAGGTACAGCGTCATACGACCGCGCAATTGTCCGTTAAAGTCACGCAGTGCCGAATCGCAAAATACCCCCTGGTCGGAATGGGGGTAAAATCTTCCGGGGCTTAAGTGGTTAAGGGACGCACAGACATCTACAGGCTAGACAACGGCACCCTGACTGACATTAGGAATCAGGAAGAAATCCTTGGACCCATCGTCATACCCTACACTGGTGCAGTGTGTCCTGGGTTCCTCCTGGTGCACGACAATGCCCGGCCTTATGTGGAGAGAGTATGCAGCCAGATCCTGGAGGATGAAGGAATTGATACCATTGAATGCCCCCCCCCCCCCCCCCCATTGCTCACCTGAACTAAATCCAATAGAACACCTCTGGGACAATATGTTTTGGTTGCACTCCAGTCTGTTTAGGAGCTCAGTGATGCCCTGGTCCATATCTGGGAGGAAATTCCCCAAAACGCTATACGTCGTCTCATTAGGAGCATGCCCCGACGTTGTTGTCTGGCATGCATTCAAGCACTAGGGGGCCATACAAACTACTGAGGACCATTTTTAGTTGTTGCAATGAAATTTCAGAAAAATGGACTCGCCTGCTGCATCATTTTTTCACTTTGATTTTCGGGGTGTCTTTGAATTCAGCCCTCTGTAGGGTTATAATTTTCATTTCCATCAATCGATGTGGCATCCTTTTGTTTCTAACACATTACCTAGTGCATACCAGTATAGATTCTAACACATTACCCATGCCAGACCATCCTACACATTACCCAGTCCATACCAGTATCGCAGATCGCCGCCATTACTTGTTAAAAAAAAAAACACCAAAAATGACAGAAATCTTTCCCTTTGTTAGTAAACGCGATAACTTTTGCGCAAACTAATCAAAATACGCTTTTTGCAATTTTTTTTTTTTTAACCAAACATAGGTAGCATAAAACAAATTGGCCGAAAATGTTAAAAAATTTTGATTTTTACATTTTTTTGGGGGGAATTTCATATAAAAAAAATGTGAAAAATATTGTTATTTTTGCAAAATTGACGCTCTTTTTTTGTTTATAGCGCATGATCAAAAAATCGCACAGGTGATCAAATACCACCAAAAGAAAGCTCTGTTTGTGGGAAAAAAGGACGTCAAATTCTTTTAGGTACAGCGTCACACGACCGCCCAATTGTCCGTTAAAGTCACGCAGTGCCGAATCGCAAAATAGGGCCTGGTCAGGAAGGGGGTAAAATCTTCTGGGGCTTAAGTGGTGTTAAGTAGGTTTTTTGCAATAACCATCTTCAAAACTCTATAAATGTTTCCAGTTATAAATTAAGGATAAAAAGGGTAGAATTATGGTTCCAGCTGTTGTTCTGTCCAAACTTTGATACTCTATGCCTACCAGAACCAGTAGTCTCCATAAAAGACCCAAATATTAATACCTCCCCTTATATTTTTACATAAAAACTAGCACGTGTGGCATCAAACAGCTCATCTTGACACCACCAAGCTTTTATAGAAGTTTATATGATGGTGTGCTTCCAGGGATGGGACCTTTTTTCAGACTTTTTGAAGATTGAACTACATGCATTTGTCTGAGAAGGATAATGGAGACTTTTACTCCTCTATGATTACTTGGAATACAGAGGCATTGGCTGGTGTTCAATGAGGAGCATGCAGGGTCTAACGAACACACAAATTAAACACTTGGCCTATCCTCAACAATATATTGCTAAAATCCTTTGCATATCCTGAATTAATTTATGGACACCGTATTGTTAGAAAGTCGGAATTAACTATTTCCTGACTGGATCAAAAAATGCTTATGAAAATATGCATAAAAATGTACCCAGATCTACTCCTTTTGGCTAAATCATGACAGTCATTATTTTTCTCCTTGACACCAATGGTGGGGTACTTTTCTCTTCACTGACACCAGCAGTTAGGAAAAATTATTCCCACTGACACCAATGATTGAGCACTATTCCTCCACTGGCATCAATGACGGGGCTCTATTTCTTACACTAACTCTGCTAATGGGGCACTATTCCTCCACTGGCACCAATGATGGGGCACTATTCATCCACTGGCATCAATGACGGGGCTCTATTTCTTACACTAACTCCGCTAATGGGGCACTATTCCTCCATTGTCACCAATGATGGGGTACTATTCCTCCCACTGACACCAATAATGGGACACTACATTATTTCTCCACTGGCATCAATGATGGGGCTCTATTCCTCCTACTGACATCAAGGATGGGCCAATATTTCTCCTACTGATGCCAATATGCAATATTCTTTCCACTGACACCAATGATGGAGCACTATTCCTCCCACTGATACCAATGATAGGGCACTATTCCTTTCACTGACACCAATGATGGGGCACTATTCCTCCCACTGACACCAATGATGGGGCATTATTCCTCCCACTGACAGTGCATTGGGCACTTTTCCTCATACTGACACCTATGATGGGGAACTATTCTTCTCACTGAAATCAATGATAGGGCATTATTCCTCCCATTGATACCAATAATGGAGCACTATTCCTCCCACTGACAGTGGATTGGGTACTATTCCTCACACTGACATCTATGATGGGGCACTATTTCTTCTCCTCACACAAACTATCGGGCAGTATTCTTCCTACTGACATAAATGATGGGGCACTATTCCTCTCAATGATACCAATGATGGGCTACTATTCCTGCCACTGTCCCCAACAATGAGGCATTCTTTCCAACCGATACCAGTTACATAGTAGTTGAGGTTGAATAAAGACAATAGTTCATCCAGTTCAACCTAGTGACGAGACACTATTCTTTTAATTGGCACCAACAATGGGGCACTCTTCCTCTAATTGACACCAACAATGGGGCTTCATCCTTCGCATGGGCCATCCTATGATCTCAAAATTTTCCATTTGAGAGAATTTCTTTCCAGACAGCTGCAGTCTTCTCAAATTCACAGACAATTTTGGTTTCATATTTCAGCCTTTGCTTCATTCTTTAGCGGTGATCCACAATGTCTTTTCATGGGGCACGTCTAGAGACAGTTTTGGCCAGTAATCACATGAATGTGGGAGTTTACACCTAACCCACCTGCCCCCAGTACGTAGCTTGACTTTGCTTTGTTCATTGTATTGAAACAGCAGATAGTTATCTGGTTGTTATGGTGAGGGGTCAGGTTTAGAGACCATTGGCTATACCAGTAGAAAGGCACCCACCGACCAGCTGGTTAGGTAAAGCAGGTCACCCTGGTAAATGATGTGGGCTCACCCATTGTGCGGGGTCTAAGCATTAACTAGTATTCACCGGAGCTCCTGATGGTGGATATGGGTTTTACTACTTGTTAATACCAGCCCACGGACCTCAGGATCGCTCCACCAGGAGGTGAGCAAGACAGGGTCAAGTAGCAGAAATAGTAGGTAGGGATAAAGCAGAAGCAAACTCAATAAACAACCTAAAGGTCAGTAACAAGTGGTTGCAAGTTGGGATCAATTGGAAGAGTAGTTGAGGAACAATTAAATGGTTGGTAACGAGTGGTAGTGGGAATAGGAGCAGCTGCAGTTACGTAAAGGAGCAAGATATCAGCTGGAGAGAGCACAATAATCTGGCAAACAGGAAGTGCAGAGATATGGCTTAAATCTGGAAGTTTATGAGAGGAACAAAGAGTTCAAGGCTCACCAGAAACAAGAGACAAGGCAAGAAAGTCCAAAGGATCAGGACAGGGAACTGTCCAGCATCTTGGGTGGCTCAGCAAGTAGAGCCACTGCTGGGTGCAGCAGAGGTTTTGGGTTCAGATCCTGGTTCTAACACTGGTAGAAGGAACAAGAAAAGAACATCGTAATGCAAGTAAATCTTTCTTTCCTTCCAACCTCAATAACCCTCGGAGCAGTCCCAGTGTTTTTCTTCTGCCTTTGATTGCTTCTTTGTAATTAAGACGCAAGCTATCAAGGTACTCATTCCATCTCCCACCTTGACAATATGTTACGGAGTTATGTGCACGAGAACGTCGGCCTTGTAAACATCAACCAAACCAATAGCTTAATTTCCCTGTTGCTCAGTTATCTCCCTAATTTACTAAAACTATCATGAGAACACTGGTTATAAACAGGAAGACATTCCTTGCTCATCTCTTCTCTGCAACAAGTCATAATGGAGTCAGATTTGCCAGAGAAGGTGTGTAGCCGGTCGTTGTTTGGTGTACAGTGCCCCTTCTGTGAAATTTTGGTAACAAAGAGATACATTTTGCTTTCTGTTGGTAAATGTTTCTGGAGTTGCAGAGCCTAGATGGGATTTCCTGTGGCGAGCGCATAATCACAGTTCGTCGCAGTTATCATCAAATACTAAAATCATCTCCCCTATGCGGCAGGTTAATTCCAACGCCGGCTTATTTGTCGGTGCTTATGCATTTTGATGAAGTACAGTCGTCAAGGCATGGAGATAATGAACGATAATTGATCTATTGATCCTTCACCTTGTGTTGTGCAGAGTTATTGTCAGCGTGCAACCACAGCAATACGCCGGCTTGGCTTGAACAGAGCTTGGATCTATTCTTAAAGATTGTTCTCTATCAACCCCCCCCCTTCCCCTCCCGCTCGCTTGTCGTACAAAGACTCACTGCTATTTTTCTTCTCTCGCTAACAAATTCCTTTCACATCCATTGCCTCCTCCTGTGTTAGTTGCATTCTTGTTGCGCTTTTTTTTTTTCCTTTCTTTGTACGGCAGGTAATTAAGATATGTAATTACCTCCAAGTTAAACAAAGGCTACTGACATTTCAATCCGTTCTTCAATACGACGTTCTCTACTGCAATGTCTTCCTCAATCATGGCTCCCAGGTCTGCCGTTAGCATGTTCGGCTGATGTGGAAGGTCTTTAGATTTACATTCTGTTGAAGGGATTGCGCTCATTTATGTTTCCAGGTAAGTGTAGGAATCAGATGAGCCAATCAGTCCGACAAAAACCAAGACATGACCTTGATTAGAAGGAAGACAAATTCTTCCAGATTATTGTCCATTCGGAAAAGTTGATTGATAAGCTTCCACTCTTGTCCTGCAGTGGAGTTTTTAGATGGATAACTAGTGTAGAGGTCTCCAAGGATGCTCTCTATCAACCGAGGTTTCACACAAGGCCTTTAAAGTAGGATTAGAAGGATGATAATGCCACACCAGCTAGCATAGTCTATAAAAGGTTTATTCTGCATTGGCATCCAACATGTTTTAAACTATAGATAATTCTTACGGTCCAGGACCAAATCCTTCCATTCCATCTATGATTAATTTACAAGCCCAGGTGAAGGGAGTATTGTAAGCTCCCAAAACACATTGGATGTTTATGAAAAAAAAGGATCCATTCACAAGTGTACGACTCCAAAGTTGTGCAACTTTGGTGCAACTTGGGATGGGTGCAACTTGGATGTGACTTGTCCCTCTGCAAAGTTGGATCCACGACCCACTGTTGCACGTAAAGCATTCAGGAACGACTTTCCTGCAACTTTTTTGTAAATTCTTTTATTGAAGGAAGTATAAAAGGCATATGACAAATCACGCAGAAGAATACATTGAATGACATCAAGAGAAAATACAAATACATATCCAACAGTCGAGTAATATGATATAAGATATCATGCTGACAAGTGACTGGAACGTGAAGATGGATATCATAAAATAACTTAATACAACTATGCTAACCCCTGAGAGCACACCACAGAGAGATGTATAATGTAAAATATATGACAATGGGTTTAAAGCGGTTGTACACCCGAAAATTAACAAAAAAAAAAAACAAAAAACCTGCAAGACAAAGGCATAATGAGCTAGTATGCATCGCATAGCTAGTATGCATCGCATACTAGCTCATTATGAACTACTTACCTTAGAACGAAGCCCCGACACAAACCCCCGGACATCGCTGCGGGCGCTGCCATGATCCCTCGGCGTCTCTTCCGGGTTCGGCGGCTCCGGCGCTGTGATTGGCCGGAGCCGCGATGGCGTCACTCCCGTGCATGCGCGCGGGAGTGATTTTCCGGCAAGCTCCCGGCAAGGAACTCTGAAGGTCCCCCCGGACCTTCAGAGTGCATGCGCCACTCGCGTGAGCGGCTGCATGCACTGCAAATATCTCCTAAACCGTGCCGGTTTAGGAGATATTAATTGTACCTACAGGTAAGCCTTATTATAGGCTTACTTGTAGGTAAAAGTGTCAAAAAGCGGTATACTACTGCTTTAAGGACCGTTCTTAGGCAATTCCCGGCACCCACCGGCATCTATCACATGGCCGGCTACAGGTGCGCGGGGAGTAACACCCAGACAGTCACTAGACTGCTCAGCCGCCACTGAGGGGAACTATATAGGTATTCTCTTCAGGAAGAGGAGCGAACAGAGAACTAGAGAAATATGCCTAGAAGGTAAATCCAGAAGTGAGCGAGAAAGCAAAGAGAGAAAGTCCAATCTGCGACATCCAGAGACAAGGCAGATTAGAGTCAGTAGATAGGAGGGGAAAAAAAGGGGGGAACAGAAAAGGGGGGGCAGAAGGGTGACTGGAAGGAGAGGAGAAGGGGGGGGGGGATAGCCCAGCCCGGCATCACCCACGCCATCAGATCAATAGATCACGATATTCCGCCGTAAATGTGAATTCATGCCAGTAGTCCCAGCGCTTCAGAAATTGTTCTCTATCTCCATGCTCCGTCGCCACCAGGTCTTCCATTTCATTGATGCATTTCACTTTACAGAGCCACATGGCCACCGTGGGGGGCTGAGTCTGTTTCCAAAGAGGGGGGATGCAACTTTTCGCCGCTGTGAACAGAAGCGGCAGGATTGATTTCCGATAAGACGCCCTCGGAAACTCGTGATGGTGAAGTAGGAGGAGGGCCGGGTTCCTGCAACTTTTGATGGTTAACATTGAAGTCTATGGACCTCAATTTGAATGAAAGTCGGACCACAGTAGTGTATGAACTACTTTTAAGTCGCACATATATGAATGGTTATCATTGGAAAACATGGGGTAGGACTTGTCATGCAACATTGATGTCCAAAGTCCCTTGACAAGTCGCACAAGTATGAATTGGGTCTAAACTTTTCTGGATTGTGCAAACTGATGTCCACCAAAAACCAACATAACCTTGATTAGAAAGATGTGCAAAGACAAATTCTTCCAGATTACTGTCCAATCTGGGAAGTTAATTGATAAGCGTCACCTCTTGTCCTGAAGTAGAGTTGTTAGATGGATAATATATGGATAATAAATGGTGTAGAAGTCCTAAAGGATGCTTTCTATCGACCAGGGTATCCCACCAGGCCTTCAGAGTAGGATGAGAAGGATGATAATGCCGCAAAGGTTTATTCTGCATGGATATCCAACATGTTTTGCACTCTGGCTTAGTAATTACAGTCCATGACCAAATACTTCCATTACACCCATGATTAATTTACAAGTCCCGAGAAAGTGTGAGCCTCGAAAACGGAGTTAATGCCAATATCAACTTTTTTGGACTGTGCAAACTGATGTGATGTTTTAATTTTTCTAAT
Organism: Pelophylax lessonae; assembly: GCF_965119305.1. Taxonomy (NCBI): domain Eukaryota; kingdom Metazoa; phylum Chordata; class Amphibia; order Anura; family Ranidae; genus Pelophylax; species Pelophylax lessonae. The sequence goes on from NC_138774.1 coordinate 13,453,125, forward strand.
CATACTTTGAAGGTAGGATAACCCATAGAGAGCAGCCTCCAGGACCTCTATGCTGTTTTCTATGATTTAGCATTTTTTAGGTTGCCAGGTAAGTGCTAGAACCGGATGAGCTATTCAGTCCACCAAAACCATGATATGACCTTGATTAGAAGGATGTGCAAAGACAAATTCTTCCAGATTTTTATCCAATCCGAGAAGTTGATTGTTGAGCGTCCCCTCTTGTCCTTCAGTGGAGTTGTTAGATGGATAATAAATGGCGTAGAGGTCCTGGAGGCTGCTCTCTATCAACCGAGTCTCCCACCAGGCCTTCAAAATAGGATGACAATGCCAGAGCAGTTAGCCAATTCTATAAAAAGTTTTTTCTGCTGGCTATCAAGTGGGGTATCCCATCAGGCCTTCTAAGTAGGATTAAAAGGATGATAAAATATCTTAAATGCCACCCCAGTTAGCACATCTATCAAAGGTTTGTTCTGCTGAAACATCCAACACGTTTTGCACTCTGGCTTAACCACTTAAGCCCCGGAAGATTTTACCCCCTTACTGACCAGGGTTTTTTTGCGATTTTTTACTGTGTGACTTTAACGGACAATTGCGCGGTCGTGCGACGCTGTACCTAAACGAATTTCACGTCCTTTTTTTCCCACAAACAGAGCTTTCTTTTGGTGGTATTTGATCACCTGTGCGGTTTTTTGATCATGCGCTATAAACAAAAAAAGAGCGTAAATTTTGCAAAAATAACAATATTTTTCACTTTTTTATATGAAATTCCCCCCAAAAAAATGTAAAAATCAAAATTTTTTAACATTTTCGGCCAATTTGTTTTATGCTACATATGTTTGGTAAAAAAAAATCGCAAAAGCGTATTTTGGTTGGTTTGCGCAAAAGTTATTGCGTTTACTAACAAAGGGAAAGATTTTTGTCATTTTTGGTGTTTTTTTTTTTAACGAGTAATGGCGGCGATCTGCGATTTTTTTTGCGGTACTGTGACATTGCGGTGGACAGATCGGACCCTTGACTGACATTTTTGACACTTTTGGGGGTACCAGTGACATTACTGCAGTAATCAGTGCTATACATATGCACTGTTACTGCAAAAATGACACTGGCAGTGAAGGGGTTAACTGTATTGGACAGGGAGGGGTTAAGTGTGTCCTAGGGGCGTGTTTCTAACTGTAGTGGGACAGGTCTACTATTGTAAAAACAGAGATCAACGGTTCTACATAGTAGAACCGTCTGATCTCCATTTTTACACAGGGGAGAATGACAGGCGGCTTGTTTACATAAGCCGCCCGCCTTTCTCCCTCTGTACCGACGAGCGTAGTGTGACCGGCGGACATCGGGTCCACCGGTCACACGCCCGGACTCCTCTGTGAATGAGCCGAGGCGGGCGCGCGCTCGCCCGCTATTGGCTCAAAACCCGGTGACAGGCGAGCGACGTAGACCTACGTCACTCTGCCTGGCCGGGGCTGACTGCAGCAGTAAATATACTGTGTGCAGTCGGCAAGTGGTTAATAATTACAGTCCAGGGCGCCATGTGGCTGGATTCGTGTTGGTGGAGAGGCTTTGCTGTTTGAAGGGCAGTGTATCACACCTTGAGACCTTCTCCTGTGTGTTTAGGGGACATTCGCTAGTGGTGGTATATATTGTATTACTGTGCAAATGTTGGTGAGTTCCAAAGTCTTATTCTTTATGTGGATGCCCTGTATATCAACCTGAGACTGATTTTAAAGGCCAGCCTTAACAAAGGTGTGTACAGCCTATTGCATTAGGGTGTGCACCTCAAAGCTCAAACACACATGCGTGTGTGTGTGTGTGTGCCTGTATACACTATATTGTCAAAAATATTGGGACGTCTGCCTTTACACACACATGAACTTAAATGGCATCCCAGTCTTAGTCCGTAGGGTTCAATATTGAGTTGGCCCACCCTTTGCAGCTATAACAGCTTCAACTCTTCTGGGAAGGCTGTCCACAAGGTTTAGGAGTGTGTCTATGGGAATGTTTGACCATTCTTCCAGAAGTGCATTTGTGAGGTCAGGCACTGATGTTGGACAAGAAGGTCTGGCTCGCAGTCTGCTCTCTAATTCATCCCAAAGGTGTTCTATCAGGTTGAGGTCAGGACTCTGTGCAGGCCAGTCAAGTTCCTCCACCCCAAACTCACTCATCCATGTCTGCTTTGTGCACTGGTGCGCAGTCATGTTGGAACAGGAAGAGGCCATTCCCAAACTCCTCCCACAAATTTGGGAGTATAACATTGCCCAACATGTCTTATTATGCTGATGCCTTAAGAGTTCCCTTCACTGGAACTAAAGGGCCAACCCCTGAAAAACAACCCCACACTATAATCCCCCTCCACCAAATGACTGGGACCTTTACTAGTACATGCAGAAACGACCTCAAAGTCATAACCAGAGGTAGCAGCTCAAGCCTTCAAAAAAAGGGCTCCCTGCCCTCCTCCTGTTAAATTGGACAGAAATCATCAGAAGGGAACTCTTCCAACAATCTCCGCCACCATCTACTGATTAACCTACCAACAGAGATGTATAGTAACTAAGTAGAACTACTTCACTACTGTACTTAAGTACGGAAAGGCGGTATCTGTACTTTCCTGGAGCAGAATTTTTTTCTCCTACTTCCACTTTTACTTCACTACATTTTTTCAATGATTTCAATACTTCTACTCCGATATTTTTTTTTTGTGCTGCATAGTTACTCGTTACTATTATAAAAATTACCACTGCCAGAACAGTAGATGGCAGGTTTCATGAAGCTCAAAACATGTGTATTATCAGCGCATACGAAAATAAATGCTACTGTATGTATAAATAAAAGCTGCATTTGAAATAATAAAAAACAATATGATGTTAAAACTTTTGACTTCTTTCTTTAATAACTACATAACACAGTACTTGTACTTTTACTTTCACTACTTGAGTAGCAATTTAAAAAAAAAAAAACTACTTGCAATACTTAAGTACAAAAAATGTTGAATACTTTAGTACTTCTACTCAAGTCACTTTTTGATCGAGCACTTCCACTTCTACTCAAGTCACTTTTTGATCGAGCACTTGTACTTTTACTCAAGTATGGGTTTCGAGTACTTTATACAACTCTGCCTACCACTGAGTGAGTCAGCCCAGTGACTCCTGGTCCCCTGGTACAGAGACTGATGTGATTGGCTCAGTGTTCTCTGTACAGCACTGCGGTATATGTCAGAGCTATATAAATGTATAATAATAATAGTGTGTGACTGTGGGGGGGGGGGGGGGCATTAGAGTGTAAGCCCCTCTGGTACAGAGACTGATGTGACTGTGGGGGGACATTAGAGTGTAAGCTCCTCCGGTACAGGGACTGATGTGACTGGCTCAGTGATCTCTGTACAGCACTGTGGTATATGTCAGAGTTATATAATGTATAATAGCAATAGTGTGTGACTGTGGGGGGACATTAGAGTGTAAGCTCCTCTGGTACCAAGTCTGATGTGGCTGGCTCAGTGTTTTCTGTACAGCGCTGCAGTATATGTCAGAGCTATATAAATGTATAATAATAATGTGTACCAGAGGAGCTTACACTCTAATGTCCCTCCACAGGCACACACTATTATTATACATTTATATAGCTCTGACGTATACCGCAGCCCTGTACAGAAAACACTGAGCCAGTTACATCAGTCTCTGTACCAGAGGAGCTTACACTCTAATGTCCCTCCACAGGCACAGAGTCTGATGTGACTGGCTCAGTGATCTCTGTACAGCTCTCTGGTATATGTCAGAACTATATAAATATATAATAATAATAGTGTGTGACTGTGGGGGGATATTAGAGTGTAAGCTCCTCTGGTACAGAGACTGATGTGACTGTGGGGGAGGGGAAATTAGAGTGTAAGCTCCTCTGGTACAGAGACTGATGTGACTGGCTCAGTGATCTCTGTACAGCACTGTGGTATATGTCAGAGCTATATAAATGTATAATAATAGTGTGTGACTGTGGGGGGACATTAGAGTATAAGCTCCTCTGGTACAGAGACTGATGTGACTGTGGGGGGACATTAGAGTGTAAGTTCCTCTGGTACAGAGACTGATGTGACTGGCTCAGTGTTCTCTGTACAGCACTGCGGTATATGTCATTATATAAAATAAAGGAAGATACATTTTTCTTATCCGAGGATTCGCCCAACTTGGCAAAAATGACTATTTGAGGGAAATGAAGTGTTTCAGAAAATATTACTTAAACCAACTCTTCTGTTTGGTCGTAACAAGACTACAGCTCAGCATGCGGACAGTTCGATTCCTGAAAAAAAAAGAAAAAAAAAGGAAAAGGTTATTTTCTGGAATAGGCATCACCTTGTTGGAGGGAGCATTAAGTGACGGAATAGTAAGTGGGAAGGCTTGGCACCGGCTGCGCCATGGTGCTGTTCACAGCGATGCGTCTTCTGAATAAGCCTTCGCCCCGGAGCTGTCAGATGCTGCTTGCGGGGAAGAGGAGTTGTAATGAGCCTCTCAGGGTGTCACCGGCTATTTTCCCAGCAAGAGAAAATCGCTGTTCTAACGTTTTTCAGAGATAGGCGGTCATTTTGTGCGTCAGGCAGATTTCGGTTTTGCGTTTTTTTTAAAGAACACTCTGTGTTTTCTTTTTAAATGCAGTAAATCGAAGCGATGCAAGAGATCAAAAATAGTTTTTTGTCTACATCCATCTGCTAAAGATATTGTAGGACCCCTCCCAAGAGAACCATGAAGCTTAAAAGGCCCCTTCAATATGGATCCTTCACATCAGCACCAGGTGCAGTGAGCTGAATTTCCCAACATAGTCCCAGCCAGGGCTTTTTTTCAGCGGGAACGTGGGGGAACGCAGTTCCGGCACCTCCAGCAATTAATGTATGTAATGGCAATGAGTGCTTGGGTGTGCTGGATTGATACTGGCTGCTGGGAGATCTATTTTTGCATTGAGGTATATTGTTGCCGGGTAGGTTAATTGTTGCTGATGGGAGGGTCAATTGTTGCTGTGGGGGGGGGTCAATTGTTGCTAGGGAGATCTACTGCTAAGAAGGAGGTCTATTGTTTCTGAGAGCTGTTGGTTCTGCTGGGGGTCTATTGTTGCTAGGGTGGCATTTTGTTGCAAGGGATCCATTGTTGTTGGTGGGGAAGTCCATTGCTGTTTGGGGAATCTATTGTTGCTGGGGAGTGGTCTATTGTTGCTGGGGGGGGGGGTCTATTGTTGCTGGGATGAGGTCTATTGTTGCTTACTGGAGGGGATCTATTTTACTGTCTTTCTTGTTATCATTAAATTCTGTGCAAATCACCTAGTAGCACAAAATTATACTTGGTTCTGTATTATCTAAAAGGGGCAGTACTGGGAGGTAGGTAGGAGGTGGAACCAAGGGACAGTGCTCAGAGTGGGTAGGGAGCAGAAACGAAGGGTGACTCAGAAGGGGGGAGTTCCTGCACCTATTCTATGAGAAAAAAAGCCCTGGTCCCAACATAGTCCCAGCATAGTCCCAGCATAGTCCCAGCATAGTCCCAACATAGTCCCAGCATAGTCCCAGCATAGTCCCAACATAGTCCCAGCATAGTCCCAACATAGTCCCAGCATAGTCCCAGCATAGTCCCAACATAGTCCCAGCATAGTCCCAACATAGTCCCAGCATAGTCCCAGCATAGTCCCAACATAGTCCCAGCATAGTCCCAGTGTAATCCCAGCATAGTCCCTGCATAGTCCCAGCACAAGATCAAGCAGCTTGCCTTATGTCCTATGGTTTCTGTTCATGTTGTACGTTACATTTACATTTATTCATGTTCCGACATTACTGTGCATTACAACATGCTACCGTTTTTTTAAAAACATGCATGGCAGCAGGAGAATGTTGTGTTTAATTAGAACAATTTTTTTTCTTAATGATCCTGAATCTCAGTTTTTGAAATAGAATCCCCAGTCCTAAATATTGCAATTTGAAATCTTTACATAGAGTTGGAAAAAAAAAAAAAATAAAAAATCAGTGTGGCAAAGAGTGATATTAAGAGCATTAGAAAAAAAAAAAAAAATAATAGAAAAGCCCAAAATACCGAAATACCGGGAACAAGTTGAATAGGCAAACAACTGTTTAAATATTTTTGTTTTGATTGACTGTTTAACCACTTTAAGACTGGAAGGATTTGCCCCCTTCCTGACCAGGCCCTATTTTGCGATTCGGCACTGCGTTACTTTAACAGACAATTGCGCGGTCGTGTGACGCTGTACCCAAAAAAAATCGATGTCCTTTTTTTCCCAACAAATAAAGATTTATTTTGGTTTCATTTGATCACCTGTGCGATTTTTATTTTTCGCGCTATAAACAAAAAAAGAGCGACAATTTAAGAAAAAAAAAAAATATATATATATATATACAGTATATATATATATATATTTTTTTTTCACATTCTGCTATATGACATTCTCAAAAAAAAAAAAATTAAAAATCTAAATTTTTTAACATTTTGGGCCAATTTGTTTTCTGCTATATATTTTTGGTAATTTGGTTTGCGCAAAAGTTATCGCGTCTACTAACTACGGGAAAGATTTATTCATTTTTGTTTTTTTTACTAGTAATGGCGGTGATCTGCGATTTTTTGCGACATTGCGGCGGACAGATCGGACCCCGGACTGACATTTTTGACACTTTTGGGGGTACCAGTGACATTACTACAGTAATCAGTGCTAAAAATATGCACTGTTACTGTACTAATGACACTGGCAAGGAAGGGATTAACATTATGGGTGATCAAAGGGTTAAATGTGAGCCTAGGGGTGTGATTCTAACTGTGGGGGGGGGGGGGGTGGTTTCTGAAATGACCATAGAGAGATGTGATCCTATATACCGTATTTTTCGCCGTATAAGACGCACCGGCATATAAGACGCACCCAATTTTAAAGGAAGAAAATCTAGAAAAAAAGATTCTGAACCAAATACTGCAGTAAAATATTTTATATCAACAGGTGATGGTATAGGCATGGCATAGGCATGGTACAGGCATGGCACAGGTGTGGGTACAGGCATGGCACAGGTGAGGGTACAGGCATGGCACAGGTGAGGGTATAGGCATGGCACAGGTGAGGGAATAGGCATGGCACAGGTGGTGGTTTAGGCATGGCACAGGTGGTGGTTTAGGCATGGCACAGGTGATGTTTTAGGCATGGCACAGGTGGTGGTTTAGGCATGGCACAGGTGGTGGTTTAGGCATGGCACAGGTGGTGGTTTAGGCATGGCACAGGTGGTGGTTTAAGCATGGCACAGGTGGTGGTTTAGGCATGGCACAGGTGGTGGTTTAGGCATGGCACAGGTGGTGGTTTAAGCATGGCACAGGTGGTGGTTTAAGCATGGCACAGGTGGTGGTTTAGGCATGGCACAGGTGGTGGTACAGGCATGGCACAGGTCGGCTCACTTACCTGCTCTCCTGGGCTGCCTGCGCTGCTCCTCTCGTCCTCTTCTTCTGACGGCGGCGGCATTCCGGGAACCGTCCACGGCGCTGCTCCTCTCGTCCTCTTCTGTCTTCGTTCTTTGACAGCGGCTCTCTCGGCGGCTCTTTCGGTGGCTCTCTCGGTCCGGCGGGAAGGAGATCGGGCGGTGACGGTGCGTGACTGACGCACGCACCGGCACCGCCCCCATTGGACGTCAGGACTCAGCACAGGCAGCAGGAAAAATGTTCATTTGCCGTATAAGATGCACCAGCTTTTCCCCCCCAGTTTTGGGGAAGAAAAAGTGTGTCTTATACGGCGAAAAATACGGTAGAAAGATCACAGGAGCTCTGTGATCATTTCAGGGAGAAGAATGGCCGGCTGTGTTTACAACAGCTGCCCGTCCTTCTTTCTCAGCGGGGAGCGATCGTGGGTGTCAGGTGGCAATCGGAGCCACCTGCCCGCTGCATCGGCTCCCCCCCCCTAGCCTCCGGAGAGCGAGCGCCCTACATGTACAGTGATTTGCCTGGGAGTGGCTGCCTGTCGCAGTACATCTGATAAAGAGGTTAGAACATACATTATCTCACAAAAGTGAGTACACCCCTCACATTTATGTAAATATTTTATTCTATCTTTTCATGTGACAACACTGAAGAAATGACACTTTGCTACAATGTAAAGTAGTGAGTGTACAGCTTGTATAACAGTGTAAATTTGCTGTCCCCTCAAAATAACTCAACACACAGCCATTAATGTCTAAACCGCTGGCAACAAAAGTGAGTACACCCCTAAGTGACAATGTCCAAATTGGGCCCAAAGCTTCAATATTTTGTGTGGCCACCAGTGGCAGCCGGTGTATATGGGGCGCAGGATGCATGGAGCTTAATGGGGATTTTTTTTTTTTTAACATCACCTGATTAGAGCCAGAGGCTCTAATAGGGCGATGCAAAGGGTGGAGCCGGGGCGCAGAGCAGTGCATCCTGACTCCACCCATTGTGTGACAATAGCGAATTAAAATTCGCTATTGCCACACCGATCCTCCTCCTGGCAATCAGGAAGCGCGTCCGATACGCGCTTCCTGATTGGCCGCAAGGCAAACCCCTTGCCATTGGCCGAGGAGGAGGCGGGCCAGAAGTACTCGTGGAGACGCGCCGGGGACAGAGTGAGGAAAAGCCGCCACCGCCGGGACTGAAGAGGAAGCCGCCACCAGGTAAGTGCATTGGTCTCGGGGGGGGGGGGGGGGGAAGCCCACACTGCATTGAGGGAGGCACGCTGTGGTGCTCTGCAATGATTGGGGACAATGCTGTGGCGCTCTGCAATAATTGGGGACAATGCTGCCAATGCTGTGGCGCTCTGCAATGATTGGGGACAATGCTGTGGCGCTCTGCAATGATTGGGGAAAATGCTGTGGTGCTCTGCAATGATTGGGGACAATGCTGTGGCGCTCTGCAATGATTGGGGACAATGCTGTGGCGCTCTTCAATGATTGGGGACAATGCTATGGCACTCTGCAGTGATTGGGGACAATGCTGTGGTGCTCTGCAATGATTGGGGGCAATGCTGTGGTGCTCTGCAATGATTGGGGACAATGCTGTGGCGCTCTTAAATGGTTGGGGACAATGCTGTGGCACTCTGCATTAATTGGGGGCATTGCTGTGGTGCTCTGCATTGATTGGGGGGAACGCTGTGGCGCTCTGCATTGATTGGGGGGCACGATGTGGCATTCTGCATTGATTGGGGGGCACGCTGTGGCATTCTGCATTGATGGGGGCATGCTGTGGCACTCTGCATTGATTGGGGGCACGCTGGTCACTCATTTTTCTGTTTGCACCCCCCAAAAAAGTTTGAGCACCAGCCGCCACTGGTGGCCACCATTATTTTCCAGCACTGCCTTAACCCTCTTGGGCATGGAGTTCACCAGAGCTTCACAGCTTACTGCTGGATTCCTCTTCCACTCCTCCATGATGACATCATGGAGCTGGTGGATGTTACAGACCTTACGCTCCTCCTGCCTCCTTTTGAGGATGCCCCACAGACAGAGTTGTATAAAGTACTCGAAACCCATACTTGAGTAAAAGTACAAGTGCTCGATCAAAAAGTGACTTGAGTAGAAGTGGAAGTGCTCGATCAAAAAGTGACTTGAGTAGAAGTACTAAAGTATTCAACATTTTTTTGTACTTAAGTATTGCAAGTAGTTTTTTTAAAAATGTTGCTACTCAAGTACTGAAAGTAAAAGTACAAGTACTGTGTTATGTAGTTATTAAAGAAAGAAGTCAAAAGTTTGAACATCATATTGTTTTTTATTATTTCAAATGCAGCTTTTATTTATACATACAGTAGCTTTTATTTTCCTATGCGCTGATAATACACATGTTTTGAGCTTCATGAAACCTGCCATCTACTGTTCTGGCAGTGGTAATTTTTATAATTGTAACGTGTAACTATGCAGCACAAAAAAAAAAAATATCGGAGTAGAAGTATTGAAATCATTGAAAAAATGTACTGAAGTAAAAGTGGAAGTAGGAGAAAAAAATTCTACTCTAGGGAAGTACAGATACCGCATTTCCGTACTTAAGTACAGTAGTGAAGTAGTTCTACTTAGTTACTATACATCTCTGTCCACAGATGCTCAATAGGGTTTTGCTCTAGAAACATGCTTGGCCATTCCATCACCTTTACCCTCAGCTTCTTTAGTAAGGCAGTGGTCGTCTTGGAGTTGTGTTTGGGGTCGTTATCACGTTGGAATACTGCTCTGTGGCCCAGTCTTCGAAGGGAGGGAATCATGCTCTGCTTCAGTATGTCACAGTACATGTTGGCATTCATGGTTCCCTCAATGACCTGTAGCTCCCCAGTGCCGGCAGAACTCATGCAGCCCCAGACCATGACACTCCCACCACCATGCTTGACTGTAGGCCAGGCACACTTGTCTTTGTACTCCTCACCTGGTTGCCCCCACACATGCTTGACACCATCTGAACCAAATAAGTTTATCTTGGTCTCATCAGACCACAGGAGATGGTTCCAGTAATCCATGTCCTTAGTCTGCTTGTCTTCAGCAAACTGTTTGCGGGCATCCTTGTGCATCATCTTTAGAAGAGACTTCCTTCTGGGATGACAGCCATGCAGACCAATTTGATGCAATGTGCGGTGTATGGTCTGAGCTCTGACAGGCTGACCCCCCACCCCTTCAACCTCTGCAGCAATGCTGGCAGCCAAGGCAACCATCAGAAATTTTGGGGCCCCTTACACAGCTTTAGGCCTAGCAGGACCTGACCATCAACATTCCCCAGAGCCCCCCACTGGCTGTCCTACCAAGTCCCATTCCATGTCCTCTTCCATCCCATGTCCTCTTCCATCCCATGCCCTCCTCCTTCTCCATCCCATCTCCCCAATCCCTTGTCCTCCTCCAAACCTACTTCCTCCATCTCATTTCTCCAATTCCATGTCCTCCTCCAAACCTATCTCCTCCATCTCATCTCCCCAATTCCATGTCCTCCTCCAAACCTATCTCCTCCATCTCCTCTCCCCAATTCCATGTCCTCCTCCAAACCTATCTCCTTCATCTCATCTCCCCAATTCCATGTCCTCCTCCAAACCTATCTCCTCCATCTCATCTCCCCAATTCCATGTCCTCCTCCAAACCTATCTCCTCCATCCCATCTCCCTAATTCCATGTCCTCCTCCTGCAGTCTCATCCCCTCCATCCCATGTCCTCCTCCTCCAATCCTATCTCCTCCATCTCTTGCACTGTGCACACTCCTGGTTGCCCAGGGCCTTTGACTCTCTTTACGCTCAGGCCCCATACAGGTGTACCACCGGTACCCCCCTGATGGCGGCCCTGCTGGCAGCACTCATACGTCTATTTCCCAAAGACAACCTCTGGATTTGACGCTGAGCACATGCATTCAACTTTTTAAGACCATGGCGAGGCCTGTTCTGAGTGGAACCTGTCCTGTTAAATCACTGTATGTTCTTGGCCACCGTGCTGCAGCTCAGTTTCAGAGTCTTGGCAATCTTCTTATAGCCTAGGCCATCTTTACATAGAGCAACAATTCTTTTTTCAGATCCTCAGAGAGTTTTTTGCCATGAGGTGCCATGTTGAACTTCCAGTGACCAATATGAGAGAGTGAGAGCGATAACACCAAATTTAACACACCTGTTCCCCATTCACACCTGAGACCTTGTAACACTAACGAGTCACATGACACCGGGGAGGGAAAATGGCTAACTGGGCCCAATTTGGACATTTTCACTTAGGGGTGTACTCACTTTTGTTGCCAGCGGTTTAGACATGAATGGCTGTGTGTTGAGTTATTTTGAGGGGACAGCAAATTGACACTGTTATACAAGCTGTACACTCACTACTTTACATTGTAGCAAAGTGTCATTTCTTCAGTGTTGAAAAGATAGAATAAAATATTTACAAAAATATGAGGGGTGTACTCACTTTTGTGAGATACTGTATATTGTAACTAAAGTAGCAAAAGTAAGTAATTAAAGTAACAAAAAAATAAAAAATAAAAAAAATCCTACCATTCTGAGGCTGTACTGCAGAACAAGATTAGATACTGAATAATCTAAAATATTATTATTAGTAATAATAATAAAATTCTTGTTCTGCAATACAGCCTCAGAATAATAATATTAATAATAATAATAATAATAATAATAATAATAATACTGTTACTTATTATTATTATTATTATTTAATTCATTTTTTTTTTATTCTGAGGCTGTATTGCAGAACAAGATTGCAAACTGTATAATCTAAAATAATAATAATAATAATAATAATACAATTATTTATATTATTTTATTTTTTTATTTTTTTAATTTATTCTGAGGCTGTATTTCAAAACAAGATTACAAACTGTATAATCTAAAATAATAATAATAATAATAATTATTGTTATTTCTTTGTGATACAATATTGCAGAACAAGATTACAAACTGTATAAATAATAATGCTGAGACAAGGTCAACCAGTGCCTAGGGCAAAGATGCCAAACTGTGCCCAGATGCCCATTCATGATGTGCAAGCTTAGGGGACCCTACACCCAGCAGTCACTGACTCGTTAAAAACCCAGCCGCTGTCACTACTCCTGTCAGCCTTGCAACGGACGGAAGGTGTCCTCATCCCTACAGTAAACTATTGTGCCCAGGGCTACCGCCCTCTCCTGTCCACCCCTTGTCCGGTCCCTGAATAATAATAATGGATTATGTCTTTCATTCATAATTTTGATTTCTAATTTTTTCTAATTCAATTTCAATTTCAATTTGTTTTCAAATTCAATTAAAATTTGATTTTGTATTCTATTAGAATTTCGGAGGACGGTCCTATTCTATTTTATTTTATTCTGTTCTATTAAATTCTATTCTATTCTTTACTTGTCTTTCATTCATAATTTTAAATTCCTAATTTTTTCTAATTCAATTTCAATTTGAATTTGTTTTCAAATTCAATTAAAATTGGATTTTGTATTCTATTCGAATTTCAGAGGATGGCCCTATTCCATTTCATTTTATTCTGTTCTATTAAATTCTATTCTATTCTTTACTTGTCTTTCATTCATAATTTAAATTCCTAATTTTTTCTAATTCAATTTCAATTTGAATTTGTTTTCAAATTCAATTAAAATTGGATTTTGTATTCTATTATAATTTTGGAGGACGGTCCTATTCCATTTTATTTTATTCTATTCTATTAAATTCTATTCTATTCTTTACTTGTCTTTCATTCATAATTTATCCCTTTATTATTTTGTATTGTTTCTTTAGAAAATCGATTTCTAATTTTTTTCAAATTCAATTTCGATTTCAAATTAGATGCAAATTGGATTTTTTAAATTTGAATTGAACTTCGGTTCGGAAATTCGGAATTTCGGTTCGTTATTTTGTATTCATTTAAATGCATTACTATTGTATTTTGGTAATTCAGATACATCTAAATTTCCAAACAATGGAAAATTTGTCTGAATTTCGATTCGATTTTGAACTGCACGTCTACTCTCATCTGCAGGAAATTGATCGGTATCTTCCATGCAGGTACCTGACTCGGCTCACTCTCAAAAAGCTCAGACAGGTCACATGAATTTCCTAATGTCTTCTATTGTGACTCGAGGACTCCTTTAACGTGAAGTCTTTAAGGCCTACAGATGTTAATCTACCCCCCGCCCCCCAATCCTATTAAGATGAACAGGATCCAGGAAGAAATTTCCTGTATACATAATATACACATACACGTCTACCTGGTATAATAGCTGTCATAATGATGGATCTTCTATATGTTCTATACATCTAATGGAAGAGGAAAAAGTCCTATTCATTTCAACGCTGTGCAGTTCCTTACAAGTAAGTCACAGCATGATTGACACTGAAATAATAAGATTCACTCTTTCGGCTAAATATTGCATTTTTATCTGAAAAACCACAAAAGCTGGCGGGAGCGGAATAAAATACATTGATTTTCCTGAAACCCTGTCTTGTGTTTTAGTATAGATCTCAGCCTTGTGTAAGAAGTAAAGAAAAAGATATATAGACGATAAAATACAATGCAACATATAAAAGGATACATCTCTTACATTGTTGCATATGTGTTAAGGTGCCTTGCATTACCCCTTTTCACCAGCAGGGCTGGCCCTTTCAGTGGCATGTGATGCTGGAGTCGGGTAGGGGGGACTCCTATTCATTCCTTCACTATCATTGGCAGCACAGTGACTATGTAGTCCCGCCCCCAGACATGTGAATGAGTAGGGGGTACATAGTACCCCTATTCGTTCACCAATAAAATGGGAAAAGCAAATAAAAACAAAAGATACCATTTTTCACAAGTTCTTTATTAATCACTTCAGCTTCAGAAGGTCCCCCCCCCCCCCCCTTTATGACCTGTCCTTTTTTTTTGCGATACGGCACTGCATTATTTAAACTGACAATTGCGCGGTCGTGCGACGCTGTACCTAAATAAAATTAATGTCCTTTTTCCCCACATATAGATTCTGGTATTTGATCATCTCTGCGTTTTTTAATTTTTGCGTTATAAACAAAAAAATCCCAATAATTTAGAATATATATATATATATATATATATATATATTTTTTTTTTTTACGTTCTGCTATAAACTCGTTCAATAAAAAAAAAAAAAATGTAAAAATCGAATTTCCTCATAAATGTAGACCAATATGTTTTCTGCTACATATTTTTGGTAAAAAAAAAAAAAAAAATCCCAATAAGCGTATATTGATTGGTTTGCGCAAAAGTTATCGCGTCTACAAACTATAGGATACATTTATGGAATTTTTATTTCTTTTATTATTTTTTAGTAGTGATGACCGCGATCATTTACCCCTTTAATGACCAGGCCATTTTTTTGTGATACGGCACTGCGTTACTTTAACCGACAGTTGCGCTTTCTTTTAGTAGTATTTGATCACCTCTGTGTTTTTTATTTTTTGCGCGATAAACAAAAAAATCCCAATAATTTAGAAAAAAACAATATTTTTTACTTTCTGCTAAAAAAACATCCAATAAAAAAAAATTAAAAATTTATTTTTCATAAATGTAGGCCAATATGTATTTTTTTTTTTTGGTAAAACAAAAAATAAAAATAAAAAAAAAAAACAATAAATGTATAATGATTGGTTTGCGCAAAAGGTATAGCGTCTACAAACTATGGGATAAATTTATGGAAGTTGTATTTCTTTAAATTTTTTTTTTTACCAGTAATGACGGCGATCATTTACCCCCCCCCCCCCCCCTTTATGACCAGGCCATTTTTTGCGATACGGCACTGCGTCACTTTAACTGACCATTGCGACGCTGTACCCCAAAAAAAAAATATTTTTTTTTCCCACAAATAGAGCTTTCATTTGGTGATATTTGATCACCTCTGCACTTTTTATTGTTTGCGCTATAAACAAAAAATCCCAATTATTTTGAAAAAAAATAAAAAAAAAATATTTTTTACATTCTGCTATAAAACACATCCAATAAAAAAATTAAAAAAATCTAATTTCTTCATAAATGTAGGCCAATATGTATTCTGCTACATGTTTTTGGTAAAAAATAAAAAAAAAAAAACAATAAAAGGTATATAATTGTTTGTGCAAAAGGTATAGCTTCTACAAACTACGGGATAAATTTATGGAATTTTAATTATTTTATTCACTTTTTACTAGTAATTGTGGCGATCATTCCCCCCACCTTCATGACCAGGCCATTTTTTGCGATATGGCACTGCCTCATTTTACTGACAATTGCAAGGTCGTGCGACACTACACCCATATAAAATTGATGTCCTTTTTTCCCACAAATAGAGCTTTCTTTTGGTGATATTTGATCACCTCTGCTTTTTTTTTTTATTTTTTGCACTATAAACCAAAAAATCCCAATAATTTTGAAAAAAAAAAAAAATAATATTTTTTTACATTCTGCTATAAAACACATCCAATAAAAAATAATTTCTTTATAAATGTAGGCCAATATGTGTTCTGCTACATGTTTTTGGTAAAAAAAAATCCCAATAAACATATATTGATTGGTTTGCGTAAAAGTTATTGTGTCTACAAAAAAATATGGAATTTTTAATTCTTTTATTTATTTTTTTTGGTTTACTACTAATGACGGCAATCCTCCCCCCTTCCCCCATGACCAGGCCATTTTTTTGCGATACGGCACTGCGTTACTTTAACTGACAATTGCGCGGTTGTGTGAAGCTGTACCTAAATAAAATGTATGTATTTTTTTCGCTTAATAGAGCTTTATTTTAGTGGTATTTGATCACCTCTGCGGTTTTTATTTTATGTGCTATGAAGAAAAAAAGGCAGACAATTTTGAATAAATAAATAAATATATATGTAGATAGATAGGTAGATCGATATATAGGTATATATATATATATATATTACTTTCTCCTATAAAACATATTCAATGAAAAAATGTGTGTGTGTGTATATATATAAATATATGTAGATAGGTAGATATACATTACATTTTTTTATTGAATATGTTTTATAGGAGAAAGTTATTTATATATATATATATATATATATATATATATATATATATATATATACACATAAATTGATAAAGAAATTCGATTTTTTAAATTTTTTTATTGAATATGTTTTATAGGAGAAAGTAATATATATATATATATATATATATATATATATATATATATATATATTACTTTCTCCTATAAAACATATTCAATAAAAAAATGTAAAAAATCGAATTTCTTTATCAATTTATGCCAATTTGTATTTTGCTACAATTATTTGGTTGAAAAATAAATCACTATAAGCGTATTTTGATTGTGTTGCGCAAACATTATTGCGTCTACAAACTATGGGATATTTTTATGGAATTATTATTTATTTATTTTTTTTTACTAGTAATGGCGGCGATCAGCGACTTATAGTGGGGACTGTGACACTGCGGCGGACAAATATGACACTGAGTGGCACTTTTTGGGGACCAGTGACATTAATAGAGTGATCAGTGCTAAAAATATGAACTGTCATTGTACTAATGACACTGGCTGGGAAGGGGTTAAACATCAGGGGCGATCAAATGGTTAAATGTGTTCCTAGGGAGTGCTTACTAACCGTGGGGTGGGGGGGGGGGGGTACTTTTGCTGTGTGAAGTCAGAGATCGATGTTCCTGCTTTGATCTGTGTTTCCCTTCTCACAGAACGGCGATCTGCCTTGTTTACAATTTATTAATGGCTGTGTGTTGAGTTATTTTGAGGGGACAGCAAATTTACACTGTTATACAAGCTGTACACTCACTACTTTACATTGTAGCAAAGTGTCATTTCTTCAGTGTTGTCACATGAAAAGATAGAATAAAATATTTACACAAATGTGAGGGGTGTACTCACTTTTGTGAGATACTGTATTTTGTTCATAATTTATTCACTGCATGCTTAGTTGTTTTCATGCCACATTAACCACTTCCATACCGGGCACTTTCACCCCCTTCCTGCCCAGGCCAATTTTCCCCTTTTAGCGCTGTTGCATTTTGAATGACAATTGCGCGGTCGTGCAACACTGTACCTACACCAAATATATGTCACTTTCCCCCCACAAATAGAGCTTTCTTTTGGTGGTAATGGATCACCGCAAGGTTTTTTCTTTTTTGCTAAACAAATAAAAAAAAGACTGAAAAGTTTGAAAAAAAAAAGTGTTTTTGTTTGTTATACAATTTTGTAAATAAATATTTTTTTCCTTCACTGACAGGCACTGATGGGTTGGCACTGATAGGCATCACTGATAGGTAGAACTGATATGCAGCATTGGTGGGCACTGATAGTCGGCACTGCTGGGCACTGATAGGTGGCACTGATGGGCACTAATGGGCACTGATAGGCAGCACTGGTGGGCACTGATGGGCACTGATAGGTGGCACTGATGGGCACTAATGGTCACTGATAGGCGGCACTGGGGGCAATAATGGGCACTGGTGGGCGGCACTGATAGGTGGCAATGATGGGCACTGGTGGGCAGCACTGATGGGGAGGGAACTAGCGGGCAGCACTGATGGGGAGGGCAATGGGCCATAGTGGGCATCCCTGGGGTAATGGGTGGGCATCCCTGGGGTCATGGGTGGGCATCCCTGGGGGTCATGGGTGGGCATTCCTGGTGGTTCTAGTGGTAACCCCCCCCCGAGGGTCTGCACTGGTAATCAATGATCTGATTACCAGTGCAGACCCCCCCCCCCCTGTCAGGAGAGCCGCAGATCGGCTCTTCTTTACTCGTGCCTGTCAGGTGGTCACATGGTAAAGAGCCTACGCCAGTAGGCTCTTTACCGAGATCGGAGATGCGGTGTGTCAGTGTCGCAGAGCGCATTATCCTGCCGCCGTCATATGACGTCCGCTCAGGATAATGCAACCACATTCCCGCCGTCATTTGCCTATAGAGCGTGCGGGAAGTGGTTAATTACCATATGATTATTTATGATTACACTATTAGGATTTAGCGCCGCTTCTTATTAATATTGATCTCTTACAGCCGGTATCATAGTTGGTGAAGCGGCTGCTTAACTTTTTTTTTTTTTACTTGACCTAGCGCAGATTTTTTTCCTGTTTTCTAATATAGTGAACTTACATTGGTCCAAGCTAGATCAATGGGAAAATAGAATACCTGAAATTCATCTTTAATAAATGTCCATTTATTTGACGTCATATTAATTAAACATTTTTTTGGCCATTATTGACATAAAAACAAACCCGTAAATCCTCATCGCCACTCTAGTTGTTAGATTGTATCCACTCACTCCAAAGCCATTGAATTTCCGCTGTATTATTCTACTCTTCTACAGTGATCTAAGCGGTGTTGGGCGAGCGCGCGCGCGGCCAATCTGGTTGCTATGGCTCCAACACATGTATTAGTGGGCTAAATGGAGCCGAGTAATTTGTTGTGCTGGAAGCGAGAGGCTGAAGGGATTTATGAGTGTTAAAAGGTTATCTGCTCATTGTACGGCTCTGCCTTCCATTGACATATTTCATTTTGTAATATGCAGCTTTCTTATCTAGGCGTACATGGAGATATTATGATAATGGCGTTCCACCAGGATAAGCGACTTTCGGGTGCCATTTAGGGGCCTTTGTGCGCTGCTGGAAATGATAGACATAGCAAGGCATTTCTCACATCGTTCTTGGTCATCTCTGAAACAGAAATACCTCCGGAAATATACGTCCTAAAGGGGAGCAAGGCATCAAATCCACAGCTCCCAGCTGTCCCGGATTTGAAGGGACTGTCACTGATTTGGAGGGATAAAGGACAAAGTCCCTCTGTCCCTCATTCCTCATTTTGATCTGATCTATATAAATGTATATAAAATGCACTGTTCCCCACTGCTTAACCTTCCATCCAATTTCTAAATTGCTGCATTTGGTAATTTACTAAGCCATTATGAAGGAATAGTAGTGGTAAAAAAAGAAAAGAAACGCACTCGGGGGCTTAACTAATCATTTTTTTTGTTAAATTCTCCTTAAGGCCCCTTTCACACATACGGTCCGTTTGTCCGTTTTTCATCCATCCGTTGACGGATGAAAAACGGACATCAATGCATTCCTATGGAAAAACGGATTACAACAGGTGATCATCCCTTAACATCCGTTTTCATCCGCTTCCGTCAATGTCCGTTTTTTGGATCGGATGAGTGCCCTATTTTTCATCCGTCAAAAAAAACAGACGTAAAAAAGGAAGTAAACAGACAAACGGATGAAAAAACGGATGAAAAACGGACGAAAAACGGACGAAAAACGGATGAAAAACGAATGAAAAATGGATGAAAAGCAGATGGAAAACTGATACATTTGACGTGACTGAACTGATGAACTGAATGGACCGTATGTGTGAAACAGGCCTTAGGGCTCTTTCACACTACCCGTCCATCGGTGGACTCCGTTTATCTCAGTGGGGGATCGATCCGCTGATCCCCCACTGAGCAGGAGGATGGCAGCTGTGTCTCGACGCTGTGTGCAGAGACACAGCTGTCAGTTTCCCATACATCTCTATGGGGGAATCGGATGGGAACGGACCGTTAGTCGGTTCTCATCCGATCCCATCCAATCCGATCCGCTGGACGGATGGAAAATAGGGTTTCCATCTGTCCAGATTTGACGGATTGGATTGGATGTCAGCGGACATGTCTCCGCTGACATCCGATGCCCCATAGGGATGTATGGGGGGACCGTTCACATCCGCCAAAAAAACGGACAGGTTGCTCTCTCACATGCTGTCCCTTTATCCGTTTTTCATCCATCCTTTGACGGAGGAAAAATGGACATCAATGCATCTCTATTTAAAAACGGATGACAAGGGATGATCATCAGTTAACATCCGTTTTCATCCGCTTCCGTCAATGTCCATTTTTTGGAACGGATGAATGCCCTATGTTTCATCTGTCAAAAAAACGGATCACATGAAAAACGGATGTAAATGTACAAACGGTAGTGGATGTAAAAAAAAACGGATGAAAAATGGATGTAAACGGATGAAAAACGGATGAAAACAGACGAAAAACGGACAAAAAACGGATGAACAATGGATGAAAAACGGACGAAAAACGGATGGAAAACGGATGGAAAACGGATGGAAAACTGATACATTTGACGTGACTGAACTGATGAACTGAACGGACCGTATGTGTGAAAGGGGCCTTAGGGTCAACTCTATATTTTTGTTTATAGCGCAAAAAATAAAAATCGTAGAGGTGATCAAATACCGCCAAAAGAAAGCTCTATTTGTGGGAAAAAAAGGACGTCAATTTTATTTCGGTACAGCGGCGCACAACCGCGCAATTGTCCGTTAAAGTAACGCAGTGCAGAATTGCAAAATAGGGCCTGGTTATTAAGGGGGGAAATCCTTTCGGTCCAGAACTGGTTAAGGGTCCTTTCACACGGTCAGCTCCGTTTTTTTTCCGTTCAGTCACTTCTTTTTTTTTTAAACAGACACGGATGTCACTTTTGTAGGGTCCGTTCTGTATGTCCGTTTTTCATCCATCTGTTTGCGGATGAAAAGCGGACATAATGTATGTCAATGGGCTAGCGGACGTTAGCGGATGACATCACTTCAATGTATTCAAAATACCGAAAACTGCATTTTTTAATACAGTCACTTTTTTAAATTCCGCGCCTTTAGCCACCGAGTAACCCAGATGTGACGTCATGAACGCCGATTCCAGGTTACATCATCGGAGACCCGGTCGAAGCCGAATCCAGATTCGTTCGGTACTCGACTCAGCCGGCCGAGGTTCCTGCTGGTTGCTTAGTTCTCCCGGTGGGACGGGAGACCCAGATAGAGCCGTGGAAGGCGGCGGGAGGGGGGGCGGGGTGTCCCCTCCCGCTTCCTGGGGTAACGACTGAGCGGCTCCCGAGCGGCATTGGCCATTACCACCTGAAAGCCGACCGCGGGCTCTAAAAAATGGTACCAGGACGATGCTTCTAGCTGCAGGCATCACCCGGTACAACCACTTCTTGCAGCCGATGTACAGCTATGGCGATTCGCGGGAAGTGGTTAAACTGAATGGGTTGTTTTACAAGGTGATCGTTTACAATCACTTTAAATGTGTGCCTAGCCAGTGTTTTTGTGTGTACTGTGTGAGGTGCTTTTACTAGGGGAGGAGATGGAGATTATTCCCTGGAGGAACACAGGTTCCATGCCTTCCCCCCTTGTCAGAATGGAGATCTGCCTTGTTTACATATATTTGTAAGTGTAGGAGCGCCCGATATCCAATGAGAAGCAGCGTGAAGGCGAATGTATAGTTGTTTTATTGAAAGAAACAACAAATGGTCAAGGCAACATGTTTCGGGGAAAAGAGACTCCCCCCTTCCTCACGGCTATCAGAGAAAAAAAAAGCATGCAGAAAAACATATTTACAGTATATATATATATATATATATATATACACTGTATATACAGTATCTCACAAAAGTGAGTACACCCCTCCTTTTTGTAAATATTTTATTCTATCTTTTCATGTGACAACACTGAAGAAATGAGACTTTGCTACAATGTAAAGTAGTGAGTGTACAGCTTGTATAACAGTGTAAATTTGCTGTCCCCTCAAAATACCTCAACACACAGCCATTACTATCCAAACTGCTGGCAACAAAAGTGAGTACACCCCTTAGTGAACATGTCCAAATTGGGCCCAATTAGCCATTTTCCCTCCCCTATGTCATGTGACTCATTAGTGTTAAAAGGTCTCAGGTATGAATGGGGAGCAGGTGTGTTAAATTTGGTGTTATCGCTCTCACTCTCTCATACTGGTCACTGGAAGTTCAACATGGCACCTCATGGCGAAGAACTCTCTGAGGATCTGAAAAAAAGAATTCTGCAGCATGGTGGCCTAGACCATACAGCGGTTAAACAGGACAGGTTCCACTCAGAACAGGCCTCGCCATGGTCATCCAAAGAAGTTAAATGCACGTGCTCAGCATCATATCCAGAGGTTGTCTTTGGGAAATAGACGTATGAGTGCTGCCAGCATTGCTGCAGAGGTTGAAGGGGTGAGGGGTCAGCCTGTCAGTGCCCAGACCATACGCTGCACACTGCATCAAATTGGTCTACATGGCTGTCATCCCAGAAGGAAGTCTCTTCTAAAGATGATGCACAAGAAAGCCCACAAACAGTTTGCTGAAGACAAGAAGACTAAGGACATGGATTACTGGAACCATCTCCTGTGGTCTGATGAGACCAAGATAAACTTATTCGGTTCAGATGGTGTCAAGCTGTGTGGTGGCAACAAAGTGAGGAGTACAAAGACAAGTGTGTCTTGCCTACAGCCAAGCATGGTGGTGGGAGTGTCATGGTCTGGGGCTGCATGAGTGCTGCCGGCACTGGGGAGCTACAGTTCATTGAGGGAACCATGAATGCCAACATGTGCTGTGACATACTGAAGCAGAGCATGATCCCCTCCCTTCAGAGACTGGGCCGTAGGGCAGTATTCCAACATAATGACCCCAAACACACCTCCAAGACGACCACTGCCTTGCTAAAGAAGCTGAGGGTAAAGGTGATGGACTGGCCAATCATATCTCCAGACCGAAAACCTATTGAGCATCTGTGGGGCATCCTCAAACAGAAGGTGGAGGAGCGCAAGGTCTCTAACATCCACCAGCTCTGTGATGTCATCATGCAGGAGTGGAAGAGAACTCCCGTGGCAACCTGTGAAGCTCTGGTGAACTCCATGTCCAAGAGGGTTAAGGCAGTGCTGGAAAATAATGGTGGCCACACAAAATTTTGACACTTTGGGCCCAATTTAGACATTGTCACTTAGGGGTGTACTCACTTTTGTTGCCAGCAGTTTAGACATTAATGGCTGTGTGTTGAGTTATTTTGAGGGGACAGCAAATTTACACTGTTATACAAGCTGTACACTCACTACTTTACATTGTAGCAAAGTGTCATTTCTTCAGTGTTGTCACATGAAAAGATAGAATAAAATATTTACATTTTAAATAAGGGGTGTACTCACTTTTGTGAGATACTGTATATACAGTATATATATATATACTGTAAATATGCGTTTCTGCATGCTTTTTTTTTCTCTGATAGCCGTGAGGAAGGGGGAGTCTCTTTTCCCCGAAACAGGTTGGCTTGACCGTTTGTTTGTCACATGAAAAGATATAATAAAATATTTAGAAAAATGTGAGGGGTGTACTCACTTTTGTGAAATACTGTATATATATCTGATCCTGTGCAGAGCTGTTGCCTTGTAGCAGTAAAGCTGCAAGGGGTTATTACAGACAACATTAATAGATACGGACTCGCTAATTTAGCGCGGTGTGCATTATACATCCCCTTTAATTGTCGGCGCCGCACAGTTTTCCACACACCTTGTGCTTTATTGCAGATGAGTTTTCAAGGGACGGGCGGTAATGTCATAAAACATGTTTAGTTATGCTGAGGCGCAAATTGAACGTTCCTAAATGCTTTGCTCATTGAATACTACAGACGCTCGTTTAGCTGCGTGAAACATTACACCCTATACAATTTGTTTCCCATTTCCCTCAAGTGTCAGAAATTAAATCTGTTTAAAAAAAAAAAAAAAGGAGAGAAATTGCTGTTGCGTATCGCGGCCCTGAACCCTGCGCCAGATAATTGTCTGAATGGCCTTCATCGGGGACTCCGGCTTTTTCATTTACTGTTTCCTGACTCAATTGCAAACGTCCAAATGCAATTTAGATTAATCTGATAGATGTGAAAATTCTCCGACGACGGTCCCCCGTTGTCTTTCTGCGGTTCCATATGGCGTGGAGGGTCCTCGCCATCCTATTCTCCAAAGATCTAATTGATTCAGGTGACTTCTGCGATCTTATAATTAAAGTACTTCTTTATGTTCAGCCATATAGGAATATAAAAATGTGTCAATATTTACATATAGATTTCCTTTTTTTATTTTTAACATTGTATCTCATTTTTAATAAAACTCTTTTAGGCTCTATTCACATCTGCGCATAGCGATTGCTGTTTCCTTTGTGTGTTTTTTTGGGCATTAACACTAGGGACCGACCGATTATCGGCAGTGCCGATATATCGGGGGTAGATATGCACTTTGCCCGATATATCGGAATCGGCCCCGAAGGTTAGCGATATTGCCGATATTTCTGGAAAGTGCTTGTACCGGAGTGATTCCTGCAGCTAGAGGCGTCACCCCAGTACCGGCGTCCATAGCCGACGGTCGGCTGTCTTGTAATGACAACCTATGCGGCTGAGAAGCCGCTCGGTTGTAATTGCAAGAAGCAGGAGGGGACGTCCCCCCCCCCATCCCGCCGCCTTCTGCGGCTTGCCCGGGTCTCCCGTCCCAATGGGAGACCCAAGCAACCAGCCTGCACGGCCGCCGTTTCTCAACCTATTTTCACCCTTTAAAATTTTAGACAATCTCAAGGCACCCTTTAACCACTTAAGCCCCGGAAAATTTTACCCCCTTCCTGACCAGGGGGTATTTTGCGATTCGGCACTGCGTGACTTTAACGGACAATTGTACCGCGACGCCGTACCCAAACAGAGCTTTCTTTTGGTGGTATTTGATCACCTGTGCGATTTTTTTGATCATGCGCTATAAACAAAAAAAGAGCGACAATTTTGCAAAAATAACAATATTTTTCACATTTTTTTATATGAAATTCCCCCCAAAAAAATGTAAAAATCTAAATTTTTTAACATTTTCGGCCAATTTGTTTTAGGCTACATATGTTTGGTAAAAAAAATCGCAAAAAGCGTATTTTGATTGGTTTGCACAAAAGTTATCGCGTTTACTAACAAAGGGAAAGATTTTTGTCATTTTTGTTGTTTTTTAACGCGTAATGGAGGCGATCTGCAATTTTTTTTTTTTTTTTTTTGCGGTACTTCGACATTGCGGCGGACAGATCGGACCCTTGACTGACATTTTTGACACTAAGCGTTAAGTAATAAGCAATAAGCGTATTTTGATTGGTTTGCGCAAAAGTTATCGCGTCTACTAACTATGGGATAGATTTATTAATTTTTATTGTTTTTTTTTTAATGGTGGCAATCTGCGATTTTTTGCAGGACTGTGACATTGTGAAGGACAGATCGGACCCCGGACTGACATTTTTTTAACACTTTTGGGGTTACCAGTGACATTTCTGCAGTAATTAGTGCTATACATATACATGTAAAAATACACTGGTATTGAAGGGGTTAACTTTATTTGGGAGGGGCTGTGTGTGTCCCTAGGGGCGTGATTCTAACTGTGATTGGCTGTGGCTTGAGCTGTAGGAACAATGATAGTAGTAGAACCGTATGATCAGTGTTCCTACACAGGGGAGAATGACAGGCGGCTTGTTTACACTAGCCGCCTGACTTTCTCCCTCTGCAGCGACGATTGCAGAGTGACCGGCAGACATCGGGTCCACTGGTCACGCGCGCGGGGGGGTCCGTGACCGCGCGGGAGCGTGCCTCCGGCGGCGCGCACTCGCTCCCCAGAGCCTCACAGGCTAGTGACGTTTATATACGTCACTTTGCCTGTGAGGGGCTGACCGCCGCAGTATATCTACTTGCGGCGGTTGGCAAGTGATTAAAATGATGGACAGTCTCGAGGCTCCCCATTCTAAAATGTAAAAAAATATTCTTATAGCTTTACATAATGCAGCAAAATCCACACGTAGGACACCCAAAGTAAGGCCTCTTTCACACGGGCGCCCGACAGAGCCATTCTGCTCAGCGGGGGATCAATCCACCAATCTCCGCTGAGCAGGCGGATGACAGCTCCGCTAACATCCGCTGCCCCATAGGGATGCATGGAGCATCCGATCAGGTCCACCTGAAAAACTGACAGGAGGATCAGATCGCCCGTGTGAAAGGGGCCTTAGAGGTGATTTATTTTTCCATAGCAAATACACTTTTGCACACTGGTACTGACTAGTATCCCAATGTTTCTCTTCTCCCCTAAATTATCTCCATCAGTCAGCTAATGCCACCCCAGTGCTGAGGGAGAGGGGCACAGGAGGGTCAAACAAGGATGCTGTGGAGGCAACAGACATCCTCCTTGTTAACTGATGTCATTGGTTGTTAGGATACAAAAAAAAAAAAAAGGGGGGGGGGGGGGGACCCAGTGATAGAGGTCAACTGAGCAAAATGGTGGACTTTAAAGGCAAATCATAAGATAGGCTTGGCCACAAAATTACATAAAAGAATCATTTATTAAATTGAATTTAAAAATATTTTTTTTTTTTTACATATAAAAGGATGGACCTGACCAAACAAAAAGGTTCTAAGTCATCCCACATAAAGATACATATTCCTGACCCAATGGTTGGTCATGTATGAACATCAGATTATGTATCAGACATTGCTTGGATGTAAGAATGCACGTCTGCTCAAAAGTCAACGTGTTTCGCGGGAGGCTTCATCAGGACCAGATGCAGACAATAGTATTCTTCTCCAAACAACGCAAGGCAAAGAATTGGCTTTGGGCGGATAGAGGGAGTAAACAAGGACCCCGATCGAAGTTTGCACTTGGGTAAATGAGAGATAAATGTATCCCATTAACCACTTGCCGACCGCCGCAAGTACATATACTGCGGCAATCAGCCCCTGCTGCGCAAAGTGACGCAAAGTGACCGGTACGTCAAGCCAATAGGGGGTGAGTGCGCGCCGTCTCTCATTCACAGGGATCCCCGCGCGAGTGACCGGTGGCTCCGATGTCCACCGGCCACTCGCGATCTCCCGCTGGAGAGGGAAAAGGGCAGGCGGCTGATGTAAACAAAGCCACCTGTAATTCTCCCTGAAGTAACAGCAGAGATCATACGATCCTGCTATGTAGGATCGTATGTCTCTGTGGTTACATCAAAAGCCACGGCCCTCTACAGTTAGAAGCAGGCCCCTAGGGACACACTTAACCCCTGGATCACTAATAAAGTTAACCCCTTCCAGAGATGTATAGTAACTAAGTAGAACTACTTCACTACTGTACTTAAGTACGGAAAGGCGGTATCTGTACTTTCCTGGAGTAGAATTTTTTTCTCCTACTTCCACTTTTACTTCACTACATTTTTTCAATGATTTCAATACTTCTACTCCGATATTTTTTTTTGTGCTGCATAGTTACTCGTTACAATTATAAAAATTACCACTGCCAGAACAGTAGATGGCAGGTTTCATGAAGTTCAAAACATGTGTATTATCAGCGCATACGAAAATAAATGCTACTGTATGTATAAATAAAAGCTGCATTTGAAATAATAAAAAACAATATGATGTTTAAACTTTTGACTTCTTTCTTTAATAACTACATAACACAGTACTTGTACTTTTACTTTCAGTACTTGAGTAGCAACATTTTTAAAAAAACTACTTGCAATACTTAAGTACAAAAAATGTTGAATACTTTAGTACTTCTACTCAAGTCACTTTTTGATCGAGCACTTGTACTTTTACTCAAGTATGGGTTTTGGAAGATATTTTTTTTTTTTTTCTTTTAACAGACATTCTATATTACATTTTCAAAAAGAAACAAAAACAAGTGACGTGTGTAGCACTTGCAAAAGGAATAGAAGGGGGTACAAAGCAGAAGGTATGCATACAAGTCTAGAAATAACATAAAATTAGATACATAAGGGTCCATATAATACATGTGAAGATTCAGATTAGATAGGATACCCAGCATCTGTTCATCAAAATATAAGGCAAGGCATGATCAGCATAGGGATTATTCATGTCAAGTATGGGTTTTGAGTACTTTATACAACTCTGACCCCTTCCCTGCCAGTGTCATTTTTACAGTAACAGTGCATATTGATAGCACTAATTATTGTAGTAATGTCACTGGTACCCCCAAAAGTGTCAAAAATGTTAGTCAGGGGTCCGATCTGTCCGCCACAATGTCGCAGTCCCGCAAAAGAAATTGCAGATCGCCGCCATTACTAGTTAAAAAAAAAAAAAAATGACATAAATCTTTCCCGTAGTTAGTAAACGCAATAACTTTTGCGCAAACCAATCAAAATACGCTTATTGTGTTTTTTTTTTTTTTTTACCAAAAATATGTAGCAGAAAACAAATTGGCCTAAAATGTTAAAAAATTTTGATTTTTACATTTTTTTTTTGAGAATTTCATATAAAAACATTTGAAAAATATTGTTATTTTTTTCAAATTTGTCTCTTTTTTTGTTTATAGCGCAAAAGATAAAAATCGCACAGGTGATCAAATACCACCAAAAGAAAGCTCTGTTTGTGGGAAAAAAAGGACATCAATTTCATTTGGGTACAGCGTCGCACGACCGCGCAATTGTCCGTTAAAGTCACGCAGTGCCAAATCCCAAAATATGGCCTGGTCATTGAGCAGCCAAATCCTCCGGGGCTTACCGTAAGTGGTTAAGAGCTGTTAGACCAAGGGTGGATACATAGAGTCTGGGTCTATTGCTTAAAAGTATAATACTTTAAGCAGTGTGGTAAATGTTAGCTGAAAAATGTGATCCCAGTAAGAGATGTAATGTCTGTCTTGCGATAGCTTGATTGCAAAAATCCATTGGAAGTTGTAAATGCCACCAAAAATAAGGGAAGCCCAGACCAAGGGCTCCACCCTAGATGAGGAACCCCATATAGCCACTTTAAGACCGGAAGGATTTGCCCCCCTTAATGACCAGGCTATATTTTGTGATTCGGCACTGCGTTATTTTAATGGACAATTACGTGGTCCTGTGACTCTGTACCTAAATAAAATTGATTTCCTTTTTTTCCCCACAAATAAAGATTTCTTTTGGTGGTATTTGATCACCTGTGCAATTTTTATTTTTGGTGCTATAAACAAAATAAGAGCGACAATTTTGAAAAAAAAAAAAAAACAATATTTTTCACATTCTGCTATATAACATTCCCCAATATAAAAATTAAAAATCTAAATTTTTTTACATTTTAGGCCAATTTGTTTTGAAGTGCAATAAGCGTATTTTGATTGGTTTGCGCAAAAGTTATCACATCTACTAACTACGGGAAAGATTGTCATTTTTATTGTTTTTTTTTTTTTTTACTAGTAATGGCGGCGATCTGCGATTTTTATTCTGTGGGACTGCGACATTACGGCGGACAGATCAGACCCCTAACTGACATTTTTGACACTTTTGGGGGTACCAATGACATTACTACAGTAATCAGTGCTAAAAGTATGCACTGTCACTGTACTAATGACACTGGTAGGGAAAGGGGTAACCTAGGAGTGATCAAAGGGTTAAATGTGAGCCTAGGGGAGTGTTTACTAACTGTGGGGGGAGGGACTTGTAAAATGATCATAGAGAAAATGATTGGACCCCTAACAGACATTTTTGACACTTTTGGGGGGACCAGTGACATTACTACAGGAAACAGTGCTAAAAATATGCACTGTTACTGTAATAATGACACTGGCAGGGATGGGGTTAACATTGTGGGTGATCAATGGGTTAGATGTAAGCCTAGGGGAGTGATTCTAACTATGGGGGGGGGGGGGGGGGCGTGGCTTCTGAAATGACCATATTTGATCCTATATAGAAGGATCACATTGGCTCTATGACCATTCCAGGAAGAAGAACAGTCAGATGTGTTTACAACAGCCGACCGTCCTTCTCTCTCAGCGGGGAGCGATCGCGGATGTCAGGCGGCAATCGGAGCCGCCTTCCACATGCATCGGCTTCCCCACTGATGAGCGGCGGGCGGGGAGGGCACCCCTCTCGGCGCGTGGTTGCCCCCTAGCCTTCTGCTCGCAACCGACGTATAGCTACGTCGCTTTGCCCAGGAGCAGCTGCCTGTCGCAGTGTAACTGCGGCGGGCGGTCGTAAAGCAGTTAAACCAGACCAGTAGATGTTCCCAGGATATGTTGTTAGGATACCCGTGTCTGCAAAGGCGTTGCGTAACTGTAAGGCGGGCTTCATCCTTCTTCTGACTTGTATAACATTTTTGATAAATTTTTAGGCATTTTGCCAAGGCACCTCTGAAGAAACCTCAAGGCATAAATGATCTAGAGGAGGGGATATCGAGTACAATCTCAGTATTTGCAGATGATACTAAACTAAGCATGCCAATATCTTCTATGCAGGATGTGGAAACCTTACAAGCGGACCTGAACAAAATAACAGGGTGGGCAACTACATGGCAGATGAGGTTTAATGTTGAAAAATGTAAAGTAATGCACTTGGGGGCCAGAAACCAGAAAGCAAGCTACTCACTAGGGGAGGAACCTCTGGGTTAGTCTAAGATGGAAAAAGACCTGGGGGTACTGGTAGACAACAGGCTTGGAAGTGGCATGCAATGCCAAGCCCCTGCAAGCAAAGCCAACAGAATACTGGGTTGTATAAAAAAGGGGATTCACTCCAGAAATAAAGAGATTATTCTCCCACTCTACAAGACTCTGGTCCGGCCACATCTGGAGTATGCTGTCCAGTTCTGGGCACCGGTTCTCAGGAAGGATGTGCTGGAACTGGAGAGAATCCAGAGAAGGGCAACAAAAATAATTAGGGGAATGGAGGGCATCGGCTATGAGGAAAGACTACAAGCACTGAACTTATTCTCTCTGGAGAAGAGACGATTGAGGGGGAATATGATATCAATGTACAAATATTGTACTGGCGACCCGAGCATAAGGAACAAACTATTCAGAGAAAGGGAATACAATAAGACACGTGGCCACTCACTAAAACTAGAGGAAAGGCGGTTTAACCTTAAAATACGTAGGGGGTTCTTCACTGTAAGAGCAGTAAGGATGTGGAATTCTCTTCCGCAAACAGTTGTATCAGCGGGGAGCATCGATAGTTTCAAAAAACTATTAGATGGGCACCTTAAAGACCACAACATACAGGGGTATACAATGTACAACATACAGGGGTATACAATGTACAACATACAGGGGTATACAATGTACAACATACAGGGGTATACAATGTACAACATACAGGGGTATACAATGTACAACATACAGGGGTATACAATGTACGGTTAACAGCAAACACACACACACATCATAGGTTGAACTGGATAAACGGATGTCTTTTTTCAACCTCACTAGAACCGAACAGTTCGACTTGCTTTTGTGCTTTTCCACTGCTGGTACCGCATGGTACGGTGTTGGAACGGTTTGGTGCGGTACAGCGACGCTTTTCCACTGCATGGAACCGAATGGTACGGCTCTCAAAAACAGTACCACCTCAATTGTGGTTCCAAGAGGTACCATACCCAGTACCATATCCCACAATCCTTTGCATGCAGTCACTACTAGCCACTGATTGGTCAGAGAATCGTTGTTATCCCACCCACTTAACTTTAGTACTACTTTAGGGAAAAGCAAACCATACCGTACCGCACCGAACCGTTCCAACACCGTACCATGCGGTACCAGCAGTGGAAAAGCAAACCGGGCCAAGCAGGGCAGAGTAGAGCCGAGTCCGTACTTGCAGTGGAAAAGTGCCAAAATGGCGCTTTCTCACTGCATGGAACCGAACAGTTCAGCTCGCTTTTGTGCTTTTCCACTGCTGGTACCGCATGGTACGGTGTAGGAACGGTTTGGTACGGTACGGTATGGCGGCGCTTTTCCACTGCACGGAACCGAATGGTACGGCTCTCAAAAACAGTACCACCTCGATTGTGGTTCCAAGAGGTACCATACCCGGTACCATATCCCACAATCCTTTGCATGCAGTCACTACTAGCCACTGATTGGTCAGAGAATCCCACCCACCCCGTTGTTATCCCACCCACTTAACTTTAGTACTACTTTAGTGGAAAAGCAAACCATACCGTACCGTACCGAACCGAACCGTTCCAACACTGTACCATGCGGTACCAGCAGTGGAAAAGCAAACCGGGCCAAGCAGGGTAGAGTAGAGCCGAGCCGGTACTTGCAGTGGAAAAGTGCCATAACTATGTAACTATGGGGGAGATTTACCAAAACTGGTGCACAGAGAATCTGGTGCAACTGTGTGTAGTAACCAATCAGCTTCAACCTTTAACTTCTTCAATTAAGCTTTGACAATAAAACCTAGAAGCTAATTGGTTACGCTACACAACTGCACCAGATTCTGTGCGCACCAGTTTTAATAAATCACCCCCTATGTAACCCTGTTTGAAAAAGGCTGGTTTAGTAACACTTTAATTATTAAGATGTACAAAGAAGACAAATTAGGAGAACTCCTGACAACAGACATTTACAACCTTTTTCTTCTAAAAACAAATCTCCAATGTGACGGTCTCATTATATACAGCAAGAAGTAAATTCATGTCTATAGACCCAAGACAAGGACCTCCAGGCAAAACACCCAGGATTCAATCAATATGTAAAGTCAATAGAGAGTTACTTGTGTCTATTTCTTTATTTTGATATAACTTTTGGAAGAAAACTTTCTGTTCAACAATTTGTACTTGGAATGGGAAATATGGACTGTCTGTGATCACACCCTATCTGTTTGGCTCAGAAAACTAAGTAGCCATTATACTCACATGCAGTTCCATCGGTCAGTAGCGCTTCCCATCCAGCCAACATTGTAATAGAAACATTGTGCTGCGCACACTTGCTTCAATTGTACATCATTGTTCTTTCAACTGGAATGTTTGATTGTATTTGTAAATATTTTCTTTACACACTGATACATGTTTGCTAATTGGTTTGATCAAAATAAAGAAGGCTGCATTCACATGTCAGCTTATAATCGCGGGCAGAACCGCCGCGGTTCCGCCCGCGATTCGGAGATTTATTGGCAAATCGCGGGACGCCTAGCGTTGCCCGTTGACTTGCAATAGCCCCCCAAACGCCGAGCGATGTTGCCGCGATTTACGCCCGCCGAATCGCGGCAACATCGCGCAAACAAAATCGCGGGACGCAATACGCTCCAAAGAAGCTCTTGTACTTTTTTGGAGCGTATTGCGTCCCGC
The DNA here is from genome assembly GCF_965119305.1 of Pelophylax lessonae. NCBI lineage: Eukaryota > Metazoa > Chordata > Amphibia > Anura > Ranidae > Pelophylax > Pelophylax lessonae. The sequence continues at coordinate 13,486,419 of NC_138774.1, forward strand.
GATTTTGTTTGCGCGATGTTGCCGCGATTCGGCGGGCGTAAATCGCAGCAACATCGCTCGGCGTTTGGGGGGCTATTGCAAATCAACGGGCAACGCTAGGCGTCCCGCGATTTGCAATAAATCTCCGAATCGCGGGCGGAACCGCGGCGGTTCTGCCCGCGATTATAAGCTGACATGTGAATGCAGCCTAAAGCTGAACTTCATGCAGTAATTAAAATTTAGAAATGAATGTAGCTCTGAAATGTATTATTACATCCTTGTTTTACATAAATTTACATATACACAGGTACATCTCACAAAATTAGGATATCATCAAAAAATTAATTTATTTCAGTAATTAAATTCAAAAATTTAAACTCATATATTTTATATAGATGTGTTACACACAGAGTTATATATTTCAAGCATTTCTTTATTTTAATTTTGATGATTAAGGCTTACAGCTAGTGACACCCCAAAATTCAGTATCTCAGAAAATTAGAATATTATATAAGACCAATAAAAAAAAAAAAAAAGGATTTTTAATACAGAAATGGAGGCTTACTGAAAAGTCTGTCCATGTACAGTATAGGATGCACTCAATACTCGGTCGGGGCTCCTTTTGCATGAATTACTGCATCAATGCGGCGTGGCATGGAGGCGATCAGCCTGTGGCACTGCTGAGATGTTATGGAAGCCCAGGTTGCTTTGATAGCGGCCTTCAGTTTGTCTGCATTGTTGGGTCTGGTGTCTCTCATCTTCCTCTTGACAATACCCCACAGATTACAGTCAGTGATGATTTGGGGAGCCATGTCATCTGCTGGTGTTGGTCCACTGTGTTTTATCAAGTCCAAAGTCAGCGCAGCCCTCTAGCAGGAAATTCTACAGCACTTCATGCTTCCCTCTGCTGACCAGCTTTATGGAGATGCTCATTTCATTTTCCAGCAGGACTTGGCACCACCCACACTGCCAAAACTACCAATACCTGGTCACATGATCATGGTATCACTGTGCTTGATTGGCAAGCAAACTCGCCTGACCTAAACCCCATAGAGAATCTGTGGGGTATTGTCAAGAGGAAGATGAGAGCAACCTGACCCAACAATGCAGATGAGCTGAAGGCTGCTACCAAAGCAACCTGGGCTTCCATGCCACGCCGCATTAATGCAGTAATTCATGTAAAAGGAGCCCAAACCAAGTACTGGGTGCATACTATACTGTACATGGACAGATTTGTCAGTAAGCCAACATTTCTGTAATTACAATTCTTTTTTTTTTCTCGGTCTTATGTAATATTCTAATTTTCTGAGATACTGAATTTTGGGGTGTCACTCGCTGTAAGCCATAATCATCAAAATTAAAAGAAAGAAATTCTTGAAATATATATCACTCTGTGTGTAACACATCTATATAAAATATATGAGTTTCACTTTTTGAATTGAATTACTGAAATAAATTAACTTTTTGATGATATTCTAATTTTCTTAACCATAGTTTAAGATAATATATTAAAAAATGATTAAATAGTAATTGATAATTAAATCATTATTAAAAAATACATAACTTAAAATATATTTTATATATATATATCGCAAACATACATTTAATCATTCAATTTGTATTTTGAGCAAATTCAAAATGTTGATAAAGGGTGGAAGAATGAACCAAAGAAGGTTAAATTAAATATATATACACAGTATCTCACAAAAGTGAGTGCACCCCTCACATTTTTGTAAATATTTTATTCTACCTTTTCATGTGACAACACTGAAGAAATGACACTTTGCTACAATGTAAAGTAGTGAGTGTACAGCTTGTATAACAGTGTAAATTTGCTGTCCCCTCAAAATAACTCAACACACAGCCATTAATGTCTAAACTGCTGGCAACAAAAGTGAGTACACCCCTAAGTGGAAATGTCCAAATTGGACCCAAAGTGTCAATATTTTGTGTGGCCGCCATTATTTTACAGCACTGCCTTAACCCTCTTGGGCATGGAGTTCACCAGAGCTTCACAGGTTGCCGCTGGAGTCCTCTTCCACTCCTCCATGATGACATCACTGAGCTGGTGGATGTTAGAAATGTTGCACTCCTGGAGACATGCTTGGCCAGTCCATCACCTTTTCCCTCAGCTTCTTTAGCAAGGCAGTGGTCATCTTGGAGTTGTGTTTGGGGCCGTTATCATGTTGGACTACTGCCCTGCGGCCCAGTCTCTGAAGGGAGGGGATCATGCTCTGCTTCAGTATGTCACAGTACATGTTGGCATTCATGGTTCCCTCAATGAACTGTAGCTCCCCAGTGCCGGCAGCACTCATGCAGCCCCAGACCATGACACTCCCAACACCATGCTTGACTGTAGGCAAGACACACTTGTCTTTGTACTCCTCACCTGGTTGCCGCCACACACGCTTGACACCATCTGAACCAAATAAGTTTATCTTGGTCTCATCAGACCACAGGACATGGTTCCAGTAATCCATGTCCTTAGTCTGCTTGTCTTCAGCAAACTGTTTGCAGGCTTTCCTGTGCATCATCTTTAGAAGAGGCTTCCTTCTGGGACAACAGCCATGCAGACCAGTTTGATGCAGTGTGCGGCGTATGGTCTGGGCACTGACAGGCTGACCCCCCTTCAACCTCTGCAGCAATGCTGGCAGCACTCATACGTCTATTTCCCAAAGACAACCTCTGGATATGATGCTGAGCACGTGCACTCAACTTCTGTGGCCGACCATGGCACGGCCTGTTCTGAGTGGAACCTGTCCTGGTAAACCACTGTATGGTCTTGGCCACCGTGCTGCAGCTCAGTTTCAGGGTCTTGGCAATCTTCTTATAGCCTAGGCCATCTTTATGTAGAGCAACAATTCTATTTTTCAGATCCTCAGAGAGTTCTTTGCCATGTGGCGCCATGTTGAACGTCCAGTGACCAGTATGAGAGAGTGAGAGCGATAACACAAAATTTAACACACCTGCTCCCCATTCACACCTGAGACCTTGTAACACTAACGAGTCACATGACACCGGGCAGGGTAAAATGGCTAATTGGGCCAAATTTGGGCATTTTCACTTAGGGGTGTACTCACATTTGTTGCCAGCGGTTTAGACATTAATGGCTGTGTGTTGAGTTATTTTGAGGGGACAGCAAATTTACACTGTTATACAAGCTGTAAACTCCCTACTTTACAATGTAGCAAAGTGTCATTTCTTCAGTGTTGTCACATGAAAAGGTAGAATGAAATATTTACAATAATGTGAGGGGTGTACTCACTTTTGTGAGATACTGTGTATGTGTGTGTATATATATATATATATATATATATATATATATATATATATATACATACATACACACACACACATATATATATATATATATACACTTTTTTTTAAAATTTAACCTTCCTTGGTTCATTCTTCCACCCTTTATCAACATGTTGAATTTGCTCAAAATAAAAATTGAACGAGTAAATGTATGTTTGAGATATATATATATACTTTTTTTTTTTTTTTGTAATTGAACCTTCCTTGGTTCATTCTTCCACCCTTCTTCAACATTTTTTATTTGCTCAAAATAAAAATAAATGTATATATACATTTTTTTTTTTTTTATAGTCGAGGTTTAATCTGCTCATATTTAACATTCCTTGGTTCATCCCTCCACCTTTGTTCAATTCTTAGGTAAAATCTTTCTGTTTCAGTTACATACTCTATTGTAGACCCATTAACCTCATCACTAGGTCTCTGTGCTTTCCTATGCCATGCAGTCAGGTCATTGCTAGTCGGAGGGTCTTTACATTTTTTTTTTAGAAAACCAGCAGACCACCCTTGGTAATGCCCACATGTGATTCTGAGCCTCCTTGATTGAAGTCACTAAAATCCAATGAATGAGAGGGATGCGGTGGGGACAGCCAGGCTGGGGAAGAACGAGCTATTTGATGCTGGACGACCTCCAACCAAGAAATGGGGCGGGGCTCTATCTGACTGGCTGCACCTTTTAATGCACATTGTGAGAAGCTCAGAGTGTGCAGTGAAATCAGAGTGACAGAATAGGAGGATGTACAACTGTGCAAGACTAAAGGGAAGGGCGGAGGTCAGATATAGATTTTACAGCAGCCCGGAGTTGGGCTCTGAGAAGATGCAATCCAGGGATGGGAAGCAGACTTGATGCGATTTTTATGATATTATTTTGGATAGAAGAATAGAGGAACCTGAACATACAAGTCTGGCTGAGTTTGCTGGGACTTGTAGCTCCCCGCCAATTCGCACTCCGCCCGGAGCCGGTTTCCAGATAAACAGAAGTGAGCAGACAATTTGTAGAGTGCAAATGACATGATAGGATAACTTGATATACTGTGAGAGCGATGAGCGAGCTGTGAGAGCGATGAGCGAGCTGCGGCCGTAGCCGCCGGCGTCTGATTGCGTTCTGGTGAAATTCTATTTAAATGCAGATTAGATGCCCCGCCGTACCCTGTTTATCCCTTGTTTACCAACAGGAAGCCGGAAAATATCTTCTTTTTTTGTTTTCTTCTTGAGTTTTTGTGTTTTCATGGTCCGTTATGAGATGAACATATTTTCAGTTTGAATCGAGGATGAATAATATTGTATGACACATTTTTATTGTATCTAAAGTCAGATATTTAGGCAGTTAAAGAGTTAGGCCCCGTTCACATAGGGCGACGCTACTTCGAGCAGTGCGCCGCGACCTCGGAGCGGCCGCTACGGACTTCATAACATTGAAGTCTATGGCGGTCGCCTCCTGGTCGCCCCAAAGAAGCTCCGGACCCTTTTTCTAAGTCGGAGCGACTTGTGTCGCTCCTATTAGAACGGGTCCGCAGCTTCCTTATGGGAGGCGACCTACGGCGACCTGTGAGGCGACCAGGTCGCCTCACAGGTCGCCTCAGTGTGAACCGGGACTAACTCCGCTTTCATTGAGAAATTAAAAAAAGAAAAAAAAAATTCCCTCTGGGTGACCAAAGTACATGGAGGGAGGGATTATAACCACTTGCCGACCGCCCGCCGCATATAGCAGGCTGGCTCGGCTGCGCAAATCAACGTACTGGCAACGTCGGTTCGCAGGAGTGGTGCTCGGGGGGCGAGTGCCCCCACTAGGCAGCGGGGAAGCCAATCCACGGGGACCAGGGGCCGCGATTGCCATCGGGCACCCACGGTCGCTCCCCACTGAGAGAGAAGAATGGTCAGCTGTTGGAAACACAGCTGACCGTTCTTCTCTCTGAAATGACCACACAGCGCCTGTGATCCTTCTTTATAGGATCACAGGTTTCTATGATCATTTTACAAGCCCCGCACCCCCACAGTTAGAAAAAACACCCCCTAGGCTCACAATTAATCCTTTGATCACCCCTAGGTTAACCCCTTCCCTGCCAGTGTTATTAGTACAGTGACAGAGCATATTTTTAGCACTGATTACTGTAGTAATGTCACTGGTCCCCCCCAAAAGTATCAAAAATGTCAGTTAGGGGTTCGATCTGTCGCAGTCCCACTAAAAATCACAGATTGCCACCATTACTAGTAAATAAAAATAAATAAAAATGACATAAATCGTTCCCCTAGTTTGTAGACTCGATAACTCACATTGCATTGTGGAAAAGTCAGAGTTACTTAAAAAGCAGAGAGGTGGTTTTTAGCTAAAAACGCCCAAAAACGCTGAAAGACGCCAATGCAAAAAAGCTAAAAAATGCTGAAAAATTCACTACAAAGCTACTGGCATTTTTGCATGAGGCCTAAGGCTCTTTTCACACGGGCGGTGCTCCCAATGGATTCCGTTTTGCTCAGCAGGGATCGATCCACTGATCCCTGCTGAGCAAGCGGATGACAACTCCGTCTCCACTTACTTTGCAGAGACGGAGCTGTCCGATCCCGCTCTCCTCTATGGGAGATCGGATGAAAATGGACCGTCTGTCCGTTTTCTTCCGATCCGATCCTCCAGACGGATGGAAAATAGAGTTTCCATCCGTCCGTATTTCATGGACAGGATCGGATCGGAGAGCAGCGGGTGTCAGCGGAGATGTCTTCTCTGACATCCGCTGCTCCATAGGGGTGCATGGAGTACAGTGGCGGCTGGTGCTCAAAATTTTTGGGAGGGCGCAAACAGAAAAATGTAATAGGCATTGCTTTGCGGCAAAAAACGTTGTAAAAAAATGTGTGACTTTGAGGTCACAAAAGTGTGAAAGGGGCCTTTAGTAATCGAGGTATAGTGTGCCCCTTCAATGCAGAGTGACCATTGTGCCCCCTTCAATGCAGAGTGACCAGCGTGCCCCCTTTTAATGCAGAGTGACCAGCGTGTCCCCTTTCAATGCAGAGTGACCATCATGCCCCGTTTCAATGCAGAGTGACCAGCAGGCCATGCCCCGTTTCAATGCAGAGTGACCAGCATGCCCCGTTTCAATGCAGAGTGACCAGCATGCCCCGTTTCAATGCAGAGTGACCAGCAGGCCATGCCCCCTTTCAATGCAGAGTGACCAGTGTGCCCCCTTTCAATGCAGAGTGACCAGCATGCTGTGCCCCCTTTCAAGGAAGAGTGACTAGCGTGCCCCCTTTCAATGCAGAGAGACCAGTGTGCCGTGCCCCCTTTAATGCAGAGAGACCAGTGCACTTACCTGCAGCGGCAGCTTCTCCTCAGTCCCCCGCGTCTCCTCGAGTCCTCCCACCTCCTCCTCGGCCAATGGCATGGGTTCGCCTTTTGGCCAATCAGGAAGTGGGTCTCGGACCCGCTTCCTGATTGACCAGGAGGAGGATCCGTGTGACAATAGCAAATTTTCATTCGCTATTGTCACACAAATGGGTGGGCTAGGGCGCAGTGCTGTGCGCCCCAGGTCCACCCTTTTCTGAAACCTATTAGAGCCTCTGGCTCTAATCAGGTGATTCAGAAAATAAAAGCAATTGAACTCCATGCGTCCGGCACCCCGCATGTAGATTAGGGGGCAAGACGCATGGAAAGGGGGGGCGGCGCCCCTGCACCCCCAACGCACCAGCCGCCACTGATGGAGCATCCAATCAGGTCCGCCTGAAAAACTGACAGGCGGACCGGATCGGAAAGCCCGTGTGAAAGGGATCTAATAGCTACTGGTCTCGGAGCCTGACTCCTGACTGTGACACCTACACTGCACGTCAGCCCCTGTGAGGGAGAAAACAAATTCATGGTGGATCCAATAATACCAATTCTTCACCACTCTTAGCCCAGTGCTATCACACCTACACATCAGCTATCTATCTATTGAGGACGATGGATTTAGCCAGTTAAATTGCAAAGGAAACTCAGCGCTCAGCTCAGCAAAGATGGGTGGATAGGTTTTTTTGGAAAAACTCAAAATTTCCTCACTAGTTGCCGCTCTCTTCCATCAGACCTGTAGATAAAGGGGATGAACATGGCTTCTCATCTTCTTCCACATCTTCATCGTCTTCTCCGGGTTGGTTCAATTCTCTCTCTCTCTACGACTCCCAGTCAATGCTTTCCTCCAACTTTCAAACCAGCTCAGCCGGTGGGAGGTTTCTCAGAGGCCTGATAAATTATTCTCTGTCAGGAACCAAATCTGCCTTTTTTTTTTTTTTTAAAGCGGCTCCCTTTTGATGAATGTGCTCTGCTGACACGATCCTGAATAGAGGCAGCCGGCTATAATGAATTATCCAGAAGCATATTAATAACCATTTTAAGAGGAGATGGATGGAAATGTAGATAAGGGGGCGGACAGGCCAAATAATAGGCAGGTGAGCACTTAATAGACTGTGCAGTTCCTTTCTAGGGGTTCCCCCTAAAGGATCGTGTACATTACCGATACCGGAAAACCTTTCTATGTCTTCACCATGCCAAGGAAGTGAAAAATATCCCCAGAGTGCAGATACTAAAGCTGGATATACCCTATACAATTATCTTTAGATTTTTTCCTTCCAATTTACCAAAACCATATAATATGGAGGTCATACCTAAACACTTTTAATTTGTATTCAATGAGACAGGCCCTGCACTACATAGTTGATGGTAAATCCAAAGGAAATCAAACAAAAAAGTTTTGGGCCATCCGCTTGCTGAGGGTCACCTAAAAAAGAAATGGATGCTCCCGATTTTTTTTTTTTTGTTCACTTACCTTGTTATAGAAGAAAATATACTCACCTTCCTTCCACTTCCTCCCTCTTCGCCCGCGGCCCGCGACGTCTCTTCCGGCTTGCGATGACTCTTGGGAGCTGAACGTCATCGCTCCCAGGAGTCAATGCCCCTGCACTGGCCCCGCTCGCGGCATTTCCTGCTAAACTGCTTCTGGGCATGCCCAGAAGCTGTGCAGGGATGCCGCGCCTGCACCGGAAGTGATGAGCGGGGCCGGTGCAGGGCATTCTGGGACTCCGACATTACCGAAGAGGACGCAGAAGAGGACGCGCTGGCTTCAGCTGCCCACACCTGAGATGGCAGCGCTGGAGAAGAAATTTTCAAGGTAAGTATTTCTTCCAAAGGGTAAGTACGACCCGGGACAGTTCAGAGGCTATCCATTGTGGAATGTACTAGCCCTGACTGTCCCGGGGGTATTTTTATCTAAATTTCACCCCCGAGGCCGGAACTCCACTTAAAGACACTTCAACTATTACACCAAACACAAAAAAAATGTAACTTTTGAGCATAAATCTTACTTTTTGTAGCAATATTTAAAAGTTACATTTCGTTCATGTTTGGTTTTATGTTTGATTGTGGCATAATAGAACTCAATGCTGCTCAATTTACTGCCTATTATCTGCAGTGGTGTATTCTGGTTTTGTGCTGCTCTAGGCAAGACTAAAATTGCTCCCCCCCCCCATATAAATTTGTCCCACCCCTTCCTGTTTAAGATCTACCTCTTCATCTGTAAACTCCACCACTTCCACTTCAGGCTCCGACTCTTCCTATTAGAGCACAACCTCTTTAGGGGGTGAGAGTGTGGGGGGGGGGGGTAAAAGAGAGGGGGTAAGAGAGAGGGTTAGGGAGAGTGAGGGGGTGAGAGAGGGGGGATAAGAGAGAAGGGGTAAGAGAGAGAGAGGAGGGTGGGAGAGAGGGGAGTGAGAGAGGGGGGAATAGATGGGGGAGAGAGAGTAGGGTTGAGAGAGATATGGGGGGTTAGAGAGAGGGGGGAGTGTGAGAGAGGGGGATGAGAGAGGGGGTAAGAGAGAGAGAGAGAGAGGAGGGTGAGAGAGTGGGAGGTGAGAGAGAGGGAAAGAGGTGGGGGAAAGAGAGAGGGGGAAGGGGTGGGGGGAGAGAGAGGGGCTTGGGAGAGAGTTGGGGGGTTAGAGAGAGGGGGGGAGTGAGAGAGAGAGGGGGTGAAAGTGTGGGGGTAAAGGAGAGGGGGGTAAGAGAGAGGATGAGGGAGAGAGAGAGGTGGGTGAGAGAGAGGGGATAAGAGAGAGGGGGTGATAGAGGGGGGTTTGAGAGAGAGGGGGGGAAAGAGGTGGGGGGGAGAGAGGGGGTGGAAGAGAAAGGAGGAAGAGGGGGTGGGCGAGAGAGTGGGGGCTCCCCTATCCCTCCATACTACACCAGGAGGTTCCCCCACCCTCCCTCCCCCCCCAAAAAAAAAAAAAAAAAAAACTACACTGGACTCACCTTCCAGCAACTGTTGACTCCTTTTTACCATCTGTGTGTAGCAAGGCTACCGAGGAACGACCACAGCCTGGGACTCCAACTTGCCCGGCCACTCTGCTACTCTCGGGATTGGAGGCTGCAGTCACTGCCGCCTCCTGCTTCCACTTTGCTTCCCTGTCACTAAATGGTCACTTTGCAGCCACCCCTGGTGTCATCCCTCTGGCGGTGTCACCCGAACGCAGTCTGCACCCTATAGCAATCTTATCTTAGTGTCCTTCCTGCCTGGGGACAGTGCCGCCCCCCTAAAAAATTCCACCGAAGGCAAACTCCTTGTTTGCCTCATGGTAGATATGCCCCCTGACTGTCTGGGACAATTTAGAACATTTTCACACACGTGAATCATGATTTTTTGCTAGACAGTTACTTATAATCCCCAAAGTGCCATATAGTTTCTTATCAAATATACATTTTCAGCTAAAAATGCCCCTAAATAAATTTTAGTGCACACAAAATACAATATAAAACCTCATTTTTTTAATATATAAAATATGGGTTGCATGAAATAACTAGATACCAAGCATGTCAAGTTTTAAAAAAATATTAAACTCAAAAGCAAAAATGTATTATTGTATTGCAGCTTACCAACTCTTAGATGTGATGGCTGCATTTGTTTTCTTTTTTAAGCTTTCTTTCATCTATTGTCACATGGTGATCCAGTCAGTAAGTCTATTGATTTTCAAAAGAACAAGCTCTCCTGCAGATGTATCAGTTTACATGGATGAAACAAACCATTTAACATTGACAGGGGTGCATTTTTGTTTAGTTATCCCAAAAGGAGGTGCGTACCCCCACTCGCGATGTACAGGTACATTGTTTCACGGGAACGAGCCGACTGGCTGCACTATATGTATGGCAGCCAGTCGGCACGTGGTTAAAAACACGGTAAGTATTATACTCACAAAGTTACAATTGTTAAAAGCGCATCACAGATTTAAGCATAGTTCCGTCCAAATTGTATCAACATGTACAAAAGATACTGAAGACCTCCAATGGGCTGACGCGTTTCAAGGAATTCCTCTTCTTCAGTGCCAATTCAAAACGCGTCAGCCAATGGGGGTCTTCAGTATCGGTATATTTTGTACATGTTGACACAATTTGGACGGAACTATGCTGAGATCTGTGATGTGCTTTTAACAATTGTAACTTTGTGAGTATAATACCTACCATGACTTTAATACAATAAATTATTTGTCTCAGGATAATGCACTAGGGCGGTGCTCCCTCTGTGTGTTTTTGTATGGTTGATGTATTTAGTGGGGGCAGGGTTCAGGCGTGCCCTATGCACAGAATGCAGAGTTCAGGCATGCCCAGTGCACAGAATGCAGGGTTCAGGGGTGCCCTCTGCACAGAATTCAGGGTTCAGGGGTGCCCTATGCAGAGAATGCAGAGTTCGGGCGTCCCATATGCACAGAATACAGGGTTCAGGGGTGCCCTATGCACAGAATGCAGAGTTCAGGCATGCCCTATGCACAGAATGCAGGGTTCAGGCATGCCCTATGCATCGAATGCAGGGTTCAGGGTGCCCTATGCAAAGAATGCAGGGTTCAGGGTGCCCTATGCACAGAATGCAGAGTTCAGGCATGCCCTATGCACAGAATGCAGGGTTCAGGGGTGCCCTATGCACAGAATGCAGGGTTCAGGGGTTTCCTATGCACAGGATGCAGGGTTCAGGCATGCCTTATGCATAGAATGCAGAGTTCAGGTATGCCCTATGCACAGAATGCAGGGTTCAGACGTGCCCAATGCACAGAATGCAGGGTTTAGGGGTGCCCTATGCACAAAATGCAGCGTTCAGGCGTGCCCTATGAACAGAATGCAGAGTTCAGGTGTGCCCTATGCACAGAATGCAGGGTTCAGGCGTGCCCTATGCACAGAATGCAGAGTTTAGGCATGCCCAATGCACAGAATGCAGGGTTCAGGGGCGCCCTATGCACAGAATTCAGGGTTCAGGGGTGCCCTCTGCACAGAATTCAGGGTTCAGGGGTGCCCTATGCACAGAATGCAGAGTTCAGGCGTGCCCTATGCACATAATTCAGGGTTCGGGGTGCCCTATGCACAGAATGCAGGGTTCAGAGGTGCCCTATGCACAGAATGCAAGGTTCAGGGGTGACCTATGCACTTAATGCAGAGTCCAAGCGTGCCTTATGCACAGAATGCAGGGTTTAGGGGTGCCTTATGCACAGAATGCAGGGTTTAGGCGTGCCCTATGCACAGCCTGCACGGTTCAGGAGTGCTCTATGCACAGAATGCAGAGTTCAGGCGTGCCCTATGTTCAGGGGTGTGCTGTGTATGGAGTGTAGAATTTATAGGTTCCTACACATTCCAGCAGAAAAAAAGCCCTGGGTGTGAGGGCCACATGAAATGGCCTGTTGGGTTGGATTCGGATTGTGACACGTGCTTTAGAACCACTTTAAATAGTGATCAAAAGAAACGTATCATACTTAAATAATTCACTCTTCTCCATCATTATGTTTCTGTTGTTTTCATTTTAGGGATTATAAATAAGCCGCACGTTAGTATTTATGAAAAAGTTTGAAAACCAACAATCAAACAACTTATTACCCTGCACATAGAACAGCCCCAGGTAACATCTATAACTCAATATTCTTATTTGGTGAAGAGGAAAAACACATTAAATTATGTAGCAGACATGGTGTCAATTACCAGCAGCGCTGAACCGCCATTGCGTCCAACGTATGGAAATAGCGTGTGATTTGAATATGCAGTAGGCCAGCCCGTGACCTCACACCTGACTTCTGGCTCGTTTAGGTATAAATTATTCTTCGGATGTGTTATAGAGAGAACAAACGAGCAGGAATCACAGTGTGCGGTGCTCACAGTTGTAAAGATACAAGTTTCTGAGGTCCAGCTGCTCAATTCTTCTGCATGTTTATGGGATCCAGACAAGATTATCCTCTTCATTATTAAAGACAAACAGTTATCACTTCCCTACAGCTCCCAGGAATACTGAGAAGATGGAGATTGTTATGTCAGCGTGCCCAATCAGAGCATGCAGCTATGTTGGATACCGCTGGCTGTGAATGCGCACTGTCTGCAGAAAGGAAACTACATAGAGGGTTATATGATCAAAGTTATTATATATGAATCTCCCAGCATACAGCTAAATACATACATGTCACCTGTTGTTAGATCTGGTGTATGGACAGGGGTCCATATCCACCAATGGAGAGGCAGAACAGGAGGTCCAGGAGCAAACATGAGGCTATGTGGACACACTGGAGTCACAGGATGACACAGGAGTGTACAAGCGGGCCAGGGAATAACTGCAGGTATAAAGTAGTGTTGGCCACTGGAGATACTTGGGTCACGGAAGAAACAGGAGTGCAAACGGGGTCACAGAGTCCCTGGAAGCACAAGAGCAATGGAGGACACTGGGGTAACTGGAGAGAAAAGCATGCAGCAGGGGTCACAGAGTCACTGGAGGCACAGGAGTTCTGGAGAACACTGGAGTCACTGGAGAGACAGGAGTGCAATAGAGGTCATAGAGTCACTGAAGAGAAAGGAGTGCAATGTAGGTCACAGAGTCACTGGGGGGCAGTGGTGTATTTTGCTTTTGTGCTGCCCTAGGCAAGACTAAAATTGGGCGCCCCCTCCCCCACCTATGTAACTTTGCCCCACTCCTTTTTTTAATGGATGTGGCTCCCTCCAAAATTGAAGGACTACAAGTCCCAGCATGAACCCCTGAGATCTCACGAGAGAGGGGGTGGGTGAGGGACAGAGAGGGGGGTGGGTGGGTGAGGGGGGATGAGAGAGAGAGGGGGGTTGAGAGAGAGAGGGGGGATGAGAGAGCGAGAAAGAGGGGATGAGAGAGAGAGAGACAGAGAGAGACAGAGAGAGGGGGATGAGAGAGAGAGAGTGAGAGGGGGGATGAGAGAGAGAGAGAGGAGGGGTGAGAGAGAGAGAAGAGGGGTGAGAGAGAGAGAGAAGAGGGGTGAGAGAGAGAGAAGAGGGGTGAGAGAGGAAGGGTGAGAGAGAGAGAGAGAGAGAGAGAGAGAGAGGGGCGGTTAGAGAGAGGTGGGGGGTGAGAGTGAGAGAGAGGGGGTTGAGAGAAAGGGGGGAATGAGAGAGGCGGCTCTAGCAACCAGTGGCCAATAGAGTCTCAGGTGGAGGGGGGCGGCTTCTTTGCTGCCCCCTGCAAAGTGCCACCCTAGGCCTGGGCCTTGTTGGCCTAGGCCAAAATACAGCACTGCTGGGGGGGGGGGGGGACAGGAGCATCGGAGGATGCCAGGGTCACTGTAGAGAAAGGATGGCAACAGGGGGGCACAGAGTCACTGGGAAAATAGGAGTACTGGGGTTCACTGGAGACAAATGAGTGCAATAGGGGGTCAATGAGTCACTGGAGGCGCAAGAGCACTGGAGGACAACAGGGTCACTGGGGAGAAAGGAGTGCAACAGGGGTCACAGAGTCACTGGAGGAACAAGAGTGCTGGAGGACACCAGGGTCACTGGAGAAAAAGGAGTGCAACAGGGGTCACAGAGTCAATGGGTGCACAAGAGTATTGGAGAACAACAGGGTCACTGGGGAGAAAAGAAGTGCAACGGGGGTCACAAAGTCACTGGAGGCACAAGAGCACTGGAGGACATTGGAGTCACTGGAGAGATAGGAATACAAGAGGGTCACAGAATCACTGAAGAAATAGGAATACACTAGGGACACAGAGTCACTAGAGACAAAGGAACGCTGGAGGTCATTGGAGACATTGGGGTAACTAGAGAAAGAGGAGTGCAACAAGGGTCACAGAGTCACTGGAGGCACAGGAGTGCTGAGGCTCTCTGGAGACATTGGGGTCACTGAAGAAACAGGAGTGCAACAGGGATCACAGAGTCAATGGAGGAACAGGAGCGCTGGAGTCACAGGAGTGGACCAGGAACACAGAATTATTGGAGGCACAGGAGCCCCGGAGACACTGTGGTCACTGGAGATAAAGGCGTGCACCAGGGACACAGAGTCACTGGAAGCACAGGGGTCACTGGAGACATTGTGGTCACTGGGGAATCAGGAGTGTAACAGGGGTCACACGGTCACTTGAGGCACAGGAGTCCGAGTGCTGGGGTCACTGGTAGCACAAGAGTGCTGGAGTCACAGTCGCAGACATCACTGGAGAAACTGGGGTAACTGGAGAAAGAGGAGTACAACAGGGGTCACAGTCACTAAAGGCACAGGAGTGCTGGGTGTCACTGGAGAGTGGAGACACTGGGGGTCACTGGAGAAACAGGAGTGCAATGGAGGTCACAGAGTCTTTGGAGACACAGGAGCATTGGAGGTCACTGGAGACATTGGGGGTCACTAAAGAAACAGGAGTGTAACAGGGGTCACACCGTCACTGGAGACACAGGAGTGCTGGGGGTCACTAGAGACATTGAGGTCACTGGAGAAACAGAGTGCAATGTAGGACGCAGAGTCATTGGAGACAAAGAAACGCTGGAGGTCACTGGAGGCACTAGGGTCACTGGAGATACAGGAGTGCTACGGGGTCACAGAGCCACAGGAGTGCTGGGGTCAAGGGAGGCACAGGAGTGACAAGGGTTTTTGGAGACAGGCACAAATGGCACAGGTAACAAGCAGCAGCGATCTAAGCTATGGTGTTGAAATCCTTTTTTTTTAAAGCCCGTGGTGTGTGAAACACACTCGAAAGACTTAACACCCGGTGCATAAAAAAGTGCACACACGCAAAAAGTGCACAAGGCGTACACACATGGCCCTCCTCCGAAGAGGAAGGGCCCTGACCCTGATCCCCCGGGGCGCGAAGCTCCTGACAGGGACTGAGGTACTCACTTAGGTCCACCCAGCCGAAGCCGGGCAGACCCCATTCTTCAGGGGGACTGCCGAAACAGCCCACCCCGAGTACTAGGTAGGGCTCCCCCGAAGGGAGACCCCATGAGAGAGGGCGAACTAAGCCAAAAGGCCATATCCGTCCCCTCCCAAGACTTACAGGGCAGGCCCGAGGACCTACGCCGTCAAAGTCGTGCAAAGTGCTCAACCAAAAGGGACAAACGTGACACACAACAAAGAAAAACAGAGTGGGGAAAAGGGAAGTGGAAAAGTGCAGGGTAGTGCCAAAGTGCAAGACCTTGGCAGGCCCCCCGGCCAGGAATAAAAAATTCCTCTGGTGTTGGCCAAAAGGCCCACCCCAAGAGGCAGGTGCTTGAAAAAGTGTGATGGTGCAGTGACCAAGGTGCCACAAAAACTCAGGTGAGCTGCCCCTCACCAGTGAAATTGAAGCGTTTGCTGATGTGGATTTGATTTTGGATCTGAACACACACACACAAGCTCATCCCTGTAAAAAAACAACATCATTGCACACAAGGTCCTTCTTGTGCTCCCAGGGCCGGTGCTAGACTATTTTATGCCCTAGGCAAGACCAGCTACTTGTGCCCCCCCAAAAAAAAAAGGGAAGGGGTTAAAAACTCCTCTATGTGACCCTGATCTGATGGTTCCTCCATGTTATGCTGTCATACCCAGTGACACCCATATTCCTCCATGTCACACCCAGGGACTTTGATGTTTTTCCATGTAACACCCTGGGACCCCAATATTACTCCATGTCATGCTGTCATACCCACTGACCCCAATGTACCTCTATGTCAGATCCTGATGTTTTTCCATGTCACATTTGGGGAACCTGATATTCCTCCGTGTCACACCTGGGGACCCTGATGTTCCTCCGTGTCACACCTGGGGACCCCAATCCCCCATGGCACACCCAGGGACCCCAATTCCTCATGGCACAACTGGTGACCCCGAACCCCTGTTAAACGCGGTGGCTCCTGGTGGAGGGAAAAGCAGCAGTCCGAGAGCTCCGCACGTCCCTTATCACCAACCTCCTCAGACAATTCTGGTGCCTCGTCGCTTCTGCCCCAGTAAAGGTTCCGCCCTCCAGTGCGGAGCTCTGGCTCAGGTTCAGCTCTCCTCCGCTCCCTGCTTAATACCGACCCAGGGAAATAAACGGCTGCCCACCAGCTCAGTGCAGAGAGTGACTTCCTGCCCGGGGTTAAGGCCGCTCAGCTCCACCTGAAGAGGATCATCATGCAGGCAGCACTCTGGGGGGCTCCCTTCTTGCCTTTTGGGGCCCCTCCAACAGTGGTGGAAAGCCAGGGCCTAGTAGTTCCACCACTGCCCAAGACACTTGGCATCTTCCGCTGTCCCTTCCCCCCCCCCCACCTCCGCCCCTCGCCTCAGCTCACAATAATCATTCACGATGGAGAATTCATGATGGAGAGAGAGTGCCAACTCCTGGCTGCGCCCCTAGGTGGCAATGCGCCCTAGGCGGCTGCCTAGTTTGCCTAGTGGAAGCACCGGCCCTGTGTGCTCCTCTTCTTGAGCTCAATGAAAATATTTTCCTTCACTTCCTGTCTCATTGATTACAAAGGAATTGGAGGAAACTTTCCTCTTTGGGGACACAGACAGACTCTTCTTTCTACTCACAACTTTAAGGGTTAGTCCACCCAGAAGGGTTATTTCAGTAGCAGGTAGATGCTTGAGAGTTTCTTGAATGTCTTCTATCTCTTGGGACTTTATTGTGAGCTCCCACGTCTGGATCCCTGTTATGTCCACAAAGAGGGGTTCCCACAATCACCTTAATATATTTTTTATTACACAGAAGGTAACAGTAGGAGCTTGACCAGCTGGGCAGGAACACTGAAAGCTTCCAGGTGGACAGGAACAGTCATTAATTTTATCGGAGAGGGTTCACTGTTGGCGTTTTCAAAGCTTATAAGAAGTCAAGAACTGACTCAGTCCACAAGGTTCTACCTATATCTATAATCTTAATTTGGGTGGTGTCACATACCTAACTGTGGAGCCTGGGATGAAAAAGTGGCCTCTTGCGCAATTCCTGTCCAAGCACCCCTTGGTAGTGGAAACAGGGACTGCTAGGGCAGTGGAAGGATGCAGGTGCCAAGCTGGAGTGGTGAACTGGAGCTTGGAAAAACAGGCCTCCTTCCAGTAGCATGGAGTCTGGTCATAAGCAATGTTCAGCAGCAGTCTAACAGACAGGGGCAGGGTCAGGATCAAGTTCAACGTCAGGAACAGGCAAGAATCGGTAATGTGCTGGCAGCTTGGTACCATGTCAGGAGGCAGAATCATGGCCTGAAGTCCAAGCCTGGGTCAGTAACACAAGCGAGAAGCAGAAATAACAGGCAGGGGCCATCCAAGAGAGGTGTCAGGCATAGCTGGGTCAGGAACAAGGTAAGCAGATTTTTCAGGAAAAACAAGATGGGATAAATGAGGGTGTGTGAAAAACAGCCGATCCCTAGTTTGAAATACTTACCCACCAGTCTGCTAACAAACCAAAATAAACCTGTCTAACAAATAAGTTAAAAGCAGGAGTTTAGTTAACACATATTTGCAAATGCATGCGGAAGCTGCAAGGCCAGCGACAAGGCATCCTGCGTTCTTGCAGAACCTAACACTAAATAACACTGCTCAACCTGAGTGTATAAGTGTCTTCACAAAGGGAAGTACATTTTTCAGGAACTAGGATTACAGGAACGAGCTGAAGACAATCTAGCACTGAGGCTAGGCAGACTCTGGATTCAAAAAGGCCTCCAGGCTCCAAGACTTGTGGGAGTGCATGAACATATATATGCCAATGCTGCGTGGGAATGAGCACTTGATGTATGAGATTCCTAGTAGATGGAATGAGCCTAAGCAATGGTTGGAGTTCCATTTTAAAATAAATCCAAAGGGCTGGTTGCTGGCTGTAATGTTTATTGGACAGAAAAGTAGCTCAGGACTTGACCCTATGGCCTGAAGTCCCCCTTTAACAAGCTACACATTGCACAACGTAGTTGTTTTGCCTCATGTTGTATTGTTGGAATTTAGGCAGAAGCTTCCTTGTAAGATTTGCATTAAATTTAGATTCAAAATGCCACCAGATTCTGCTGCGTTGCAAGATGAAACAATGTTAAACCCGTTCTGCCGGCTCCTATTCAGCAGGACGCCTATAATCCGCCCATAAAGGCTTGCAGGTTGCATATTAAAATGCTGTTATGCTGATTTAATAAATAACTTTGACTTAAAAAGGAGCCGGGACAAAAAAAACATAAACACCTACTAATGTTCGATAATAAAAGGTGTTTTCTGTCTTTAATGCGCCCGGGCAGCACGGCGCGGATGTCATGTAAAAGTGAATAATAGCTGATTCCAACCCAAAAATGGATTGGCTAAGAAGATTAGTAGCCCAAAGAAAACGTATAAACGCTTTTTCTACGCCGTGCTCTGATTTATGGAGCTTTATTGCGGCCTCTGCTTACCAATGTTTACAGAGAGCAATGTTCAGATTAAAGGAATGCTGAGGTGTATGTTTTTTTTTTTTTTTGTTTTTTTCTCCGAGGGTCTCACAGTGCTGGGTGAGTCATGTCTGTCAGGAGTCTTTTTATAGCGATCGCACTCCGAAATGATCATTTCACCATGAAAAGCTGTGACGTGCTGTCGGAGGGCCTCATTATTGTACCCGCTTGTTCTGTTTTCTATGGGGAAAATGGAATGAGGACTTGACCTCTTATGTATTGTGTCAAATCATAGAAAAAGATTGGGTGGACTTTGAGCCCCCGTTCACACTGAGGCGACCTGTCAGGCGACCTGGTCACCTGACAGGTCGCCGTAGGTCGCCTTCCATAGAGAAGCTGCGGACCCGTTCTAATAGGAGCGACACAAGTCGCTCTGACTTAGAAAAAGGGTCCGGAGCTTCTTTGGGGCGACCCAGAGCGACCTGCATAGACTTCAATATTATGAAGTCCGTGCCGGCCGCTCCGAGGTCGCGGGGCGAGCAGCGCGCCGCAACCTATGAGGTCGCCCCAGCAAGTCGGGTCGCTGCAATGTGAACGGGGCCTAAAGGCACAAATAGGGGTATAGTAAAAAACTTTTTTATTGACATAGAAAAAACAAACAAAAGGAATCCCCTAACAAAGGGGGATACTTGTAACACATACAGAATATACATGGAAAGTACCAAATAGTACTACAATAAGGCTTACATATGTGTCAATGATAAGGAGAAAAAATAAATAAAAAACATAACATGATACATGAGACATAGTGGTATCACCATACTATACATTACATCCTACAGAGCTCGAAGATGGTGCCAAAAGGTGGCACTTAGTGAATCCTCGAGTGTAGTTGATACAACCCTTGGATGGGGGATGGTTTATGTAGCCAGATGCCCTACATGTTTCGCCTTGAAGAGTCAAGCTTCTTCTGGAGCTACTGGTATACAGACTCCCTGTAAAAACAGATAGTAGTTCACAATGGCCGATGTATTATGGCACAAATGTATAGATCATGGGTAAAAACGGGGGGATGGTAACGGCTGTGGTGAGTTTGTCAGGTGGTGTCAGTTCCAACAGAATAAACAGGGTATGTGTCTGCTTTAGACGGATACCAATGGTTATGGCCAATTGGCAGAGAGGGCCAAAATAAATATGGTACAAGGGTATATCCGGGATATATGGAATCCCTCAGGGAAGAGACACCAACAGGTCAGACTCACGAAAACAGCGACCGAAACCCCCGGATGGGGATAAACCACCAGAATCTTATGTATTGTATCCAATTGTTGGCTGCGTCAGGAAGATTGTTGCAGCAGTGTCACATACCTGTAATGGGAGTCTGAAATGATTAGGGTGGCCTCCGGGCTCCGGCACAATTGCTTCCTGAGCACCCCTGAAAGTTGGGACAGAGGCTCCAAGGGCAATGGAAGGATGGGGTGCCAGGAAGCTGGAACTGAAATTGTGATTTTTGGATGCCCTAGTATCAAATACGAAGTACAGCAAAAAGGGCAACCAGAATACACCCAAGCCTTATAGTGAGCAGAGGTGGGTCGCGAACACAGTAACCACTTAACGCCAAATCACGTACATGTATGTCATATGACTTTAGGGGGTTAGACCGGAAAGATACCTCCAGCCAGAGGCGTAACTAGAGCCTTCAGGGCCCCGATGCAAGAAAACATGAAGGGCCCCCCCAGATCCCTGGCCGGGGCCCTTCCCTTCAAGCCCAGGGCTCTTCCCACTAATCCTGGGGCTCTTTACTCTCGTTGCATGGCCTTTTATTACGGTCCCGCAGCAGGATCCTTTCACAAGTTCTGCAGTGGGCTCCCTTCCTGCAATCTTGGGGCCTCCCCACAGTGGTGCAATGCCAGGGCCCGGTCGCAAGTGTGACTTTTGCAATCCTGGAAGTTCACCCACTGGTTTGCTACTGGGCCCCCTGGAGCATGGGGCCCGGTAGCAATCGCAACCCCTGCAACCCCTGTAGTTACGCCCCTGCCTCCAGCTACAGGGGAACGTTGGTGGTTAGACCTGGGGGGGGATGGGGAGCCCAGGTCGAAAGCTTTGTAAGGGACCCCAAAATGTCTGAGGGCTGCCCTGGCTACAGGCATCATCCTAGTAGGAAAGATTAGGAAAGATCCTGTCCATTATTCCAGAACTGTTATTGTGTCCAAAAGTGACCCTACCCATGCTGCCATTTATGAGATCACTTCATCCCTTCCCATCCCAACTAAGAAAGAGAATGGAAATCTATTTTGAAAGGAAAAAAAGAGAAACACTCTTGATTCTGGTCCATGTCATATCTTGCTCTTGTCGTTGACTGTTTATTCAAGCTGAATAGAAAACCTGTCACACGGCGGCCTATCTTTAATGCCATGAAAAAATGTATATAGATATATCGTCACCATAGTCTGATGTCTGATGGCTGCCCTGGCTACAGGCATCATCCCAGTATTTTTTTTTTTTCGGCCAGCGGGCGGCTTTTTTGTAAAAGCCATCCTAGTGGCTAACTAGAAGCTGGATGGCTTTTACAGGTGGATGGAGGGGTCAACCCCCCCCCCCCCCACAACCAGCTGGTACCTCTCCAGGCTCCAATATCCCACTGGCGAGCCCAGAATGAAAGCTGGAATTTCGGCTGTCTTACCACAGAGCTAATCGAGGGATGGAAGCAAAGTCCATCGAGACATGGATGAGCGAGTTTGGGGGTGGAGGAACTTGACTGGCCTGCACAGTCCTAAGTCCTGACCTCAACCTGATAAAACACCTCGGGGATAAATTAGAACAGAGACTACGAGCCAGGCCTTCTCGTCCCAACATCAGTGCCTGACCTCATAAATGTGCTTCTGGAAGAATGGTCAAACATTCCCATAGACACTCCTAAACCTTGTGGACAGCCTTCCCAGAAGAGTTGAAGCTGTTATAGCTGCAAAGGGTGGGCCAACTCAATATTGAACCCTACGGACTAAGACTGGGATTCCATTAAAATTTTATGTGCGTTTAAAGGCAGGTGTCCCAATACTTTAAACAATATAGTGTATCACGAGTTGTAGATATAGAATATTTTTAATAGCGGTTCCCTGAGCTTAGAAAATTATTTCAAGGGTTCCTCTGTGTTGCAAATAATGTGAAAGTCTGTTCTAGAGGGATCCCACGGGTATGGTAAATACAGTACATAGTAACATTGGTCCAAGCGGGACCAATGGAAAAATGCCATACCTGAAATTCATCTTTAACCACTTTACCACCGGAGGATTTTCCTGCTTTACGTCCAGGCCACTTTTTGTGATTCGGCACTGTGCGAATTTAACTGACAATTGCGCGGTCATGCAATGCCGTACCCAAACAAAATATACATCCTTTTTTTTCCCACAAACAGAGCTTTCTTTTGGTGGTATTTGGTCACCTGTGTGATTTTCATTATTTGCAATATTAATAAAAGAAAGCAACAATTTTGAAAAAATAACAATATTTTTCTACTTTGACAGTTAAAAAATATCCAATATATTCAATTTTTGTCATATATTTAGGCCAAAATGTATTTAGCTACATGTCTTTGACAAAAAAATTCTCAATGAGCGTATTTTTAACCGCTTTAAGTCCGGAAGATTTTACCCCATTCCTGACCAGGCCATATTTTGCAATTCGGCACTGCGTTACTTTAACGGACAATTGCGCGGTCGTGCTGTACCCAAATTAAATGTATGTCCTTTTTTTCCCCACAAACAGAGCTTTCTTTTGGTGGTATTTGATCACCTGTGCAATTTTTACTTCTTGCGCTATAAACAAAAAAAGAGCGACAATTTTGAAAAAATAACAATATTTTTCACATTTTTTATATGAAATTCCCTCCCAAAAAAATGTAAAAATCAAAATTTTTTAACATTTTAGGCCAATTTGTTTTCTGCTACATATTTTTAGTAAAAAAAAAATCGCACTAAGCGTATTTTGATTGGTTTGTGCAAAAGTTATTGCGTTTACTAACTAAGGGAAAGATTTATGTCATTTTTGGTGTTTTTTTTTTTAAAGAGTAATGGCGGCGATCTGCGATTTTTTTTTTTGCGGGACTGCGACATTGCGGCGGACAGATCGGACCCTTGACTGACATTTTTGACACATTTGGGGGTACCAGTGACATTACTACAGTAATCAGTGCTATACATATGCACTGTTACTGTAAAAATGACACTGGCAGGGAAGGGGTTAATTTTTATTGGAGAGGGAGGGGTTAATGTATGCCTGGTGCTTACTGACATGTGTGGGGGGAGGTGACTGAGTGACACAGGGACAGATCGCAGGTTCAGCTATGCTGAATCCTGTAATCTGTCCCTGCCTGTCACTTAGGAGATCCGCCCGCTTTGTTTACACAAGCGGGCGGACCTCCACACTCGATCCCCGACAATCGGGGAAGAGCAGCGGCGATCTCCCTCCCCTGGCCCGACTCCCGCTGTAACTGAATACAGCGGGAGCGAGCCTCCGGCGGCGCGCACGCGCCACCCACAAGGGGAGGAGTCCAGCGACGTAGGTCTACGTTGCTGGATGATTGGATGATAACGAGCCACATTGACGCAGTAGCAGCAATGTGAGCGGGGGTAAAGTGGTTAATGGGGCAATGGGCTTCAAATAGCTCCTGGTGATTAGGAAAGATCCTGTCCATTATTCCAGAACTGTTATTGTGTCCGAAAGTGACCCTACCCATGCTGCCATTTATGAGATTACTTCATCCCCTCCCATCCCAACTAAGAAAGAGAATGGAAATCTATTTTGAAAGGAAAAAAGGAGAAGCACTCTTGATTCTGGTCCATGTCATATCTTGCTCTTGTCGTTGACTGTTTATTCAAGCTGAATAGAAAACCTGTCACACCGCGGCCTATCTTTAATGCCATGAAAAAATGTATATAGATATATCGTCACCATCGTTTTCCTTTTCTTTCCGCACAGCTGCCTACACAAACTTCATGAAACGCGTTGTCCACCTGAAGTGTGGCACTTTGTGTATTTCCTTTTCTTGGTATTATTATTCAAGGCTGATGAAAGTCAAAGACTCTCATCAGTGGAAAACTGTCACTTGATGGAGAGCTGCCTGGCAGGGGCATGGGGGATCGCGTCTCTGCTGGATGGACCATAAGTAGCACAATAATGTCTTTTTTTCATGTGGATTAACCTTAAAAGAAACACCGGTTTGTCCTTTCACATTCGTCGCGTTTGTTAGAACCTATAATGTTTGCTGTAAATGTCTGATCGACCGCGACGCATCTGTTGCTTGTTGTGATCTCCCGCTGTTCCAAAAATGACCATTTCAGCAGCTGTCATAGCCACGGGGACCTTTCAGCCTCCAATTTACAACTGTTTTATTTTACGAGAAAATCGCCGTTCCAAGCTTCTCCCTGCCAGGGCTCTCTTTCTTCATTTACAGTATGGAAATTAGAGATGAGTGAATTGATTTGCAGTTTGTCATTAATCAGATTGTGCAAAACGTATATTTTCTGGGTGAAAAGCTATTGAAGGTTTTTGTTGGTGAAATACGTGCGTGTCAAGTCATGCAAATCTTGAATCCTTGATTTACCATTCGCACAATACGTCTGAAAATGGTCTTTCCACAAACATATTTATTGATGTTATGTGACACCAGGACCCATCCATCACTAGGGCTTTTTTTGTGCCAACATGGCCAGATTGACCTTTGTTTCTTTTTTAAATTAACCCCTTTACACCTAAGGGTAAAACAGATCCTAATGCCTAAGCACAATTTTGCAATTTTGACATGTGTTAGTAAAACCGTACATATCATCACAACTACGTTGTGCATCCAGGTGAAATATACCTTGTTTTTTAGGACAAATTGGGCTTTCATTTGGTATTAAACGGTTATGGATATCTCCTGAATTTCTTTTGCTTCTATTATTATCGAAGGAAAAGTGGACCAGATCAGATTAAAAAAGGGTTCAATATCGAGTTGAATTTTAATGGCATCCCAGTCTTAGTCCCAGTGGTGTATTTTGGTTTTGTGCTGCCCTAGGCAAGACTAAAATTGGGCACCCCCCCCCCCCCAATGTAAATTTGCCCCACTCCTTCCTTATAGACAAATGTGACTCTCTTCAAAATTTAAGGACTACAAGTCCCAGCATGAACCCCTGAGATCTCATGAGAGGGGGGGGGAGAGAGGGGGGTGGGGGAGAGAGGGAGAGAGAGGGGGGGTGAGATACACAGAGAGAGAGGGGGGTGAGAGAGAGAGAGGGGAGTGAGAGAGAGAGAGGGGTGGGAATGAGAGAGAAAGAGACAGGGGGGTTAAAGTGAGAGGGGGCGGGGGGTGAGAGAGAGAGGGGTGAAGGAGAGGATGAGAGAGAGAGGGGGGATGAGAGAGAGAAGGGGGTGAGAAAGAGAGGAAGGGTGAGAGAGGTGGCTCTAGCAACCAGTGGCCAATAGAGTCTCAGGTGAAGGGGGTGGCTTTTTTGCTGCCCCCTGCAAAGTGCTGCCCTAGGCCTGGACCTTGTCGGCCTAGGCCAAAATACAGCACTGCTTAGTCCGTAGGGTTCAATATTGAGTTGGTCCACCCTTTGCAGCTATAACAGCTTCAACTCTTCTGGGAAGGCTGTCCACAAGGTTTAGGAGTGTGTCTATGGGAATGTTTGACCATTCTTCCAGAAGTGCATTGGTGAGGTCAGGCACTGATATTGGAGAGAAGGCCTGGCTCGCAGTCTGCGCTCTAATTCATCCCAAAGGTGTTCTATCGGGTTTAGGTCAGGACTCTGTGCAGGCCAGTCAACTTCCTCCACCCCAAACTCGCTCTTTCATGTCTTTATGGACCTTGCTTTGTGCACTGGTGCGCAGTCATGTTGGAACAGGAAGGGGCCATCCCCAAACTGTTCCCACAAAATTGGAAGCATGAAATTGTCCAAAATATCTTGGTATGCTGACGCCTTAAGGCCCGTACACACGTGCAGATTGTCGGCCGAAAAGATTCGGCCGACGACCGATCGGCCAATTTTCGGCTTGTTAGTATGGTGCTTCCGACAGCCGACAGCGCACTTTCGGCCGAACAGAATCTGTCGTGCAAGCATTAAAATTTTTGGATGCCGACACCAGAACGGCCGATTGTTCGCCAGTCAGTACAGATTTCGGCCGACAGACAGCAGATTTGCAAGACTGGGCATGCTCAGAAAAGAAAAAAGACAAGGAAAGTGAACCATCACATGACATCACTTCTACAGTCGGCTGTTGTTGGCCGACAAAATTTGTGTGCAGTCTTTTGCAGTTTTCAACAGACACGAAAGCCCTGGACAAAAGACGGCCGATAGTTTGGCCGACGATCGGTACGTGTGTACGGGGCTTTAAGGCTCCATTCACACCTGAGTGTATTGTTTTCAGGCGTTTTTTGGGTTTTTGTTCAGGCATTTGTTTGCAGGTGTTTGAAGGCAGACATTGACAGCTAACAAAAACACTTGTAATCTGCCAAAAAAGAAGCTTGAGGCGTTTTGCTTCAGGTGACAAAATGCTCTTATGGGAACAGGGGCTGTTGAAATTAATGGGATTTTGCTTGTTGGGAGTTTTGAGACTTCAGAGATGAGGGTTTTATGAGCTGAAAAACGCTCAGGTGTGAACAGGGCCTAAAGCTGGATACACACTATACAACTTTTGTTGTTAGATTTCCCTTCAACTATGTAGTGCAAGGGCCTGCCTGATTGCATACAAATTGAAAGTGTTTAGATTTGACCTCATATTATATGGTTTTGGTAAATCTAAAGGAAAAAAATCTAAAGACAATTGTATAGTGTGTATGGCCCATAAGAGTTCCTGGCAGCACTCATGCAGCCCGTCCATGACACTCCCACCACCATTCTTGACTGTAGGCAAGATACACTTGTCTTTGTACTCCTCACCTGGTTGCCGCCACACACGCTTGACACCATCTGAACCAAATAAGTTTATCTTGATCTTATCAGAGCACAGGAGACGGTTCCAGTAATCCATGTCCTTAGTCTGCTTGTCTTCAGCAAACTGTTTGCAGGCTTTCTTGTGCATCTTCTTCAGAAGAGGCTTCCTTCTGGGATGACAGTCATGCAGACCAATTTGATGCAGTGTGCGGCGTATGGTCTGAGCACTGACAGGCTGACCCCCCACCCCTTCAACCTCTGCAGCAATGCTGGCAGCACTCATACGTCTATTTCCCAAAGACAACCTCTGGATATGACGCTGAGCACGTGCACTCAACATCTTTGGTCGACCATGGTGAGGCCTGTTCTGAGACCTGTCCTGTTAAATCGCTGTATGGTCCTGGCCACCATGCTGCAGCTCAGTTTCAGGGTCTTGGCTTCTTATAGCCTAGGCCATCTTTATGTAGAGCAACAATTTTTTATTTTTCAGATCCTCAGAGAGTTCTTTGCCATGAGGTGCCATGTTGAACTTCCAGTGGCCAGTATGGGAGAGTGAGAGCGATAACACCAAATTTAACACACCTACTCCAAAATCACACCTGAGACTTTTTAACACCAATGAGTCACATGACACCGGGGAGGGAAAATAAAATATGTAGCAGAATATAAATTGGCCTAAAATGATAAAAAAAATTAGATTTTTACTTTTTTATTTTTATTGGGAATGTTATTTAGCAGAATGGGAAAAATATATATTTTTTTAATTGTCGCTCATTTTTCGTTTGTTTATATATATATATATATATATATATATATATATATATATATATATATATATATAAATAAATATTTTTTTAAAAATTACGCTCTTTTTTTGTTTGTTTATAGTGCAGAAAAATAAAAATTGCACAGGTGATCAACTACCACCAAAAGAAAGCTCTATTTGTGGGAAAAAAAGTTTGCAAGTTAAAGTAACGCAGTGCCGAATCGCAAAAAAATTGCTTGGTCACTAAGGGACCACTTAAAAGTTTATTAAAATCAAAGAAGGGTAGCGTACAATATACTCACAAACGTAGCATATGAACAAGCATATAGGAAATGGGCACCGCTCGCTTCAGAGTGACGATTTTGGCTCTGAGGAAGAGGGTCATTCCTCGAAACGCGTAAGCCACATCAGGTTTTGAGGACGCCATCACGCTATCCAGCAGTAGAGAAGTGTCCTGGAAGCGAGCGGTGCCCATTTCCTATATGCTTGTTCATATGCTACGTTTGTGAGTATATTGTACGCTACCCTTCCTTGATTTTAATAATAAACTTTTAAGTGGTAATGCACAAGGTCGGTGCGCCCTTCTCTTGTTTTTTTCTCGTAGTGCTTTTTGGATACCCTTGGTCCTGAGGGGGGCAGCAAGACCACTTAATTTGTGTCATAAAACCGCCTAGAAGATTCACCTTCCCGCATACCACTCGAGCGCAGGAGAAATATTGTTGTTTTTTGCCGGCTCACTCACTCATCCTGTGGAGGGCAGGCAGCGGCGGCTTCCCCCTCAGTCTCCTCCGTGGGTCGGGCTTCCCCTGCGTCTCCTCCTTCCTCCTCCTCCTTGGCCAATAGCATGGCTTCTCCTTTCGGCCAATCGGGAAACAGGACTCAGGACCCGCTTCTTGATTGGCCAGGAGGAGAATCAGTGTGACAATAGTGAATATTCATTTGTTATTATCAGACAACTGGGTGGGCTCAGGGCACTGTGCTCTGCACCCCAAGCCCACCCTTTTTTGAAGCCTATTAGAGCCTCTGGCTCTAATCACGTGCTTCAAAAAAAAAAAAAAAAAAACATTGGAATCCATGTGCCCGGCGCCCTGCATGTAGATTAGGGGGCTGGATGCATGGATAGGGGGGGCGGCGCCCCTCCTCCCCAATGGACGGGCCTCCACTGGCGAAACATGTAGAGCAGGGATATGCAAACTGTGGCCCTTCAGATGTTGCAGAACTACAAGTCCCATGAAGCATAGCAAGACTCTGACAGCCACAAGCATGACACCCAGAGGCAGAGGCATGATGGGACTTGTAGTTTTGCAATAGCTGGAGGGCCACAGTTTGCATATCCCTGATGTAGAGGATTTACTGCTCACTGAGGATTCACAACCCCCCTGGGATGAGACCGGTGTTTTTTAAATATGTATCTGGATACTTGTCTTTTATATATTTTGTATCAATAAACATGTAGCTTTTACTTTTATTTGTAATCAATTGGGTACCGAGATAGTCCATGCATTCCAATATATATGCATTCCAATATATAGAGACATATGGGAGAATCGTCTCTGGCTGCCCCTTTTAAGTGTCCCTCATTCTCAAGTTTGAAAGTTGGGAGGTATGCAAGTGCCTGATATAAGCCTCTTGGAATCCATGTACAGCAGAGTCCAGACTGTGGGAGGGAGAAGCAGCACAAGGAACCAATCCGCTCATGTGCTGATGTCAAGGAACATGCTGATGGGCGGAAAAAGCAGAGTGATCACTCCACATTTTGCTGCTTCTCCTTGACTGTTTGGTCACAAGCTGACTTTCCTCGACAGGAGGTGGGCTTAATGATGTGGACTATCATTCAACCCAAATGACTGAGGACACCCAGTGGAGAAAAGGAAATACTGCAAGAGACAGTTCTGGTGTAAAGGCGATTATTGCAGCAAGAACTGTTTTTCTTATTTATTTTTTAATTTGCTTTCAATTACTTTTATTATTTGCTTTAATGGTGGTATTACTGTTTATTTTCCTTCCTTTCATCTCCAGCTGTATTTAGTTAAAGTCCTTTTTTTCAGGTAGGATTAGACTAAGCAATAATTTAATATCCATATTCTAGATTTAAATAAGCATTTAATGCAAGGATTTCATTTTCAATCCACTCCGGAGGCGTGTGTGCGTATAGAACTGTGACTTTAGCTGGTCTTGCAGCGATTACGCCATGTTGTGTGGGTACCAGAACTGTAGCCAATGAGAATATCGTGTATCACATTCTGTATATAAGATTAGAAGCTCGGAATCCATATCAAACTATATTATGACCATTGTGTTCTGCTGATCAGGCACACGGCATCCCACAGTGTCCGAGGTTTTTTTAGGACTTTATTAGCACCCTGCTGTTGAACTACAAACAAAAGAAATGTTTTGTTCATGGTACTCTTTGAACAAATAGCCCTTAGTTAAAAGTTTTTGTGGATTGCATGTTTTTCTGATGTTCGTGAAAATCCTGAGAGCAAAATGTGTTTTTTTGGGTTATGATAAAACATTTAGTTTTTGTCAAAGCTTAGAAGCTAAGTTCTTCTGCATTGAAAAATTGAACCTGTGCCAGAGGTGTAACGAGAACCTTCTGGGCCCCGGTGCAAGAAACTGTGAAGGACCCCTCTGACCCCGTCCTGGGGCCCTTTCCTGTGTTATGCAGCAGGCCCCTTTCCTGCCATCTTAGTGCCACACATGGTGGTGGAACGCTAGGGCTAAGTCACAAGTGCAACCTTTGCAACCCCCGGTCGTTCCGCCACTGACTATTATTACTGGGGGCATTTTGGAGGATGTAAAGGGGCATCCTGGAGGAAGTAAAGAGCACTCTGGAATATATAGGTGGGCACTCTGGAGGTACCACAAGAGTGCCCCCTTACATCCTCCTCCAGATTGCCCCCTTAATGCCTCCAGAGTGCCCCCTTATTCTCTCCAGAGTGCCCCCAGAGTGTCTCCTTAGTGCCTCGAGAGTGTCCCCTTACATCATCCAGAGTACCCCCTTTCAACATTCAGAGTGCCCTCTTAGTGCACCCAGAGTGTCCCCTTAATGCCTCCAGAGTGCCCCCTTGGTGCCTCCAAAGTGCCTCCTTATATCATCCAAAATGCCCCCTTAGTTCCTACAAGGGCCCCCTTAGTGCCTCCAAAGAGCCCCCATAGTGCCTCCAGAGTGCCCCCTTACTGCCTCCAAAGTGCCCCCAGAGTGTCTCCTTAGTGCCTCCAGAGTGCCCCCTTACATCATCCAGAGTACTCCCTTTCAACATCCAGAGTGCCCTCTTAGTGCACCCAGAATGCCCCCTTAGTGTCTCCAGAGTGCCCCCTTGGTGCATCCAGAGTGTCCCCTTAGTGCCTCCAGAGTGCCCCCTTATTGTCTACAGAGTGCCTTCAGAGTGCTTCCTTACATCATCCAGAGTGCCCCTTTACAACATCCAGAGTGCCCCCTTAGTGCTTCCAGGGTACCTCCTTAGTGCTTCCAGAGTGCCCCCAGAGTGCCCCCTTACATCCTTCTGCAGAGCTTGATCTGAATTTGGAATGTATGCTGTCAGTATGAGCAATGTATAAGTCAAGGCACTCACCAATCACCTCCTTTTCCCAGTGTTATTGTGGGCTTTGGCTCTCAGGGAGGCAAGCAAGTGCAGATATAGTGTACAGCAGGCCGCCTGCAACTCGCAAGTGGCCAGGCTGGCGGTAAAACACTTTTCTTTTTAATATGTTTATTGGATATCGTAAAAAAAGGACAAACAGATAATAAATTAGCCTGCAAGGCCCAAAGGTGTAAATTAACAAGTACAATTCAAATAATCAAAACCCTTTAGAGTGGTTTGTGTAATTATATGGAGACAGAGAGAGTATAATTCAAACTAAATGTATGCCCACAACAGTTAGCAAAAACTTCCTACACCCTCTAAGCCTCTTGTTCTAGAAGGCCCAGGAGATCCCAGGCTAGGGAAAGGGAGCATCGCCAGGGCTCCTCCAACCTGGCGAGAGTCAGGCACGCCGCCCCCATGGGATCAAACTGGAAGGCTTCCCCCCTCCGGCCTTCATCTAGTCTAGCTAATCTCAAAGCCAGGGCCACTTGTATCGCACAGAGAGGGAGAGGAGAATTCAAAGAACCACTCTCGTGTCTAAAAAAACCCTTGTGTTTGGCTATTAAAATATAATAAAATGTGAGGGGGGGGGGGGAGGAATTTCCTCTTTGGAAACAAGTGTTCAACCTTCTGAGCACTCCATATGGTAGCATGAGGAGCAGAAAAAGGATTTCACAATTGGAGGAAAAAGAATAGATGATGAGTGAAGAGAGAGATGAAGGGGGGGGGGGGGGGAGCCAAGTGGCTTTTAGAGAAAGAAAAGTCAAACAGCAAGGGGGGCTGGGGGTGAAGTAGATCTGCCAGGAGGGTCCTTTTGGGGGAATGCCATGCCCGGGCAGGGCCGCTGATAGGGCAGTACAACCGGCCCTGTTGTACCGGGCCTGCCCCCATCAGCTACACAGTGGGGGCCCGGCCACATTACAGTTCATTACTGCATTTTTAAAAAAAAAATGCTTTCTAAACTCCTCTCCCACTTTTACTTGCCTATGGAGTGGTGTTATATAATTTTTCCTGGGCCCCATCAGGTCTACAGAGGTGAGCGCAGTGGAGGGACTATTTCTTTATTTTCGGGGCGCAAGTACATCGTGCCGCCCCACTATTCAAATAGTCCGGGCCGGCGGAGTGATGCTACTATTCTCCGTTCGGCTCCTGGCTGCTGTCCTGAGATGTGAAGCAGATGAGCGGCTGTCAGGGAGTAGCAGGAGGAGAGTGCGGTTGCAATGGACACAGTGAGTGGAGAATAGAGGGAAGAATCCTCCTCACTGTGTCCTATTATATATCACAGCACAGCAGGTTATCCTTAGCTTTTACAATAAGCAGGGGCTCTATCAAGTCTCTGTCACACGGCTGTTGGGTGCTGACTTTGTCAACTTATGGCTGTTGGCAGGGCTGCTGTTAGAAATCGCGGGGCCCCGTACAGACTACCTGGCAGGGCCCCCCCCCAAGAAAATATTAAAGATATATTTAGCTAAAATTACAACAAAACCACTATTATCAGACACAAATATAACATAACTCACATAATTCCTGCTAAATCTAAAAAAAAAAAACTATGTTAAATAAAAAAGAAGATGAGATGAGAAAAATATACAGGCTGGGCAGTTGGAGCTCAGTGATCAGAGAGACAGAGAGAGAGAAACAAAGTTACAATTTACAAATAAACTCCTGAGCAGAGATAAGTGCTGGGAGGGGGACCCACAAAGGGAGGGGGATTAGTGAGGGATGACTGTCTCTTTCTCAACAGATAAAAGCTGATAGCAGGGAGAGGGACAGATCAGATTCAGGTGCTGGAGGAAGATTTCTGTATTTGTTGTCCATCACTAACCCCCCTCTCTGTGTGGGTCCCCCTGTGGGCTCGGGCCCCCTACAAGAGGGCTGGTGGTCCCCCCCTATCAGCGGCCCTGGCTGTTGGCTGTACTGAGTTTTACAGACTGTAACACAGCACAGCCATAACAAATTCAGCACCCAACAGTCATGCGACACAGATAGAGCCCCTGCCTATTGTGCTGCCTTTGTGATGATCATAGGACACAGTGAGATGCTACTTTACACTTCAGTTGGGGGAGCAGTAAACATGTGCAGCAGAGCTGCATTTTTACTGCCCCCCAAACCAATCCCTACATACCAGTATGTCACTGGATTGGAAGGGTGATATCTTGGTCATTACTACAGCAATGAACAAGATATCATTTTTTTTTTAGCCTCAGTGATTCTGCACACAGTAAAAGTAACCCTAGAGGCTAAGAAGCCATTGGATTACTTTTAGGCCTCATGTAAACTGCTACTTGTAAACGGCCTTTTAGGAGCAGTTGGGCATTTTTTTCAGAAGCCCCTGAACCCACCTCAATGTTATCTTATCTGTCCATGTACACAGGGTCGTTAACAGTCATTTAGAGGCAGTTGAGTTCAGTGACGTTTTTTGGAAAGCAATTATGTGCATTCAGGATGTTCAGAACGTGTGTTTACCAGCGTTTCAAACGCAAAAACGTGACCGAACGCGACCGAACGCAATCACCTGCGTTTAGCGCTCTCGTTTTTCCGTTTTAAAGGGGACCGATTTTTCGACCTCTAGAAACGGTTCTGAGCGCAAACGCCCACTAAACGCGGCTGCAAACGTGACACAACGGACGTTTTAAACGTCCTTTAAATTCCAGCGTTCAAGGGACTTTTTAAAACGTCCCGTGTACATGTAGCCTTACAGGCAGTGGCAACCCTGCCTTTACCGCCTTTAGGATGCAAACAGTAGCATCCAGTTCCTGAAACACAGTGAGAGGGGCGGATGTCGTTCCTCCCACTGTATGGCATGAAGCGACAAGGATTTTATCACTTCCAGTTTCAGTCTCATGTAGCCATTACCAGTTTGAACAAGCATCTGATCATACTGATCTTGGTTTGATCAGATGCTTTGGACAGATATGGGGTCTAAAAGACCCCAGACCTCTCCATAAAGAGTACCTGTCATGGCTCATGCTATCACAAGTGATGCTGTTCATCCCTTGTGAAAGCAAAAAAAAAATAAAAAATTAAAGATACAGTGTATAATTTTTTTTCTTTGTAATAAAATTAATAAAAATACCATTTAAAATAAATTTAAATTGCCCCCACTACTTTATGCTTATGCGCACTTGCGAACGCACATCACGGGGGCCCCATCAGGTGGGCTTTATGAGGCCCCATGATTTCTAATAGCGGCCCTGTTCCCGGGTACAGGGGTACTCCAACATAAAGTGCCCAAGGTTCCCAGACTGCTTCAAACCTTCGCACTCTATCCTGAAGTTTAGCAACAAGTTGTTCCTGGGACATGATCCAGGAGACTTTCCGCTTTGGTAAGGGGGTACATTGTGATAAGGAAGGGTGGGTGACTCTTGGCTTCTGATGGTAGGGGGGTTCTTGATATCTCATGTAAGGGTGTGGGGTGCGTGGGGTGCTCTGGACATCTAATCCTACCGATATACCCGATCCTTTGACGGCAACCATAATGCTGATGCAGCCCGTGATTGTGACGGTGTTCACCGTCACTGGAATTTAAGGACAGATCGGTGATGGTTTGGATTGCTTCATATTTGTCAGCAATGTCTCCATGTAGAAATATTGAGATTTGTTCCAATGTGCCATGAGGTCTGTGATTCCTGAGTGCTTTGTGTGTTACATATCTTTCAGTGTCAGAGAGGCTTTCCTTTTGTTTGTGTATTGGGAGGGAATGTGGATTGCCCTGTCTCATTGTTGAGTGCTGATGACCTCCCATTGTTCTGTGTCTGGCTATTGTGTACATTGATTACCCCCTGGGGGCTTCTGTCTCATTACACATAACAGTCCTTCTGGTCAAGCTATCGGACCAATCCCTGCTGACTCATTTTCAAGTCCTCATTTGCATGGCTAAGGAGGACCTGAAGGAGGACAACATGTACTTTACAATTGACCAATAGGAAAGCGGTTTTTGGGGGCAGGATGTTCCAAACTTTGTATAAAAGTGTGTTGTGAACTTCCAATAAATGTCTTCCTGTTTGAACTTACATACAGCCTGCCTGGTGTTTGTTCTAATGGATTCCGAACGGCACATAGCTGTAGTTCGGATCCCGGAACCTTGGTTGACCGAACCATCAGACGTTGCGATCTGCAAGCTGACTCACTGGTAGCAGAGGAGTGTCGGGAGAGCGGAAGCGAGCGAGCAAGGGTCTCGTCACAGTGATGAAATTAGGTTTGACACCCCTGCCCTAGGAAATAAAATGGCAGTCGTTGCAACTTTTTATGTCACACGGTATTTGCGCAACAATTTTTCAAACGCATTTATTTTGAAAAAAAAAGTGTTTCATGAATTAAAAAAAAAAACACAAAAGTTAACCAAATTTTTTTGAATAATGTGAAAGTTACACCAAGTAAATAGATACCTAACATGTCACACTTTAAAAACGTACACTCGTGGACTGGTGCCAAACTTTGGTACTTAAAAATCTCCATAGGCGACATTTTAAAATGTTTTACAGGTTACCTGTTTAGAGTTACAGAAGAGGTCTTGTGGTAGAATTGTTGCTCCCACTCTAACGTTCGCAGCAATACCTCACATGTGTGGTTCGAACGCCATTTACATATGTGGGCGCGACGTACGTATGGGTTTGAGCACGCAGGGATGGGGGCACTTTAAATATTTTGTTTCATTATTGTTTATTTTATATTTATTTTTTTATTTTGACACTTTCCCTTTATTTTGTATCACTTTTATTCATATTACAAGGAATGTAAACATCCCTTGCAATAGGAATAAGGCGTGACAGGTTCTCTTTACAGAGAGACTTGGGGTCTATAAGACCCCACATCTCCCCTCTAGCCTGGAAAGACTGAGATAAAAAAAAAGAAAAGCGACCTCAGCCTTTCCTGTTAAAAAAAGACGGCAGTGTTTACATCTGCTGAGGCCAGACATGGCGTCATAACATCGTGCCTGGCCTCCGAAGGCCATAGAGACTGCCGGGGACCATCTGGACCACGGTATTCTTTATGGCACAGGTGTCAAACTGGCAGCCCCCCAGCTGTTGCGGAACTACAGGTCCCATGAGGCATTCCAAGACAATTACAAGCATGACTCCCACAGGCAGAGGCATGATGGGACCTGTAGTTCCGCAACAGCTGGAGGGCCACCAGTTTGACACCCCTGCTTTATGGTAAACTTCCACTGCTGGCTGATTAATTCTCTAGCTCACACAGGCTAGCTGGTAGAAGCACCGGAGGGACACCTCCCCCCCCCCCCCCCCACCCCACCCCTTGAACAGCTGCTATGATTGTTTTTATGGTGTGGGGAATCGCTGACAGAAATAAAGATATCTGAATAATGCCTGCAGCTGCACCCATCCTTCAGATATCTCCACTCAAAGTCCAAGACGTCATATGACATCCAGCGGTGATTAATGTGTCTCGTTATTATCCAATATAGAGGTGTTTGGACTTATTAACTGATGGAGGTAAATATGTCCTTATTCTAGCTGTACTGTCGTTATTTCAGAAGTTATTAAATATACTGAGATTATGGGGAGAAAGAGACAGAAATGTGTATTGCTAGAGACTTCAGCTAAGGTATTTATGTTGGGGGGGTGGCAAGATCTGTTTGTTTTTCGGGGTGCTCAAGCTTGCAAATCTGACCATTTTTATGAGGGTACCTAGACTGAATTGAAATTATATTAGTTAATGGAGAGGTCTATGTGATTAAGCACATTTGTGGAGTGTGAAACGCGTCTACCATGCAAACTGTTGCTCTCCTGCGGTGTCACTTTAGGAACCTTGAATAAAGGTATTTGGAATGAACCGTGATGTGCAGCCACTTCTTCTTTTGATATTATACACAGAGGCGAATCGGGGTTGGCAATCACGTGAGGTTCCATTAGGCTTTCTCATCTCACCTGGAGAAGCAAGTTCCCTTCACTTTCATTAGTACCCCTAAAATCAAACCCTAGAGTAAACTTCATTCTGGGTTCAAGTGTGACAACAGAGTTCTGCCTTTACTCCTGTATAACAGTACTGGTACTTGGTGATTGACCACCCAGGCATCCCAGCACTGTTACCCCGGAGCAGCATGAGAGTCCTCAGCCCTGTGTAGGCTCCACCTCATGACCTAAATTGATTTCATCTCAAAATTATTGATTTTACTGTCCACAA
This sequence comes from Pelophylax lessonae, assembly GCF_965119305.1. Lineage (NCBI taxonomy): Eukaryota > Metazoa > Chordata > Amphibia > Anura > Ranidae > Pelophylax > Pelophylax lessonae. The sequence goes on from NC_138774.1 coordinate 13,523,670, forward strand.
AAGTGGAATCTCTCTTTGTATCCCAAAGCTAATCATATGTGTCTAGATATCCTTTCATATGTTGGTATTGCTTTCCATAATTGGGTGATTACTGAAAGGGAAAACAAATGTTGGCAATAAAGCTGCTGCTTTCAACAAAAGCTGTCTGAGATCATTTTTATAAATATTGTTCAGATAGATAGATAGATAGATAGATAGATAGATAGATAGATAGATAGATAGATAGATAGATAGATAGATAGATAGATAGATAGATAGATAGATAGATAGATAGAACCATTTTTTATAAACATTAGGCAGACAGGAAATAGAGAAATACAAAGTAACATTATTTATAAACATTGATCAGATAGGAGATAGAGAGATACAAGGTAACACTGTTTATAAACATTGTCCAGATGGGAAAAAGAGAAATGCAAAGAAAAATTGTTTTCAACAATTGATCAGACAGGAAATAGTGAGATACAAAGTAACATTATTTATAAAAATTGATCATACAGGAGATAGAGGGATACAAGTAACATTGTTTATAAACATCACTGAGACAGGCGATAGAGAAATGCAAAGTAACATTGTTTATAAACAGTGTTCAGACAGGTGATAGAGAGATACAAAGTAACATTGTTTATAAACATCACTGAGACAGGAAATACAGAGATGCAATGTAACACTGTTTATAAACATTGTTCATACAGGAGATAGGGAGATACAAAGTAACATTGTTTATAAACATCAATGAGACAGGAGCTAGAGCGATACAAAGTGAAATTGTTTATAAACATTGATCAGACAGGAGATAGAGAGATACAAAGTAACATTGTTTATAAACATTGATAAGACGGGAGCTAGAGAGATACAAAGTAACATTGTTTATAAATATTGTTCAGGCGGGACATAGAGAGATACAAAGTGACATTGTTTATAAACATTGATCAGACAGGAGATAGAGAGATACAAAGTAACATTGTTTATAAAAAAGTAACATGTTTATAAACATTGATGAGAGAGAAAATAGAGATATGCAAAGTAACATTGTTTATAAATATTGTTCAGGCGGGACATAGAGAGATACAAAGTGACATTGTTTATAAACATTGATCAAACAGGAGATAGAGAGATACAAAGTAACATTATTTATAAAAAAGTAACATGTTTGTAAACATTGATGAGAGAGAAAATAGAGATATACAAAGTGACATTGTTTATAAACATTGTTCAGACAGGAGATGGAGAGATACAAAGTAACATTGTTTATAAACATTGTTCAGACAGGAGATGGAGAGATACAAAGTAACATTGTTTTATAAACATCAATGAGACAGGAGATAGAAAGATACAAAGGGGCATTGTTCATAAACATTGTTCAGACAGGAGATAGAGAGATAAAGAATAACATTGTTGAGGTGGGAGATAAAGAGATACAAAGTAACATTGTTACTTTTCAATTTACTCTTACTCTTACTTCAAACTGCATATGATGCAAGTTGAAACAACTTGTCAATGGAATACACAGAAAAAAACTATTTTAGAAAGACAATTTCACCAGAGGGGAATGATAGCAGTATATGTATTACTTAGTATCCTAACTAATGATGACAAAGGTGTTGCATTTACAGTCCCATATCAAAAACAAATGCAGCCACCACATATAAGGACATTATGCAATATGTCTATTTTAAATAGCGTAATCTTCCTATAAAGCCCCCGCCGCGCTCTGGAGAAGCCCTTCTATACACAATGGTTGACAGGCTTTGTACATCCAACAGTTAGCGGTCCCGGTGGAGTCCCCTGTGAACATGTAATATAAATCTTTACCTAGTCGGGGTGATCATATTTCATCGTTATGTTTCCATGAAAGCCGTAACAAGTTTTAATTTGAGATGTGGACCCTGATTGTGTCGCAGTAGAAACGCGTGTAACTGATTGCCCTCTTGCCCACCGGCGTGGTCCTTTGTAGCCTCTCACGGTTGTCTCATTGCTGCTAATGACATATGACACGTCTCTCTATGAAATGTGCCCGCAGGGTTCAATGACTTTATTATCATTAATGATTTATTATAGCAGCTGTGCAGGCTCAGACGCTGCAAAAAGGCAAACAACTGCTGGCTGTAAGTGAGTGCGCAGACGTTCGCTCCCTCCTTTCTATTAGACAACGATCGCAGGAAATGCACAGGAGACGGCCAAATGGTTGTGTTCACCGGACCATCACAGCAATATATTATGGCCAAAAGTTAAATCAAGGTGTTCCCAGGGAAACGTTTCATTAGGTCTCCAAATTATGGCCCAGGGGCCAGATGTGGCTCTTTGCTTGACTTTTTCCGGCCCTTGGGGCACTTTTCCTCCCACTGATACCAATGATGAGTCCCTATTCCTCCCACTGATACCAATGATGAGTCCCTATTCCTCCCAGTGATACCAATGATGAGTCCCTATTCCTCTCACTGATACCAATGATGAGTCCCTATTCCTCCCAGTGATACCAATGATGAGTCCCTATTCCTCTCACTGATACCAATGATTGGGCACTATTCCTCCCACTGATACCAATGATGGGGCACTATTCCTCACACTGATACCAATGATGGGGCACTATACCTCCCACTGATACCAATGATGGGGGGCACTATTCCTCCCACTGATACCAATAATGAGTCCCTATTCCTCTCACTGATACCAATGATGGGGCACTATTCCTCCCACAGATACCAATGATGGGGCACTATTCCTCCCACTGATACCAATGATGGGGCACTATTCCTTCCGCTGATACCAATGATGGGGCACTATTTCTTCCACTGACACCAATGATGGGGCACTATTCCTCCCACTGACACCAATGATGGGTCACTATTCCTCTCACTGTCACCAATGATGGGGCACTATTCCTCCCACTGATACCAATGATGGGGCACTATTTCTCCCACTGACACCAATGATGAGGCACTATTCCTCCCACTGACACCAATGATGGGGCACTATTCCTCTCACTGATACCAATGATGGGATACTATTCCACCCACTGATACCAATGATGGGGCACTATTCCTCCCACTGATACCAATCATGGGGCACTATTCCTCCCACTGACACCAATGATGGGGCACTATTCCTTCCACTGTCACCAATGATGGGGCACTATTCCTCTCACTGATACCAATGATGGGGCACTATTCCTTCCGCTGACACCAATGATGGGGCACTATTCCTCCCACTGTCACCAATGATGGGGGCACTATTCCTCCCACTGCCACCAATGATGAGGCACTATTCCCCCCACTGATACCAATGATGGGGCACTATTCCTCCCACTGTCACCAATGATGGGGCACTATTCCTCCCACTGTCACCAATGATGGGGCACTTTTCCTCCCACTGTCACCAATGATGGGGCACTTTTCCTCCCACTGATACCAATGATGAGTCTCTATTCCTCCCATCGATACCAATGATGGGACACTATTCCTCCCACTGATACCAATGATGGGGCACTATTCCTCCCACTGATACCAATGATGGGGCACTATTCCTCCCACTGACACCAATGATGGGGCACTATTCCTCCCACTGATACCAATGACGGGGCACTATTCCTCCCACTTACACCAATGATGGGGCACCATTCCTTCCATTGATACCAAATGTTTGTTGTATGTTGTACTGCAGCATACAAACTGTCCTTCCAGCCTTGTGGTAACAGTTTGGAGACATTTTGCTCCTTTAGGAGACAGGTTGACCAGCTTGGTGTGGAGGAACTTGAGTGGCCAACATTAACCCCCAACATGGCTTATCGAACACCATTGGGATGAAATAGAAGTTCAGTCCGAAGCCAGGTCTTCTCATCCAACATCAGTACCTGACCTCACAAAATATTATTATTAATACTATTATTTCTATTTTTATACATAAGTATAATATAAATGTATTTAAAAAAAATAATTAAAATTATTATAAAAAAATAATATTAATGGCTTGCATATACTGTAAAAACGTAAAATAAATTCAACCTGTGAACCCAAGACAGAGCAGACAGCACAGCTGAGTACATGCCTTCAACAGCATGATAATATTAATAGTAGTAGTGGTAGTAGTAGTAATAGTAGTAGAAATAATAATAATAATAATAATAATAATAATGCATACTGTAATTATACAAAAATTCTAAAAGAAATGAAAAAATAAAAATAATAATAAAATACATAATTATACAAAAATTTAAAAAAAAAAACGAAATTCCTAAACAAAATGATTATTAATGGATTGCTTGTGAATACATAAAAATAATTTCAATCTGCGAACCTAAGACAGAGCAGACAGCAGATTAAGTAATTGCCTTCAACAGCTAATAATAATAATAATAATAATAATAATAATAATACAATACATAATTATACAATAATTATAAAAATAAAAAATAATAACATGGAAAAAAATGAAATAAAAAGATACATGATTATACAAAAACTATAATAAAAGAATTAAAAAAAAAATCAAACAAAATAAATAATAATGCACTGCAGGTGAATATTGAAAAAAAAATTAAATCTGTCAACCTAAGACAGAGCAGATGGCAGAGCTGAATACATCCCTTCAACAACATGATAATAATAATAATAATAATAATAATAATAATAATAATAATAATAATAATAATAATAAAAATACAATACATAATTATTCAAAAATGAAAAAACAAATATGAAAAAAATTAATATTGATGGATTGCATGCAAACACATAAAATAATTTCAATCTGTGAACTTAAGACAGAGCAGACAGGAGAGCCGAGCACATGCCTTCAACAGCATGATAATAATAATGATAGTAATAATATCAATAATGACAAAAATTATAAAAAATGAAAAAAATAAAATAAAATGAAAAAAAAAATCTATTAAAAAAATGAATATTAGTGAATTGCAGGTAAATACATAAAATTATTTAAATCTGTGAACCTAAGACCGAGCAGACAGCAGAGCTGAGCACATGCCTTCAACAGCATGATAATAAAAATGATAGTAATAATAATCATAATCATAATCATAATAATAATAATAATAATAATAACAAAATCCATAATTATAAAAATAAAAAAAAATGAAAAAAAAAGTTATTAAAAAAAAAATGAATATTAGTGGATTGCAGGTAAATACATAAAATAATTTAAATCTGTGAACCTAAGACAGCAGACAGCAGAGCTGAGCACATGCCTTCAACAGCATGATAATAAAAATGATAGTAATAATAATAATAATAATAATAACAAAATACATAATTATAAAAAATAAAAAATAATAAAATGAAAAAAAAAGTTATTAAAAAAAAAAGAATATTAGTGGATTGCAGGTAAATACATAAAATAATTTAAATCTGTGAACCTAAGACAGAGCAGACAGCAGAGCTGAGCACATGCCTTCAACAGCATGATAATAATAATGATAGTAATAATATCAATAATGACAAAAATTATAAAAAATGAAAAAAATAAAATAAAATGAAAAAAAAAAAATCTATTAAAAAAATGAATATTAGTGAATTGCAGGTAAATACATAAAGTTATTTAAATCTGTGAACCTAAGACCGAGCAGACAGCAGAGGTGAGCACATGCCTTCAACAGCATGATAATAAAAATTATAGTAATAATAATAATAATAATAATAATAATAATCATAATAATAATCATAATAATAATAATAACAAAATCCATAATTATAAAAAAATAAAATAAATGAAAAAAAAAAAAAGTTATTAAAAAAAAATGAATATTAGTGGATTGCAGGTAAATATATAAAATAATTTAAATCTGTGAACCTAAGACAGAGCAGACAGCAGAGCTGAGCACATGCCTTCAACAGCATGATAATAGAAATGATAGTAATAATATCAATAATGACAAAAATTATAAAAAATGAAAAAAATAAAATAAAATGAAAAAAAAAATCTATTAAAAAAAATGAATATTAGTGAATTGCAGGTAAATACATAAAATTATTTAAATCTGTGAACCTAAGACCGAGCAGACAGCAGAGCTGAGCACATGCCTTCAAGCATGATAATAAAAATTATAGTAATAATAATAATAATCATAATAATAATAATAATAATAATAATAATAATAACAAAATCCATAATTATAAAAAATAAAAAAAATTAAATGAAAAAAAAAGTTATTAAAAAAAAAAAATGAATATTAGTGGATTGCAGGTAAATACATAAAACAATTTAAATCTGTGAACCTAAGACCGAGCAGACAGCAGAGCTGAGCACATGCCTAAAAGCATGATAATAAAAATTATAGTAATAATAATAATAATCATAATCATAATAATAATAATATTAATAATAATAATAATAATAATAATAATAATAATAACAAAATCCATAATTATAAAAAATAAAAAAAATTAAATGAAAAAAAAAGTTATTAAAAAAAAAAAATGAATATTAGTGGATTGCAGGTAAATACATAAAACAATTTAAATCTGTGAACCTAAGACAGAGCAGACAGCAGAGCCTTTAACAGCATTCGCAGTGCGGGGGATAGAGAGAAAGAAAAACTATTGCTCCCATATTTAAATGAGATTTATCTTGATAAAGTAAACACAGCTTGACGGAAACATTAATGAACATAACAAAAAGCTGGACGACCCATCATGCATTGCTGCGGCCTCCTCCATCTTGTATGGGGCATCAGTCACCCCCTTTGAAATCTCTGCATTATGCTGTGATCGTCTAATGAGCATTGAGCTCCTGCAGTGAGATGTGATTAAAAACATAACACAAGAATGGATCTGTAATGACGATTAGATGGCAAAGTCTATCACAGATATTTCAGATCCTTTGTTCCGAGGTGACAAGTATGTGAAATCGACTCCTACCTTAGAAATGTTTATCTGTGATGGAACCATTGAGGGGAAATCATTAGCACTGAAATGCTAATTTCATCTAGGATGTAAAAGTCATCTCTAAGGAAAAACAAATCTGCTGTCAGTGCCGGTTTATGTACACTGGGATGAGGGGGGGGGTTGTTTTATATTCACTTTCAAGGTTGTAGGCTCACCCTCTCATAGTGCAATCATCACCCTTCTTAAAGTGGACCTAATAAAGGAGAAGTACGGGGAAAGCTTGTTTGGCTTTACTTCTCCTGTGATCCGTTTTCAGCAGACAGCGGGCTGAAGCCTGCTGTCAGCTGACGTCACATAGCCAGTCCAGGCTCGGACAAGATCACATCAATGAAGTTGGGGTCTGCCCACATTCCTTGACCGACACATGGCTCAGACACTCAGCGAGCCACTGGGAGCCTGAGCCAGCTGCTTCTGCCCCCTCCACAGCCCAGAGCTCCAGTGAGTGTGTGGAAGAGGTGGGGGGGGGGGGGGGCAAGCATAGAGCCGGTGACTGACAGTCTAGTTTAGTTCACCTTTTCCTAATATTTTAATTGAACCACTCAAAGTTCCTGTTACCTCCTCCTCATTTTAATAATATATGACTTAGCTGGAAGTTCTGCACTCCTATGACCCGTTTTCTTTGGGTGAGGTCACAGAGCCGGTCCAGGCTCGGGCAAGATTGCGACAATATTGTCGGGATCCGCCCACATGCCTTGACCGACACCTGGCTCAGCCTCTCGGCGACACGGCTATTCCCGGGAATAGCTGAACATATACGAGCTTTCCCGAGCACCGGCGGCACATGCGCAATGACGTGTTGGCGCCATTTTTAAATCTAAGGCGCCTCAGGAACAGGTAAGTGAGACTCCGCAGCCGTTACACGGGACTGCGGGCATACTACAAGAGATGCAGTGCTGCGGGCATGGTACACCTGTACCATGCCCGCAGCACTGCATCTCCTGTAGTATGCCCACAGCCCCGCATTCTCTTGTACTATGTCTGCAGCACTGCATTCTCCTGTACCATGCCCACAGCCCTGCATTCTCCTGTACCATGCCCGCAGCCCTGCATTCTCCTGTACCATGCCCACAGCCCTGCATTCTCCTGTACCATGCCCGCAGCACTGCATTCTCCTGTACCATGCCCACAGCCCTGCATTCTCCTGTACCATGCCCACAGCCCTGCATTCTCCTGTACCATGCCCGCAGCCCTGCATTCTCCTGTACCATGCCCACAGCCCTGCATTCTCCTGTACCATGCCCACAGCCCTGCATTCTCCTGTACCATGCCCACAACACTGCATCTCCTGTAGTATGCCCACAGCCCCACATTCTCTTATACTATGTCTGCAGCACTGCATTCTCCTGTACCATGCCCACAGCCCTGCATTCTCCTGTACCATGCCCACAGCACTGCATCTCCTGTAGTATGCCCACAGCCCCACATTCTCTTATACTATGTCTGCAGCACTGCATTCTCCTGTACCATGCCCGCAGCCCTGCAGTCTCCTGTACCATGCCCGTAGCCCTGCATTTTCCTGTACTATGTCCGCATCCCTGCATTCTCCTGTACCATGCCCGCAGCCCTGCATTCTCCTGTACCATGCCCACAGCCCTGCATTCTCCTGTACCATGCCTGCAGCCCTGCATTTTCCTGTACTATGTCCGCATCCCTGCATTCTCCTGTACCATGCCCAAAGCCCTGCATTCTCCTGTACCATTCCCGCAGCCCTGCATTCTCCTGTACCATGCCCACAGCCCTGCATTCTCCTGTACCATGCCCACAGCCCTGCATTCTCCTGTACCATGCCCAAAGCCCTGCATTCTCCTGTACCAATGCCCGCAGCCCTGCATTCTCCTGTACCATGCCCGCAGCACTGCATTCTCCTGTACCATGCCGGCAGCCCTGCATTCTCCTGTACCATGCCGGCAGCCCTGCATTCTCCTGTACCATGCCCGCAGCCCCTGTTTTGGGTCTCGTGGTGGTCCAGTTTGGTCCAGTAGCTGCTGCAATTCCCACCCTAGGCTTCTACTCGATTCAATCATTTTTCCCATTTTTATTTGTGGTAAAATTAGGGGCCTCAGCTTATATTCGGGTCAGCTTATACTCGAGTACATACGGTAAGTTTTGACAATAAAACTTGGAAGCTGATTGGTTTCTATGCAGAGCTGGATTTTCTGAGTCACTGACCAAAATAAAAAATAAAAGCATGCATCAAGTGGAATTCAGATAAAAGTCAGAATTCCTTCTGGCTAGAATTGTTGTAGACCAACCACTCAGGAAGAACTGACGTTGAGGGCTATGGGGGTTAGTCAGGAAATCAGATTTAGAGCAGTGACCTTCGTAGCATTTCACCTCGCCCAGAACTTACAGCAATGTCACCTGAACAGTAATAATAATAATTATGAAAATCGTGTTTCGTGTCGAGATGCAGTCTGATTAACAAAATAATTGAACATAAATGAATAATCAGGTCATTAATTACGTTTAATTGTGTATTATCCTCTTCAATAAACAGGCCCTTCACTAATCAGCCATATTCCAGCCTCAATGAAAAATTATGCCCCAGCAAGGTCATTGTTTTCATTGGGCTTTACATTCACTCAACTCCTGGAGTTTCTTGTGACTTTCCCTCTTTTTTTTTTTAGGGCTCATTATGTTCCAGTGCTCTAATACGGTATGCCACACATCAACATGTGATGAGCTAAGGCAGCTGTCAGGACTGGGATCTGAACCCGCAACCTCTGCTGCATCTGGCAGTGGCTCTTCTTGCTGAGCCACCTGAGATGCTGGACATTTTGCTTCTAGGGGACCTTGAACTTTTTGCTCTTCCCATGAACTTCCTGATTGTCTCTGCACTTCCCGCTAGCCAGATTATTGTGCTCTCCCCAGTTGATATCTTGCTCCTTTGTGTTCCTGCAGCTGTCCTTATCTCCACCACTACTCGTTACCGACCTTTGGCTTGTTCCTCAACTATGCTTCCACTGTATCCCAACTTGCAACTACTTGTTACAGACCTTTGACTTGTTCCTCGACTACGCTTCTGCTTGATCCCAGCCTACAACCACTTGTTACTGACCTTTGGCTTGTTCCTCGACTACGCTTCCACTTGATCCCAACCTGCAACCACTTGTTACCGACCTTTGGCTTGTTCCTGAACTACGCTTCTGCTTGATCCCAACTTGCAACCACTCGTTGCTGACCTTTCGCCTGTTCCTTGACTATTCTTCTGCTTGATCCCAACCTGCAACCAATTGTTACCGACCTTTGGCTTGATCCTCGACTGCTCATTTGTGTTCCTGCAGCTGTCCTTATCTCCACTAATACTTGTTACTGACCTTTGGCTTGTTCCTTGACTACGCTTCTGCTTCATCCCAACCTGCAACCACTTGTTGCCGACATTTGGCTTGTTCCTCCACTATGCTTTCGCTTGATCCCAACCTGCATTTACTTGTTACCGACATTTGGCTTGTTCCTCCACTATGCTTTCGCTTGATCCCAACCTGCATTTACTTGTTACCGACCTTTGGCTTGTTCCTTGACTATGCTTCCGCTTGATCTCAACCTGTAACCACTTGTTACCGACTTTTGGCTTGTTCCTCAACTACGCTTCCGCTTGATCCCAACTTGCAACCACTCGTTGCTAACCTTTCGCTTGTTCCTTAACTATGCTTTCGCTTCATCCCAACCTGCAACCACTTGTTACCAACCTTTGGCTTGGTCCTCGGCTGCTCATTTGTATTCCTGCAGCTGTCCTTATCTCCACTAATATTTGTTACTGACCTTTGGCTTGTTCCTCGACTACACTTTTGCTTGATCTCAACCTGCAACCACTTGTTACCAACCTTTGGCTTGGTCCTCGGCTGCTCCTTTGTGTCCCTGCAGCTGTCCTTACCTCCATTAATATGTGTTACTCAACTTTGGCTTGTTTCTCGACTACATTTCTGCTTGATCCCAACCTGCAACCACTTGTTACTGACCTTTGGCTTGTTCCTCAACTACGCTTCCACTTGATCCCAACCTGCGACCACTTGTTACCGACCTTTGGCTTGTTCCTTCGACTGCTCATTTGTGTTACTGCAGCTGTCCTTACTTATCTCCACTATCACTCGTTACCGACCTTTGGCTTGTTCCTCAACTACGCTTCCTCTTGATCCCAACCAGCAACCACTTGTTACCGACCTTTGGCATGCTAAGGCTCCATTTACTTCACACATAGGCGATTTGAATTGTGGGCAGAAACGAAGTGATTCTGCCTGCGATTCCAGAATCATGGCACAATGCGGGATGCATTTGTGATGCCATTATTTTTCAATGGCACCCTAAACGTGGTGAGATTGTCACAAATCGCACAAACAATGCATGTCACCTAAAAGAAGTTCCAGAGCTTCTTAAGGGCAACATGCGCCGTGACATTTTGTGTACATGATATTTGTTGTGCGACAGTCACAGCAGAACTGCACCACACTTAGGGTGTCTTTGAGAAATAATGGCATTGCAAACGCGTCCAGTGTTTTGCCACGATCCTGGAATTGCTGGCAGAGTTGCAGCAATTCCACCCAAAATTCAAATCGCCTCTGTGTGAATGGAGCCTTACTGACTACGCTTCTGTTTGATCCCTACCTGCTATATTTGCTACTGGACCCTGGCTTGCTCACCACCTGGTGGACCACCACCCAGTACTAACACCCGACTAAACCCATCCCCACCATCAGGAGGTGAATACAGTTTAGTGCTTAGACCTAGGAGCTCGGAAGAACCTGTGTCATCCGCCAGGGTGACCTGCTTGTATACCTATTCCGCTGGTAGGTGGGAGCCTCTCTACTGCTATAGCTACTGGTCTCCAAGCCTGACCCCTGACCATGACAGAAGCCCATAATGGCTGCCTAATGCACAAAAACAAACCAAAAAAGTTCATGTACTTTATTTTGCACAGGACCAATCTCTACGGTGACACTAGCCGAATGACAGCTCTTCGAGCGGTCATCATCAATATAACGGAATGGGTACGAATAGTGGTGATATCGTTGCCCAAATATGGATATGACCAGATTTTGGCCCAAATATGACCATGTGGCCATGTTTAGACAATGATATAAGACTCCTTTCCCCATCCATTTTCTTACGTGGCCAGGGATTCCCGACAAAGTAAGTAAATGGACCTGGTCACGTCAGTGGTTGGTAAGGATGCAGTGGCTGCCAGCAGCTGCTGCTTCCTTAACAACCATTGACAGCATTGCCTAAATATGGTTATGTGGCCATATTTAGGCAATGATATATCTTACTGCTTTCCCTGCTCATTTGCTTATGGCTATGTAAGTGAGGCCGGGTGACATCAGTGGTTGGTAAAGATTCAGTGGCTGTAAGTATCTGCTGCTTAGCAACCATTGGCAGCCAGAAGCTGCCACATTTGTCCACATCGGATGCCCTTACGTTCGAAAAGACTGAACTCATCCCTAATATATCTATTTATGTATACAGTACTGTGCAAAAGTTTTAGGCAGGTGTGAAAAAATGTAAATGTAGAATGCTTTCAGAAATCGAAGTGTTAATATATTTTTTTTCTATCAATTAACAAGATGGAAAGTAAATGAACAGAAGATAAATTCAAATCCAATCAATATTTGGTGTGACCACCCTTTGCCTTCACACCAGCATCGATTCTTCTAGGTAGATTGACACACAGTTTTTGAAGGAACTCAGCAGGTAGGTTGTTCTATGTACATCTTGAAGAACTAAGCACAGATCTTCTGTGGATGTCGGCTGCCTCAAATCCTTCTGTCTCTTCATGTCATCCCAGATAGACTCCATGAGGGTGATATTAGGGCTCTGTGGGGGCCAAACCATCACTTCCAGGACTCCTTGCCCTTCTTTACACTGAATATAGTTCCTAATGACATTGTCTGTATTTTTGGGGTGGTTGTCTTGCTGCAGTACAAATTTGGGGCCAATCATACGCCTCCCTGATGGTATGGCATGATGCAGGGGCGTAACTACAGGGGTTTCAGGGGTTGCAATTGCAACTGGGCCCCATGCTCCAGGGGGTCTGTGCGGCTCCCCTGTACACCTGGATAGGAGAGGCGGTGGGGGCAGCATGTAGAGAAATCACTGTAGCTGCAGGAGGAAAATGGAGGAGATTGGTTCCTCTGTCTGCTGCCCCCGCCACTCCTCCTATCCAGTTCACTTGTTCACTTGTGTTCTGCTGCCTCTGGGCCCCTGTGTGCTCCCATGCCCCCCCCCCCCCCACTGTGCTCCCTCCCCTCTCCTGCCAGCTGCTGCAGGGGATGTGTCACAATAGAGAACCAGGAAGGGGTCAGTAAATATGTAATTTACCAGCTCCTTGCTTTTCTGAATGGACAGAGTCATAGTCAGTGACCTTGTAAAAAAAAATAAAATAAATTGATAAAAATAATACAATTAAAATACCAAAAAATAAAAACTACTGACACCAGTGGGTGAACTTCCAGGATCACAAAGGTTACACTTGCGACCGGGCCCTGGCATTCCACCACCATGGGGAGGCCCCCGAGATGGCAGGAAGGGGGCCTACTGCAGAACTCGTGAATGGGTCCCGTTGTGGGACCTTAATAAAGGGCCCCACAATGAGAGTAAAGGGCCCCAGGATCAGTGGGAAGAGCCCTAGGCTTGAAGAGAAGGGGTCCAGGGGGCCCTTCATGGTTTCCTGCACCGGGGCCCTGAAGGTTCTAGTTACGATGGGCAAGTATCTGCCTGTATTTCTCAGGACACCATTGATCCTGACCAAATCTCCAACTCTGCTTGCAGAAATGCAGCCCCAAACATGCAAGGAACCTTCCCCATGCTTCACAGTTGGCTACAGGCACTCATTATTGTACCGCTCTCCAGCCCTTCCTCCAACAAACTGCCTCCTGCTACAGCCAAATATTTCACATTGTGACTCATCTGTCCAGAGGACCCACTGCCATTTTTCTGCCCCTCCCATGTCCTAGGTTTTCCTCCATAGTTGAGTCACTCAGCCTTGTTTCCACATTGGAGGTATAGTGGCATTTTTGAGAGCAAATCTTCCATGAAGACCATTTCTGGACAGACTTTTCTGGACAGCAGATGGGTGTTGAGTGTACCTGGGTCCCACTGGTTTGCATCACTTCTGTGATGACACTGCTGGACAACTTTCGATGTGCAAGGGAAGTAAGCATGATTTGTCTTTCATCTGCTGCATTAAGTTTCCTTGGCTGACCGCTGTGTCTAAGATCCTCACCATTGTCTGTTTCTTTGTGCTTCTTCAAAAGAGCTTGAACAGCACATCTTGAACCCCAGTCTGCTTAGAAATCTTTGCCTGTGAGAGACCTTGCTGACGCAGAATATGCTCAATCTTGCCATGGTGTATGACCTGTGACATGAAATTGTCTTCCACAACCTCACCTTAGTAGCAGAGTTTGGCTGTTTCTCAACCAGTTTCAAGCCTCTTATACAGCAGTTTTATCTAATGACTGTGTTTTAACCTACTTATGAAATTGATGATCCTAAGCACCTCTGCTTGCAGGGCCGGTGCAAGGATTTTTGCCGCCCTATGCAAAATAAAAAGTGCCGCCCCCTGGAAAGCATATTCGTTTTCCTGGCAATGCAGGACCCTGTAGTGCCCCTCTCCCTCCCACCCCCCATCCCAAGTTGCTAAAGGGGGTTAAAACCCCTTCAGTGACTTAACTCAGCGCTGGGTCAGGCTCCGCCTACTCTCCTCCCCCGCCAACGTCAGCTGGAGGAGGAAGGCCTAATGCGCAAGTCCAGCAATGGCAGCGCACGTGCATTAGAACTCCCCATAGGAAAGCATTATTCAATGCTTTCCTATGGGGATTTCGGTGACACTGGAAGTCCTCATCCTGATTCCGGGTGCAGGATGCCAGCGCCCCCTGCTAAATTGCGCCTTAGGCGACTGCCTAGGTTGCCTTACAGGTAGCGCTGGCCCTACCTGCTTGGTATAATTGGTTAATCATACACCTGACTCTAATCCTACAAAATCCCAGACTTAGTGCAAATGTACAAAGTGTGCAAGTGTAAGAATTCATGCTGGATTGAAGCTAAAGGGTGGTCACACCAAATATACATTTGATGTCGATTTTTCTTCTGTTTGCTCACTTTGCTCATTTATTTTGTGAATTGAAAAAAATAAACAAGTAAAATATATATATTTTTTAACCACTTGCCGTCTGCTTACGGTAATAGTACTGCGGCAAAGTGGCTCGTTACCGTCTGACGACGTAGATCTACGTCATCAGACACTCCCCTTTCTGTATTCAGTCACAGCAGGAGTCGGGCCAGGGGAGGAGCAGTGGCGATCGCCGCTGCTCTTCCCCGATCATCGGGGATCTAGTGTGGAGATCCGCCCGCTTGTGTAAACACAAGCGGGCGGATCTCCTAAGTGACAGGCAGGGTCAGATTGCAGTGTTCAGCATAGCTGAACCCTGGATCTGTCCCTGTGTCACTCAGTCACCTCCCCCCACACACGTTAGTAAGCACCAGGCATACATTAACCCCTCCCTCTCCAATAAAATTAACCCCTTCCCTGCCAGTGTCATTTTTACAGTAACAGTGCATATGTATAGCACTGATTACTGTAGAAATGTCACTGGTAACCCCAAAAGTGTCAAAAATGTCAGTCAAGGGTCCGATCTGTCCGTCGCAATGTCGCAGTCCCGCAAAAAAAATTGCAGATCGCCGCCATTACTCGTTAAAAAAAAACACCAAAAATGACAGAAATCTTTCCCTTAGTTAGTAAACGCAATAACTTTTGCGCAAACCAATCAAAATACGCTTATTGTGAACTTTTTTTTACCAAACATAGGTAGCAGAAAACAAATTGGCCAAAAATTTAAAAAAATTTGATTTTTACATTTTTTTGGGAGGAATTTCATATAAAAGAAATATGAAAAATATTGTTGTTTTTTCAAAATTTACGCTCTTTTTTTGTTTATATCGCAAAAAGTAAAAATTGCACAGGTGATCAAATACCACCCAAAGAAAGCTCTGTTTGTGGGAAAAAAAGGTATGGCGTCGCATGACCGCGCAATTGTCAGTTAAAGTCGCACAGCGCCGAATCGCAAAAAGTGGCCTGGATGTAAGACAGCAAAATCCTCCGGTGGTAAAGTGGTTAAAAAAAAAACTAGTAAAATATATATATTTTTTAAGGCATTTTTATTTTACAGTATTTCTTTACACCCCGCCTAAAACCTTTGCATGGTATTGTATATGAAAGAGAAAGAAAGAGCGATGCATAAATACATAATACATATATAATATACATAAATACCTACTGTATATAAAATAAAACTGTAAACTGTCTTTATGCAGATCACATTTAGACTCGCTAAGAGTAATTGTTGCAATCTACGCGGTAATCGCCGCGGTATCTAGCACCGCCAAGTGCGCCATTACATCCACGAATCTTCCCTTTTCTAAGGTTGACACAGAATTGTTGGCGATTAAAGAGATTCTCAGAAAACAGAGAGTGTAAAAGACCGAACGTGTAGATCGCCTGAAACAAAATACAGCAATTGATGATTTGTAGGTGAATAGCCATTTCAAAAGCGGAGAAAAAACAAAACAAAAAAAAAACCTCTTTTCATCCTCGTGGCGCTGAGGCCCGGGGGGCATAAAATAACACTTCTGCCTGTCAAAATAGTGCTTTTAGCTTCGGCATGAAAGACGTGTAAGTGATAACAAACATGAAGCGCTGGTGTGAACAATGCGAGCACGTCAAAAAAAAAAAATATATATATATTTTGATTGACAGCCCCTGAGTGCAATTACGTGGGTGACATTTAGCTGAAGTGTGGCGGATCGTCCGCAAACAAGAAAGAATAATCATTAAAAAAAAAAAATATATATAATAATGCAGACATTAAAATAAATAAAAACCTTGTGCTGAGTGGCAAGGACCCTCTTTATTGCTTAAGGGCATGCACTCTAATCAAAGCGCCTAATAACAATGTGTATTTAGAGTTAATGCGATGGATTTGACAGATCAAGTAAATGCAAGACTGCGGGCCGTGTCATTTTATATAGAGGTTTTCTCCTAATTGTGTAAAAGAAAACTGAGTTTTTTTTTAACCTTTTAAACCGGCCTGATGTCAAATTAGCCAATTTTTTTTTTTTTTTTGGGCGAAGCGACGCACCCTCGTGAGCGCTTATAGGAACAGGTTGTCCTGGAAACTACGGGCAGCCATTTATAAAAATATTAGAAGTGACATTGCTGTCTATGCTGGTCTGTTTACAGTTTATTTACAGAGGATGAGTTATGGGAATTCTTATACAACACAGAAAGAAATCTTTTTTGTTTTTTGTTTTTTTGTTAACATTGTATCAAACTTGCAGTATATTGTTTGTACTTGTTTGTATTGTTAGATTTTTTTTTTTGCAGATATTAATAACAGACCTTTTGAATCCTTTCATATCTCGTGGTGCAGTTCTTCATTGAACCTCAAATCTGTCTGCCTATTATGTAATTGCAGACCAGCTGAAAGATAAAATAAAGCTTGCAGTTGCTGAGACTACTCTCTTTTATCTAATTGATGGGTAGAGTATATTTGCATGTTAGGAGAAAGCTCAGTGTGATAAGCAGACAAAGCAGAAAGGTGTCTGGGGAGTGGCAGGGGGAAGTAGGGATTTTTTGGGGGATGAAAGACACAAATAGTTCATTCACCAATCGTTAAATGTATGTATATATATATTGGTAATAATACATAAAATAAATAAATATATACATATATATATATATATATATATATACATACATACACACACACACACACACACACACACACACACACATATATATATATATATATATACAGTATATATATATATATATATATATATATAGTATCTGTATAATGAGAGGTGTCAGGGTGTCATTTCTTCAGTGTTGTCACATGTGAGGGGTGTACTCACTTTTGTGAGATACTGTGTGTGTGTGTGTGTGAGTTTGTATATATACAGTATCTCACAAAAGTGAGTACACCCCTCACATTTTTGTAAATATTTTATTCTATCTTTTCGTGTGACAACACTGAAGAAATGACACTTTGCTACAATGTAAAGTAGTGAGTGTACAGCTTGTATAACAGTGTAAATTTGCTGTCCCCTCAAAATAACTCAACACACAGCCATTAGAGCCGGTTCACACTGAGGCGACATGACTTCGGGGGGCGACCTGTGAAGTCGCATGCACCGCGACTTCAGCGCAACTTACAGGGACTTCACATAATGGAAGTCTATGCAAGTCGCTCCGAGGTCGCCCCAAAGTAGTACAGGACCCTTTTTCTAAGTCGGAGCGACTTGTGGCGCTCCTATTAGAACGGGTTCTGTACTATTCAATGGACCGCGACCGACCGCGACTTGTCAGGCTGACAAGTTGCCTGACAAGTCGCGGCAGTGTGAATGGGCTCTTAATGTCTAAACCGCTGGCAACAAAAGTGAGTACACCCCTAAGTGGAAATGTCCAAATTAGGCCCAATTAGCCACTTTCCTTCCCCGGTGTCATGTGATTCGTTAGTGGTACAAGGTCTCAGGTGTGAATGGGGGAGCAGGTGTGTTAAATTTGGTGTTATCGCTCTCACTCTCTCATACTGATCACTGGAAGTTCAACATGGCCCCTCATGGCAAAGAACTCTCTGAGGATCTGAAAAAAAGAATTATTGCTCTACATAAAGATGGTCTAGGCTATAAGAAGATTGCCAAGACCCTAAAACTGAGCTGCAGCACAGTGGCCAAGACCATACAGCGGTTTAACAGGACAGGTTCCACTCAGAACAGGCCTCACCATGGTCAGAAGTTGAGTGAATGTGCTCAGCATCATATCCATAGGTTGTCTTTGGGTAATAGAGGTATGAGTGCTGCCAGCATTGCTGCAGAGGTTGAAGGGGTGGGTGGTCACCCTGTCAGTGCTCAGACCATACGCCGTGCACTGCATCAAATTGGTCTGCGTGGCTGTCATCCCAGAAGGAAGCCTCTTTTAGAGATGATGCACAAGAAAGCCAGCAGTTTGCTGAAGACAAGCAGACTAAAGATATGGATTACTGGAACCATCTCCTGTGGTCTGATGAGACCAAGATAAATGTATTTGGTTCAGATGATGTCAAGCGTGTGTGGCAGCAACCAGGTGAGGAGTACAAAGACAAGTGTGTCTTGCCTACAGTCAAGCATGGTGGTGGGAGTGTCATGGTCTGGGGCTGCATGAGTGCTGCCAGCACTGGGGAGTTACAGTTCATTGAGGGAACCATGAATGCCAACATGTACTGTGACATACTGAAGCAGAGCATGATCCCCTCCCTTCGGATGTTGATCTTCTAGTGACCAGTATGTAATATTGAGATCTGTGTTCCTAAATGAGAGGAACACAGGATCAGACTGACAGAACAATGGTCTGCCATCTTTACAATAGCAGACCACCGTTCTATCTCCACAGGGAGTGACTGTGGGTGCCCGGCAGCAATTGCAGCCGTCGGACCCGCCGACCAACTTCCCCTGTGGCGAAAGGTACGTCGTTTTGTGGGACAGAACCGAACTGCCACCGTGAAACTACGGGGGCTGGTCGGCAAGTGGTTAAATGGAAATTGTTACTTTTCAGAGGAAAAATACAGCATTTGGACAATAGATGGAGCTAAGTGATATAAAAAAAAAAAAAAAAAAAACTTCTATGACACTGAGCTCCATCTACTGGCTGAATGCAGCATTTTCCATTTTAAACAAGTGATTTACTTTCGAACAGCACATAATTTAGCCTATATACAATCTATTATTTTTTTTTATCTTGTTCACAAAGAATTAATTTTCATGCACCACTTGGGTGAATGGCTATGCGCATTCTTTATAAATCAGCCCCTTAACCACTTCTGGACCGGAAGGATTTTCCCCCTTAATGACCAGGCCATATTTTGCGATTCGGCACTGCGTTACTTTAACAGACAATTGCGCGGTCGTGCAACGCTGTACCTAAATAAAAGGTACTTTTTTTCCCCCAAATAGAGCTTTCTTTTGGTGGTATTTGATCATCTGTGCAATTTTTATTTTTTGCGCTATAAACAAAAAGAGCGGCAATTCTGGAAAAAAATATATATATATTTTTCACATTCTGCTATATAATATTCCCCAATTTTTTTTTCTAACATTTTAGGCCAATTTTTTTTTCTGCCTACTATCTTTGGTAAAAAAAATAAAAAATTGCAATAAGCGTATTTTGATTGGTCTGCGCAAAAGTTATTGCGTCTACTAACTACCGGAAAGATTTATGTCATTTTTTTTTTCTTACTAGTAATGGCGGCGATCTGCCATTTTTTTGTGAGACTGCGACATTACGGTGGACAGATCGGACCCCTAACTGACATTTTTGACACCAGTGACATTACTACAGTAATCAGTGCTATAAATATGGACTGTTACTGTAATAGTAACACTGGCAGGAAAGGGGTTAGCAGTGTGGGTGATCAAGGGGTTAAATGTGTACCTACGGGCGTGTTTCTAACTGTGGGGGGGGCGTGGCTTGTGGAATGACCATACAGACCTGTGTTCCTAGAAGGATCACAGGCATCTGTGATCATTCCAGGGAGAAGAACGGTCAGCTGTGTTTACAACAGCCGACCGTCCTTCTTTCTCAGCGGGGAGCGGGATGATAGGCGGCCATCGGAGCCACCTGCCCCGGGCCCCCTAGCTGTAGGCGCGCATCCGACGTAGCCCTACGTCGGTTTGCTTGGGAGAGCCACACTGCCGCAGTAAATACACGGCGTGTGGTTGGCAACTGTTTAACCACTTTACCGCTGCTCACTAGAGCTCTACTGCGGCAAAGTGGCTCTTGTAGGTCTGACGACGTAGACCTACGTTGGCAGACACTCCCCCTTCTCGGCGGCACGCCCGCGCCGCCGGAGGCTCACTCCCGCTGTATTCAGTCACAGCGGGAGTCGGGCCAGGGGAGGAGCGGCGGTGATCACCGCTGCTCTTCCCCGATCGTCGGAGAATCAAGTCTGGAGATCCACCCGCTTGTGTAAACAAAGCGGGCGGATCTCCTAAGTGACAGGCAGGGTCAGATTGCAGTGTTCAGCATAGCTCAACCTGCGATCCGTCCCTGTGTCACTCAGTCACCTCCCCCCACACACGTCAGTAAGCACCAGGCATACATTAACCCCTCCCTCTCCAATAAAATTAACCCCTTCCCTGCCAGTGTCATTTTTACAGTAACAGTGCATATATATAGCACTGATTACTGTAGTAATGTCACTGGTAACCCCAAAAGTGTCAAAAATGTCAGTCAAGGGTCCGATCTGTCCGCCGCAATGTCGCAGTCCCGCAAACAAAATCGCAGATCGCCGCCATTAAAACACCAAAAACGACATAAATCTTTCCCTTAGTTAGTAAACGCAATAACTTTTGCGCAAACCAATCAAAATATGCCTATTGAGATTTTTTTTTACCAAAAATAGGTAGCAGAAAACAAATTGGCCGAAAATGTTAAAAAATTTTGATTTTTACTTTTTTTTTGGGGAATTTCAATTAAAAAAAAGTGAAAAATATTGTTATTTTTGCAAAATTTACGCTCTTTTTCTGTTTATAGCGCATGATCAAAACATTGCACAGGTGATCAAATACCACCAAAAGAAAGCTCTGTTTGTGGGAAAAAAAGGACGTCAATTTCGTTTGGGTACGGCGTTGCATGACCGCGCAATTGTCCGTTAAAGTCACGCAGTAAAAAAAATCGCAAAAAAAAACCCTGGTCAGGAAGGGGGTAAAATCTTTCGGGGCTTAAAGCGGAGTTCCACCCAAAAGTGGAACTTCCGCTTTAGGGAGTCCTGACCCCCCGACATGCCACATTTGGCATGTAATTTTTTGGGGGGGGGAGCGGGTACCTAGTTTAGACAGGTACCCGCTCCCACTTCCGCTCGGAGCGCCGCGGCGCCCTGAGCGGAAGTTCTCCTCTCCCCCTCCCTCCCTGCAATCTTCTGGGACACGTCAGAGGTCCCAGAAGATTGCCGGCCAATCACGGCGCGCAGCGCGACTCGCGCATGCGCAGTGGGTACCCGGCTGTGAAGCAGCAAACTGTAACAGCCGGGTGCCCACAGCAGTGATGCCGGCGCCGAGGGAGAGGATCGAGGCTTCCGGCGGCCGCATCGCTGGACCGTTGGACAGGTGAGTAAATGGCTGGAACTCCGCTTTAAGTGGTTCATTCCAGGGAGAAGAGTGTTTACAACAGCTGCCCGTCCTTCTCTCTCAGCGGGGAACGATCGCGTGTGACAGGCGGCAATGGGAGCCACCTGCCCCGGGCATTGATGAGTGGGGGCGCGCGCTCGCCCCCTAGCTGCAGGCGCGCATCCGACGTAGCCCTACATCAGTTTGCCTGTGAGAGCCACGCTGCCGCAGTAAATGCACGGCGTGAGGTCGGCAACTGTTTAATCTCAAATCATAATAATGTTGTGCCAAATAAACAGTCCTAGAACAGAAATGTAAGAATTGCTCTGGCGGGTGTACAGGTATGAGAGCTGAACTGAATAAAACTAAAAAGGCGTTTGCATTCCCTTTACATGTATCCCACACCTTTCATAGACCGACATGTTAAAAGTACAGAGGATGTTTCCATTTTCCAGGTTTAGGGTCAGGGTGTTCTATGCATGCCTTCTATATTTTCCACAGTTTAAAGAGAAAAACTAAAAACTGAGAGGCGCGCTATAATTGGGATCCACATGTGCAATTCTGACCCCCAATGTCAGCCTTTAGAATGAATGAGCAGAGCTGCCAGATCTTAGAGTAACGAAGCTGCGTCTGTCAGTGCGGGTGAAATCAAAGGTCAGATCTCAGTGAATCGCAGTCACGGCACATTATGTGCAGGAGAGACAACGATCGCACGCAGGCACGCCGGGACACCTCACACGTCTTCACATCTCCCCATGACCTATGTCATTCAAAGGTCTAAGGACCTCTCATGTGTTGATGAGGAGGAATACGGAATCAGGAGGACTCCACTGTATTTAGAAGGACAAGGTTCATAGCCAAGGTGGTTGAAGAGATACAAGTAACTGTCCCAGACTGAAGGAAAGAAGACAGGTGATATTATTGTCTATGAACAAGAAAAAATCAGAGGGCGCACCGGCCTAGCGCACTACCTCAAATAAAATGGCTTTATTAACCGCTTCCCGACCGCCCGCCGCAGTTATACTGCAGCAGGGCGGCCCTCCTGCGCGAACCAACGTAGACATACGTCGGTCGCGTGCCTGCAGCTACGGAACGAGCGTGTGCCGCCGCCGGCACGCTCCCGCCCCCACTCGTCAGCAGGGACTCTGATGCACAGGGCAGGCGGCTCCGATTGCTGCCTGACACCCGCGATCGCTCCCCGCTGAGAGAGAAGAACGCTCGGCTGTTGTAAACAAAGCCGACCGTTCTTCTCTCTGGAATGATCACAGAGCTCCTGTGATCCCTCTATATAGGATCACGGGTCTCTATGATCATTTCACAAGCCCCACCCCCCCACAGTTAGAAACACACCCCTAGGCTCACATTTAACCCCTTGATCACTTAATGTGTTAACCCCTTCCCTGCCAGTGTCATTATTACAGTACCAGTGCATATTTTTAGCGCTGATTACTGTAGTAATGTCACTGGTCCCCCCCAAAAGTGTCAAAAATGTCACTTAGGGGTCCGATCTGTCCGCCGCAAGGTCGCAGCCCCACAAAAAATCGCAGATCGCCGCCATTACTAGTAAAAAAGAAACAAAAAACAATAAAAATGACATAAATCTTTCCCCTAGTTTGTAGACGCGATAACTTTTGCGCAAACCAATCAAAATACGCTTATTGCGTTTTTTTTTTTTTACCAAAAATATGTAGCAGAAAACAAATTGGCCCTAAAATGTTAAAAAATTTTGATTTTTAAATCTTTTTTTTGGGAATGTTATATATCAGAATGTGAAAAATATTAGTTTTTTTTTTCAGAAATGTCGCTTTTTTTTTAATTTATAGCGCAAAAAGAAAAAAATCGCACAGGTGACCAAATACCACCAAAAGAAAGCTCTATTGGTGGGAAAGAAAGGACATCAATTTTATTTGGGTACAGCGTCGCACGACCGCGCAATTGTCCGAATCGCAAAATATGGCCTGGTCAGGAAGGGGGGAAATCTTCCGGTCCAGAAGTGGTTAAAAGTAAGTGCAGATATATACTCACAAACGAAGATGACATAAAGGCATATCAATCAATGTTGATACAGCATCCGGATAGTCGCCTCACAGATAGGAAGTCTCTGCAGCGACTGGCTAACACGTTTCGAGGACCTGCCTCTTCCTCAGAGCCTCTGTTTTTTCTTGTTCTTAGTATATCAGGATATCCTCAGTCTTGGGAGGGCAGCAAGGCGAAAGCCTTCCTGGTTGATCAGTATTAACCTCTCTTTGCATGAGGCTCACCTTCAAGCGCATGAGAGTGGAGTGTTGGTTTGGATTTTATTGTCTATGTCAGTGATGGCGAACTTTAGCACCCCAGATGTTTTGGAACTACATTTCCCATGATTCTCATGCAATCTGCAGTGTAGCGGAGCATCATGGGAAATGTAGTTCCAAAACATCTGGGGTGCCAAGATTTGCCATCACTGGTCTATGTCAAGAATAGCATAAAATGGACATACAGTAAAACCATGGAATGCGAGCATAATTGGTTCCGGAAATATGCTTGTAAATCCAAAGCACTCTTATATCAAAGCAAATTTCCCCATAAGAAGTAATAGAAACTCAGATGATTTGTTTCTCAACCATTTATTCATAAATCCTTCAGTTTATAGTCCATATAAAAAAATTATAGCAATGTCATCGGTTGTGTAACCATAAAATGTCCATCCACAAATGGCGCCTCCACAAGGGGATTAGAAGCAAAATCCAGCAGAGTATAAAAGAGAAGAGAGGCGCCTCCAAGTGTAACAATATGGTTACATTTAATGAAGGTTTAACATTTAGCAACTCACATGGTTGATGATTAAAAGAGGCACATCTAAGTATGCAGGCATTCAGGGTAAAGGGTCAAACATAGACTGTCCTCCTCACCCCTGGCTCTCACCGCTGTCAGTCTGCAGTCGTGACCAGGAAGACTACCCTGCAGTAGAGCGATCTGAAAGCGAGGCTTGAAACGCTCGTAGAGCGCAGCGTGGAAAGGAGGACATCGATGGCGGTGCGGAGGATGATCTATGTGGACAGCTTTACCCCAGATGCCGGCATACTTAGATGTGCCTGTATTAATCATCAACCACGTGAGTTGCTAAATGTTGAACCTTCATTAAATGTAACCATATTGCTACCCTTAGAGGCGCCCCTCTTCTCTTTTATACTCACGTGACTCTACTATATCAAGACATCGCTTGTTTATCAAGTTGAAATTTATAAATAAATGTTGATTGTCTTGCAAAACGCTCTCAAACCAAGTTACTCTCCATCCAAGGTTTTGCTGTAATTCAGAAAAAAAAATGAAATACTTGAGATCCTCTGGATCTGCAAACAATCCATAGAGGGATCTTCCTGTAGAATTGGACTTAACCATGCAGGGTGTTAGTCCCCGTTCACACTAAGGCGACCTGTGAGGCGACCTGGTCGCCTCACAGGTCGCCGTAGGTCGCCTTCCATAGGGAAGCTGCGGACCCGTTCTAATAGGAGCGACACAAGTCGCTCCGACTTAGAAAAAGGGTCCGGTGCTTCTTTGGGGCGACCCGGAGGCAACCGCCATAGGCTTCAATGTTATGAAGTCCGTGGCGGCCGCTCCGAGGTCGCTGCGCACTGCTCGCACCGCGACCTCGGAGGTCGCCCCCCGAAGTCGGATCGCCCCTGTGTGAACGGGGCCTTAGCCCCGGTTCACACTTGTGCGTGTGCGGGGTTCGCATGTAATGTCGGAGCGCACTGCTCCGACATGACATGCGATCAGCTGTGCGGTGCGAGTTTAGCCATACAAACTGTATGGCTAAATTCGCATCGCTCCCGCAGCAAACACGCACAGGAGGCATTTTTGCAGCCGCATCAGGATCGGATCGCACAGCGGTTCACACTTGTGCGATCCGATCCTGTGCGAACTGCACGATCGCACTGCGATATGCGATCAAACTGGGGGTGTCGTTAAGATTACATTGACACCCCCAGCGTATCGCATATGGCAGTGTGAACTGCTGGGGGTGCGTGTGCGATGCGGGAACAGGCTGCGAATTTGCAGCCTTCCCGCATCGCATATATGTGAACCGAGCCTGAAAGTGATTGTAAAGTCTTGTTTTTAAAAAAAAAAAATAATAATAATAATAATAATAACAAACATGCACAGAGCAGCCCAGATCTTCCTCTTCTCCAGTCCCTCTTTGCAGCTCCTGGCTCCTCCCTTAAGTTGAGTGCCCCCACAGCAAGCAGTTTGCTATGGGGGCACCCAAGCCGAGCTGCAGCTCCGTCTGTCCATTCAGACATGGAGCTGCCATTTGGCCCCACACCCCCTTTCTCTCCCGATTGGCTGACTGACTTTTATTGACAGCCGCAGGACCCAATGGGGTCGCTGCTGTGTCTCAGCCAATCAGGATGGAGAGTCCTGGATGGCTGAGGGACTCATGGACATCACTGGACAGAGATGGGGCTCAGGTAAGTATTGGGGGGGGGGGTGCTGGGGAGGCTGTTACACCCATTGAATGCATTAGGATAAAAAACCTTCTGACTTTACAACTCCTTTAACTAGAGTTTTTGAATGATGCTTGTAGGCAGGGATGAGCTGGGATTGATCCAACCTCAGTCTGAACCCAGTTTGGCAGCACCCATTAGACATGTGCAGAATGGAAAACATTGTTTTGTTTTGCATAGATTCATTATGTCGCCAATTCTGTTTCCTTGATTCGTTTCAGAATTTTTTAAATTTTGTTCCATTTATTCATTTTCTAACAAATTCCAAATTTTCAGATCGGTTCAAATTCGGGTTGGTTGGGAAATGCTCAACTGATTTGAATTCTGTGTGAAGAATAGCTGGTTGTTTAGGAGAGGGCCAGGAAGCAGGCCACCGCGTCTCTACCAACCAAGGACTCATCAGCTGTCAGTGGGCTTCCCTTGGGGACAAGGGCCTCTTCCCTACAACCAAGATCCCCCCCCCCAAAGCACCCCCCTCCCCATATTGAGGGCATGTGGCCTGCTATGGTTCAGGAGAGGGGAGGGGCTCTTGCATGCCCCCCCCCTTTTTCTGGTCTGCCAGGCTGTATGCTCAGATGGGGTCTGGTATGGAATGAGGGTTTACATTTCAGCTCTCAGTGGGAATTTCAGCTGATGAGTCATCAGTTGTTAAGGACATGGCAGTCAGCTTGGCAACACACCACTTGACAGAGCCAGAGCCATAAGTTTAAGGGTGGCATTCTGAGCCACCAATGTAAGGAACATTCTTCTCACTGACCAGTGACCACCACCAATGGAAGGGGCATTTCCCCAATAACCACCAATAGACTACTCTTAGCAGAGGTCCCTGAGGCTTAAAAAGTATTGTAAGGGTTCCTTTAGGGTAGGAATGCACAACCAGGGTTAAATGGAACCCTAGGGTTCTTCCGAGCTGCATGCTCAGAAAAGGGTCTGGTATGGATTGGAGGGGGGGGACCCCATCCTGTTTTTTTTCTGATGTTTTTATTGCCGGCATTCTTTTGTTTACATTTAAGCTCTCAGTGGAGAATCCAGCTGATGAGTCATCAGTTGTTAAGGACATGGCAGTCGCGTTGGCAGCACACTACGACAGAGCCATATGTTGAAGGATGGAATTCTGAGCCACCAATGTAAGGAACATTCTTCCCATTGACCACCACCAATGAAGGGGCATTTTCCCAATAACCACCAATAGACTACTCTTAGCAGAGGTCCCTGAGGCCTAAAAAGTATTGTAAGGGTTCATTTAGGGTAGGAAGGCCCAACCAGGGTTCCATGGAATCCTAGGGTTCTTCTGAGCTGCATGCGGATAAGGGTCTGGTATGGACTGGTGGGGGGGGGGGGGGGGCATCCTGTTTTTTTTTTGCTGACTTTTCTATTGCTGGCATTCATTTGTTTACATCTCAGATCTCAGTGGGGAAGCACGCTGACATCTGATGATTTATCGGTTGTTAAGGACACGGCAGTTGGCTTGGCAGCACATCACTTGGTAGAGCCAGAGCAACGAGTTGAGAGTGGCATGCTGAACCAGAAATGTAAGGACCACCACCATTGGATTTTCCCAATGGATTTTCCCAATGACCACCAATAGACTACTGTTAGTAGGGTTCCCTAAAGCCTAAAAGGTATTATAAGGATTCCTTTAGGGTAGGAAGGCCCAACCGGGGTTCTATGGAACTAGGCCTAGGGTTCTTCCAGAAATAGCAAAGGGTTCCTTGAGCTGTGGCTAACCCACCTCCCATGTGATGGTGTCTCCTAGGTTGGCCTGGCAGCACACCACTTGGCAGAGCCAGAGCCAGGAGTTAAGGGTGGCATTCTAAACCAGAAAAGTAAGGAACATTCTTCTCACTGACCACCACCAATGGAAGGAGCATTTTCCCAATGACCACCAATAGACTACTCTTAGCAGGGTTCCCCGAGGCCTAAAAAGTATTGTAAGGGTTAATTTAGGGTAGGAAGGCCCAACCAGGGTTCCATGGAATCCTAGGGTTCTTCCAGAAATAGCAAAGGGTTCCTTGAGCTGTGGCTAACCCCCCTCCAATGTGATGGTGTCTCCTAGGTTGGCCTGGCAGCACACCACTTGGCAGAGCCAGAGCCGCGAGTTGAGGTGGCATTCTGAACCAGCAATGTAAGGAACTTTCTTCTCACTGACCACCACCAATGGAAGGAGCATTTTCCCAATTACTACCAATAGACTACTCTTAGCAAGGTTCCCAGAGGCCTAAAAAGTATTGTAAGGGTTCATTTAGGGTAGGAAGGCCTAACCAGGGTTCCATGGAATCCTAGTGTTCTTCCGAGCTGCATGCTCGGATAAGGGTTTGGTATGGACTGGTGGGGGGGGGGGACCCCATCCTGTTTTTGTTTTTTTTTTCTGACTTTTCTATTGCTGGCATTCATTTGTTTACATCTCAGATCTCAGTGGGGAAGCACGCTGACATCTGATGATTTATCGGTTGTTAAGGACACGGCAGTTGGCTTGGCAGCACATCACTTGGTAGAGCCAGAGCCACGAGTTGTGAGTGGCATGCTGAACCAGAAATGTAAGGACCACCACCAATGGAAGTGGGATTTTCCCAATGACCACCAATAGACTACTGTTAGTAGGGTTCCCTAAAGCCTAAAAGGTATTATAAGGGTTCCTTTAGGGTAGGAAGGCCCAACCAGGGTTCCATGGAACCCTAGGGTTCTTCCAGAAATAGCAAAGGGTTCCTTGAGCTGTGGCTAACCACCCTCCCATGTGATGGTGTCTCCTAGGTTGGCCTGGCAGCACACCACTTGGCAGAGCCAGAGCCACGAGTTGAGGGTGGCATTCTGAACCAGCAATGTAAGGAACATTCTTCTCACTGACCATCACCAATGGAAGGAGCATTTTCCCAGTGACCACCAATAGACTACTCCTAGCAGGGTTCCCCGAGGCCTAAAAAGTATTCTAAGGGTTCATTTAGGGTAGGAAGGCCCAACCAGGGTTCGATGGAAGAAATAGCAAAGGTTCCTTGAGCTGTGGCTAATCCACCTCCCATGTGATGGTGTCTCCTAGGTTCTAGGTCCAAGACCACTTGCCAGAGCCAGAGCCAGAGCCATGAGTTTAGGATTTTCCCAATGACCACCAATAGATTCTTAGCAGGGCTTGGAAATGACTGCAAGGTTTTCTTTGGGGTGAAATGTTGGTATAGAGGATAGAAGATAGCAGCTCTCGATATACCTCTAGTAGCGGAAAGTCTCAGTCTGTGTATTGTTTTGCCTTTTCATTGACATGAGCCCGTTTCATGCTAACAAACCCTCTCCATTGCTCTTTTTTCCATTCTTCCCGTTAAATCGGTATCTTGCAGAATTACACCTCCTAAATTATATCACCCAGGGGCCTTCGATGGGTCACCCAGGTAAGTCTCATCAACAATTTCTACTCCCATTATGGCTGGCATACTTTGCTTGAGCTGAACCCAACTCCCAGCATCCTCCTCTCTCTCTCTCTGTCTCCCCCCGGCTCCCTACCTTTTGGCTGCCGTTAACGCTGTATCTACGGTGCGTAGCTTTCCTTCGCTGTGCAGATAGTACTTTTCTTAGAGGAAAAAAAAAATGAGGACATCTTCAGTAAACGGCTGGGGCGCTTCTGGTGGAGGATGGAATTTTCTTGGCCGGGCTCCATTGATATTCACGTTCAGCAGGCTGTGTTGGGGAAATATGAGCTCTTCCTCAGTCATGATACAATTAAAGGTAATTTGCTTAATTGTGTGCTAATTGTTGCCGACTCTCTTATGGAATCAAAACTGTGCGGAGTTGTAATTGCGGCTGGTTAACATCCTGGAGCTGTCACATCCCAGAATATTCCGGGTGTATTCTTTATGATCTCACTGGAACAATGCACAGTATGTGTGTAGAATGGTCTAAAAGAGAAAAATTACCGATCAGCTTGTCTGAAATTCATCGACCTCCAACCGTTCTTCCGCAGAACACGGAACAACCCCGATTTTACCTGCAGTGTGTGCATGCCAGTCTATAGTTTGCTTGTCGCCTCTTAAGATGGGTCAGCGGAATATTTATTCTCTGCAGATAACGGCATGTTCAGGTTTATTCCGTATATCCTGCTGGCTGAGGGGCCCCCGGTGTGAGAGCCAAGAATCTATCTATCTATCTATCTATCTATCTATCTATCTATCTATCTATCTATCTATCTATCTATCTATCTATCTATCCAGTCAGGTCCATAATTATTGGGACATCAACATATTCAATCTTTTTGGCTCTATACACCACCACAATGGATTTGAAATGAAACAAACACGATGTGCTTTAACTGCAGACTTTCGGCTTTAATTTGAGGGTATTTACATCCAAATCAGGTGAACGGTGTAGGAATTATAACAGTTTGTATATGTGCCTCCCACTTTTTAAGGGACCAAAAGTAATGGGACAGATTAACAATCATAAATCAAACTTTCCCTTTTTAATACTTGGTTGCAAATCCTTTGCAGTCAATTACAGCCTGAAGTCTGGAACGCATAGACATCACCAGATGCTGGGTTTCATCCCTGGTGATGCTCTGCCAGGCCTCTACTGCAATTGTCTTCAGTTCCTGCTTGTTCTTGGGGCATTTTCCCTTCAGTTTCGTCTTCAGCAAGTGAAATCGGATTCAGGTCAGGTGATTGATTTGGCCATTGCATAACATTCCACTTCTTTCCCTTAAAAAACTCTTTGGTTGCTTTCGCAGTATGCTTCGGGTCATTGTCCATCTGCACTGTGAAGCGCCGTCCAATGAGTTCTGAAGCATTTGGCTGAATATGAGCAGATAATATTGCCCGTAACACTTCAGAATTCATCCTGCTGCTTTTGTCAGCAGTCACATCATCAATAAATACAAGAGAACCAGTTCCATTGGCAGCCATACATGCCCACGCCATGACACTACCACCACCATGCTTCACTGATGAGGTGGTATGCTTTGGATCATGAGCAGTTCCTTTCCTTCTCCATACTCTTCTCTTCCCATCACTCTGGTACAAGTTGATCTTGGTCTCATCTGTCCATAGGATGTTGTTCCAGAACTGTGAAGGCTTTTTTAGATGTTGTTTGGCAAACTCTAATCTGGCCTTTCTGTTTTTGAGGCTCATCAATGGTTTACATCTTGGGATGAACCCTCTGTATTCACTCTGGTGAAGTCTTCTCTTGATTGTTGACTTTGACACACATACACCTACCTCCTGGAGAGTGATCTTGATCTGGCCAACTGTGAAGGGTGTTTTCTTTACCAGGGAAAGAATTATTCAGTTATTCTTTCTTTTTAAGGATGTTCCAAATGTTTTTGCTATCTCTATGATGGGTTTGTTTTGTTTTTTCAGCCTAATGATGGCTTGCTTCATTGATAGTGACAGCTCTTTGGATTTTATATTGAGAGTTGACAGCAACAGATTCCAAATGCAAATAGCACACTTGAAATGAACTCTGGACCTTTTTTCTGCTCCTTGTGGGATAATGAGGGAATAACACACACCTAGCCATAGAACAGTTGAGCAGCCAATTGTCCCATTACTTTTGGTCCCTTAAAAAGTGGGAGGCACATATACAAACTGTTGTAATTCCTACACCTTTCACCTGATTTGGATGTAAATACCCTCAAATAAAATTTAATTAAATGTGTTTCATTTCAAATCCATTGTGATGGTGTATAGAGCCAAAAAGATTATAATATCCCAATATTTATGGACCTGACTCTATCTATCTATCTATCTATCTATCTATCTATCTATCTATCTATCTATCTATCTATCTATCTATCTATCTATCTATCTATCTATCTATCTATCTATCTATCTATCTATCTATCTATCTATCTATCTATCTATCGTTGAACGTGCTTTTTTATTTGCCTTCCTTGCCCCCCCAATCAACATGTCAATTACTTAAAGTGATTGTAAACCTCAGGCGTGAAATATGAACAAAGCCTATCTCTTTATAGTGTGTACTTGTTTCAGTCCAGAGCACTAAGGGGTTGATTTAGTAAAACTAGAGAGTGCAAAATCCGGTGCAGCTGTGCATGGGAGCCAATCAGCTTCTACCTTCAGCTTTTTCAATTAAGCTTTGAAAAAAAAAAAAAACAACAACCTGGAAGCTGATTGGCTCCCATGCACAACTGCACCCTATTTTGCACTCTCTAGTTTTACTAAATCAACCCCTAAGACACGATTTCCCCATCAACACAGTCAGTGCTGACAGGGGAATCCCTCCTGCTGAACAATTGTCTTCTGGGGGGGATCTGCTGAACCAGTCGAGATTCGAACCACCTATGGCCGGCCTAAGTGTCATCTCTGTCTGCTGCCTCCTTCCTCTGCTATCTGCATGAGTCACTGACAAGTTTTCCTGACACCAAGAGAAAAATGGTGACAAGGAAAATGGTGATGAGATCTCCAGCACACAGCACACAGACTGTGATTGACAACCTCAGGTCTTTTTTTTCTGTGTGCTGTGTGAGGGGGAGGGGAGGGGGGTTGTCCCTTTCCTTCCCTCCAATAAGCTCTCAGAACTCTCCTCACTGAGCTCTACAGAGTGCAATTTCAGCTTTCTACCCTTCTTTTTCTGAACTTGCATACAAGTTTTATAAAATCAACACTTTGAACAGATATAGAGGAGAGAAGACTGTAGATAAACAGGTACAACTTATGTAAGAGGATTTGTTACATCTCTGTGTATCACATGAGGCCAGTCACTGCACTGGGGATATGTAAGAGCTTACAACCACTTTAATTAAATAAAACGTTTTCAATTTTACTTGTATACTTTATTTTAGAACCAGTGATGTCATCACTGTGTCTCTGTCCTTCTCTATGCAATGCAGCCAGGATAAAAAACATCCCAGCGCCCTGCCTCAGTACCCCTCCCAAGAGATCTCAGTCCTGATGCAAGAAGTGGGTTGGCTCTTGGGCAGAGCTATGTAAATATCAAAATGCCAATTGAAAGACTGGGTGTGCCTAGGCAGGCTGCATTTGCATCCAGACCCAGCAGGCAACACCCAACCTCTACGATCGAAAAAACGGAAATCTGGTGAATAAAAGGGGCGGGGCCAGAGACAGTCAGGCTGGAGAAGTAAGAGGGTTAGATGACGCCAGGGCCGGACTGGGAATAAAATTCAGCCCTGGAAATAATTTCATACCAGCCCCATAGCATTATTATACCGGCCCAACAGAATAACGTCATTATTTTCTTGTTCATAAAAGGGAAAACCATGCATTTTAAAGCACATTTGAAGAGTGTATTATATATAGATAAGACGGATATGAAAGCACATTGGGATATATATATAAAAGCAAATACTGGTTGAAAGTGGTAAAAGTGCAGACATGGTACAGGAGGTGGTAATAGGCTGTGTGAACATGGTACAGGAGATGCAGGGGCTGCGAACCATGGGAATGCCTGGGATGTGATGTGAAGTGAGTCATCCGTGATTCTCCATAGAAGTTCGGTGCTATTAGGGGGGGTCCGACTCCGTGATGTAAAAGTCCGCTAAACAGTGTATTACAGGACTGCACAGAACGCTGGCGTGTTGTAAAACAAAAGAGAGGCCTGAATGGGCTGTGGACATGGTGCAGGAGATGCAGAGGCTGAGGGCATGGTGCAATAAATGCAGGGGCTGCGGGCATGGTGCAGGAGATGCAGGGGCCATGGGCATGGTGCAGGGGCTACGGATATTGTACAGGAGATACAGGGGCTGTGGGCATGGTGCAGGGGTGGAGACATGCTACAGGAGATGCAGAGGCTGTGGGCATGGTGCAGGGGTGGAGACATGCTACAGGAGATGCAGAGGCTGTGGGCATGGTGCAGGGGTGGAGACATGCTACAGGAGATGCAGAGGCTGTGGGCATGGTGCAGGGGTGGAGGCATGCTACAGGAGATGCAGAGGCTGTGGGCATGGTGAAATAAATGCAGGGGCTGTGGGCATGGTGCAGGAGATGCAGGGGCCATGGGCATGGTGCAGGGGCTATGGATATTGTACAGGAGATAGAGGGGCTGTGGGCATGGTGCAGGGGTGGAGACATGCTACAGGAGATGCAGAGGCTGTGGGCATGGTGCAGGGGTGGAGACATGCTACAGGAGATGCAGAGGCTGTGGGCATGGTGCAGGGGTGGAGGCATGCTACAGGAGATGCAGAGGCTGTGGGCATGGTGCAATAAATGCAGGGGCTGCGGGCATGGTGCAGGAGATGCAGGGGCCATGGGCATGGTGCAGGCGCTACGGATATTGTACAGGAGATACAGGGGCTGTGGGCATGGTGCAGGGGTGGAGACATGCTACAGGAGATGCAGAGGCTGTGGGCATGGTGCAGGGGTGGAGACATGCTACAGGAGATGCAGAGGCTGTGGGCATGGTGCAGGGGTGGAGACATGCTACAGGAGATGCAGAGGCTGTGGGCATGGTGCAGGGGTGGAGGCATGCTACAGGAGATGCAGAGGCTGTGGGCATGGTGAAATAAATGCAGGGGCTGCGGGCATGGTGCAGGAGATGCAGGGGCCATGGGCATGGTGCAGGGGCTATGGATATTGTACAGGAGATAGAGGGGCTGTGGGCATGGTGCAGGGGTGGAGACATGCTACAGGAGATGCAGAGGCTGTGGGCATGGTGCAGGGGTGGAGACATGCTACAGGAGATGCAGAGGCTGTGGGCATGGTTCAGGGGTGGAGGCATGCTACAGGAGATGCAGAGGCTGTGGGCATGGTGCAATAAATGCAGGGGCTGCGGGCATGGTGCAGGAGATGCAGGGGCCATGGGCATGGTGCAGGGGCTACGGATATTGTACAGGAGATACAGGGGCTGTTGGCATGGTGCAGGGGTGGAGACATGCTACAGGAGATGCAGAGGCTGTGGGCATGGTGCAGGGGTGGAGGCATGCTACAGGAGATGCAGAGGCTGTGGGCATGGTGCAGGAGATGCAGGGGCTTTGGGCATGGTGCAATAAATGCAGGGGCTGCGGGCATGGTGCAGGGGCTGCGGATATTGTACAGGAGATCCAGGGGCTGTGGGCATGGTTCAGGGGCTGCGGATATTGTACAGGAGATTCAGGGGCTGTGGGCATGGTGCAGGGGTGGAGACATGCTACAGGAGATGCAGAGGCTGTGGGCATTGTGCAGGGGTGGAGGCATGCTACAGGAGATGCAGAGGCTGTGGGCATTGTGCAGGGGTGGAGGCATGCTACAGGAGATTCAGAGGCTGTGGGCATTGTGCAGGGGTGGAGGCATGCTACAGGAGATGCAGAGGCTGTGGGCATTGTGCAGGGGTGGAGGCATGCTACAGGAGATGCAGAGGCTGTGGGCATGGTGCAGGAGATGCAAAGGCTGTGGGCATGGTACAGGAGATGAAGGGCTGCGGGCATAGTGCAAGAGATGCAGTACTGCGGGCATGGTACAGGAGAATGCCCTGCACCATGCCTGCAGCACTGCATCTCCTGTACCATGCTTGTGTTGCAGAGGAGTCTCACTTACTTTTGGTGAGGTGTCTTAAATTTAAAAATGGCGCCGCCCGGCTCCAACACGTCACTGTGCATGCGCCGTCTGAATCTGAATAGCCGAACGTGTACAGACTTTCCCGAGCGGCGCATGCGCAGTGTGCATGTTGGGCCGGCGGTGGCCATTTTTTTTTTTACATGGATCAGTACCCCCAGAGCAGGGGGAACTTGCCAGGGAAATTTCCCGGTATTCCGGTAAGTCAGTCTGGCCCTGAATGTCATCCAGCCAGGAAATAAGGCGGGGCTCTATCTGACTTGCTGCAGATTCTAATGCACACGGTGAGAAGCTCACAGTGTGCAGTGAGCCGCTACAACTGTGCAACACTGAGTCCCGGTCCACACATATGCGATGCGGGAACCCTGCGAATCCTCTGCGGGTTCCCGCATCCCATTCAACTAGCAGGCAGTTCACACTGCCATATGCAAATCGCTGGGGGTGTCAATACAAAGTTAAGGCCCCCCCCCCATCAGTTCGCATATCTCAATGTGAACTGTCAGTTCGATCATTAATTGGATCGCATAGGTATGAACACCCATGTGATTCGATTCTAGTGCGGACCCAAAAAAAGGATCCTGTGTGACTTTGGTCAGAATGCGATGCAAATTCAGCCTTACAATCTATATGGCTGAATTTGCAGCGCACAGACATCTCATGTGAATTGCAGAGCAGTGAGCTCCGAATCACATGCGATGTCTGACATCGCAGATATGTGAACCTGGACTGAAGGATCGGATAGAAGAGAAGGCAGCAGGTCAGGGATTGCGGAATGACGGAGCCACCCCAACCTCAGCTGAATGGGTAATGGCAGACAGATCGCTCCGGAGGGAGCTTCCTCTTGCAATTCCCGTCTCGTGGAAATTTGCATGCGCCGCGCACCTTAATAGGCTCCATTTTTAGGGATGATTTATACATGCGTTTCCTTGTTAACAGTATGAAAATAAAATGCACTGCCAAATATTCCACACCTTCGTACGGGAGCGTGCCTGCGGGGCGTCGGCGCAGGAAGCTGCATAGATAATTAGGATGGCTGTTAGGAAGGATTTGTTGTTTACTTCCATCATGATTGTAGAACGATGGAGTGCCGGTTCACACATATGTGATTCGCAGCACCCGTGAAATGGCGACATACTTCAGTACCCTATACTTTCTATAGGCAACGCTTTAAAAGCCCTTCCTATAGCAGTGATGGCGAACCATGGCACCCCAGATGTTCTGGAACTTCATTTGCCATAATGCTCATGCACTCTGCAGTGTAGTTGAGCATCATGGGAAATGTAGTTCCAAAACATCTGGGGTGCCAAGGTTCGCCATCACTGCTATAGGTCATCGGTTTAACCACTTTAAGACCGGGCCTATTTTTGACAATTTTTTTTTTTTTTTTCTTTAGCAGAGACCATAGAGAATAAAATGGAGATCGTTGCAATATTTTTTATCTCACCGTACTTGCGCAATAAAAATAAAAAAATAAGAAAACAGTAGTTAGCCCAATTTTCTTTTCCATAATGTGAAAGATCATGTTTTTCACCGATTAAATAGATACCCAACATGTCATGCTTCAAAATTGTGCACGCTCGCGGAATGGCGACAAACTATGGTCCTTAAAAATCCCCATAGGCAACATTTTAAAAATTTCTACAGGTTACCAGCTTAGAGTTACAGAGGAGGTCTAGGGCTCAAATTATTGCTCTCGCTCCAATGATCGCGGCGATATCTCACATGTGTGGTTTGAATACCGTTTACATATGTGGGCGGGACATCCATATGCGTTCGCTTCTGCGTGCAAGCTAATGGGGACAGGGCACTTTAAATTTCCTTTTTTTTTTTCCTATTTATTTTATTTATTATTTTTTATTTTTACACCATTTTAAAAAATATATATATATATTTCTATTACAAGGAATGTAAACAGAAAAAGAAATAGGCATGACAGGTCCTCTTTATTGTTAGATCTGGGGTCAAAAACACCTTGCAACCACACTAAAAAAGGAAAAAAAAAATCGGCCCTTTAAACCGGTTGCTAGGCAATGCCGTTTGACGCCGCTCCGGTCCTCCAAGACCATAGAGTGGAGTGAGGGCCATCTTTTTGTAATTCAGAACTTTTTGTGGTTCCCCCTCTGCACTCAGTGGTTCTATCCAATGCCCCCTATTAATCTGTAGGAGGTAAGGGCCTGGTGGGAGGAACCACTGAGTGTAGCAGGGGGGTCAAGGAATAAACACAGCAGAAGTGTCTGATTCTGTAATACATTTAGCTGGCCATTTCTCTCCACTAACGCTGAGTCCAGCACTGTGGTCAGCAGGAGAGACGACTATTCCAAGTCTTCTTTGCAGGGGGGACACTTTGCTTTGGTCTGTTTATAACATAGGGGGAAAAAAAAGAATTCTCTGCGATAGGTTTTATCTTGTGTTCCCTATAGTGTAATTTGCAAGCTCTCCCTACTCTACATAATATTCATATTCATTATCAAGATTGCGTGATTAAAAATTAAAATGTACAAATACATTTTCCTGCTCTAATCTGTAGCAAGTCAAACAGTTCATGCAGAATTGTTGCGTTCCTCTAAAATCCACCAACCATGATTGCGAAGAAAGCAAAAACTAAAACTCTCTCGGGCCCTAAGAGACTTCAGGTTCTTGACTTAATCAGAACATTCTAAGTCTTTCTCTATGAATTATTTATCTTGCCGTTGAAAAATAATCAATACGACGTTGGACACCAGAAGGAATACAAAATTTTAAATTGAATTTTTTTTTTTTATTTGGTGTGAAGAGTTTGGATGGTGCAGTGCTTCACTAAAGAGAAAAGATAACATTGGCCTGGAAAAATGCTGCAGATTTTGTATGAAAATGTAAACATTTAATGATACTGCTGGTTACAAAGTATCCAAGAAAAGTTAATGATGGGGATAAGAAACAATAAGACAATCATATACGAAATTGAAAATTCTACGAGCCCAGTCACATTTAGTCCCCATTCAGACTGCGGCGACACGACTTGGTGGGGCGACCTGTGAAGACGCGGTGCACAGCGTGCACCGCGACCTCGGCGCGACTTGCACGGACTTCATATAATTGAAGTCAATGCAAGTCGCCTCCAGGTCACCCCAAAGTAGTACAGGGCCCTTTTTCTAAGTCGGAGTGACTTGTGTCGCTCCTATTAGAACGGGTCCTGTACTATTCAATGGCGGGCGACCGACCGCGACTTGTCAGGCGACCAAGTCGCCTCACAAGTCGTGCTAGTGTGAATAGAGTCTTAGTGTCGGTTCACACTATGGCAACACGACTTCGGGGCGACTTAATGAAGTCGCCGTGCACCGCGACTTCGGCGCTACTTGCACCGATTTCACATAATTGAAGTCAATGCAAGTTGCTCCAGCTTTGTCCAAAAGTAGTGCAGGAACCTTTTTCTAAGTCGGAGACTTGAGTCGCTCCTATTAGAACGGTTCCAATTGCACAGCACGGTCAGCGACTTGTCAGGCGACCAAGTCGCCTGACAAGTCGGAACAGTGTGAACCGGCACTTAGGCTATTCGTTGCCGTAAGATGCAATGGTTAGGTGTCCGGAAACCTTTGACTTTAAAGAATATATATATATATATATATATATATATATATATATATATATATATATATATTATACAGTATATAATAAATATATATATATATATATATATATATCTATATATACACACGGTATACACTATTTTGTCAAAAGTATTGGGACACCCATCTTTGCACGTACACAAACTTTAATGGCATCCCAGTCTTAGGCTGGCCATACACTATACAAGGAGTTGGGTGAAGCTGGGGTGAAGGAAGACTAAGGGAGAGTAGGGGGTCAATGACTGTGCAATTGTCCGTTAAATTAACGCAGTGCCCAATCGCAAAATATGGCCTGGTCAGGAATGGGGTAAAATCCTCCGATCTTAACCACTTAAGCCCCAGCCCTATTTCAGACACTTTTTGTTTACAAGTTAAAACCAGTATTTTTTGCTATAAAACTACTTAGAACCCCCAAACATTATATATATATATATATATATATATATATATATATATTTTTTTTTAGCAAAGACAAAGGAGAATAAAATGTCGGTCATTGCAATATATTTTGTAACGCGGTATTTGCGCAGCGGTCTTTAAAACGCAATTTTTTTGGAAAAATTTTAAAAAATCGCATTTCACTGCATTTAAAAAATACTAAACAGTAAAGTTAGCCCATTTTTTTTGTATATTGTGAAAGATGATGTCACGGCGAGTAAATAGATACCCAACATGTTATGGTTTAAAATTGCGCCCCCCCCGTGGGATGGCGACAAACTATGGTCAATAGAGATCTCAATAGGCGACGCTTTAAATTGGTTACCAGTTTAGTTAGAGAGTAGCTCTTTTTTTTTAATTATTGTCCACGCTCTGGCGATCGCGACGATACCTCACATGTGTGGTTTGAACAGTGAGTTCATTCGCGGCTCGACTTGCGTATACGTTTTTTTTTGTGCGCGAGCTAACGGTGACGGGGGCGGCTAAAATTTTTTTTCCTATTTATTTTTTTTTTTTTTTAACTTTATTACAGGTTTAAAAAAAAAAAAATCTGATCACTTTTATTGCTGTCACAAGCAATGTAAACATCCCTTGTGACAGCAATATGCAGTGACAGGTACTCTTTATGGAGGGATCGAGGGTCTAAAAGACCCCAAACCCCTCCACTGCACTTCCATGTATGCAAAACGCCGAAAACTGCATTTTTGCATACAGCCGTTTTTTAAATTTGCAGCACAGTAACCCGAAAGTGACGTCATGGAGACCCAATCAAAGCCGTTTCCGGCATTCATCGGGACTCCATCCAGCCGGCGGACGTGCCGGCTGGGTGCTCGGGGCTCCCGGTGGGACAGGAGCCCCGAGTAAAGTCACGGAAGGCGGCGGGAGGGGGGGGTGACGTCCCCTCCCGCTCACCCGGGTAACGATCGAGCGGCTCCCGAGCCGCATCGGTCGTTACTGACAGAAAGCCGACCATCGGCTGTAAACCACGGTACCGGGATGGTGTCTCTAGCTAGAGGCATCATCCCGGTATACTACCGCAAAGTTTGCCGTCGTACCCCTACGTCACTTTGCGGTAAGTGGTTAAAGTGTATGAAAATACGCTCATTGAGAATTTTTTTGTCAAAGACATGTAGCTAAATACATTTTGGCCTAAATATATGACAAAAATTGAATATATTGGATATTTTTTAACCGTTAAAGCAGAAAATGTTAATTTTTCGCAAAATTTTCACAATTTTTTTATTAATATCACAAAAAATGAAAAGCGCAGAGGTGATCAAATACCACCAAAAGGAAGCTCTGTTTGTGGGAAAAAAAGGACGTAAATTTCGTTTGGGTACAGGGTTGCATGACCGCGCAATTGTCAGTTAAAGTCGCTCAGTGCCGAGTTGAAAAAAGTGGCCTGGACGTTAAGCAGGAAAATCCTCCGGTCTTAAAGTGGTTAACGACAGCTAAAAAGATCATTGGAGTCAAACCGCTGGCTCTGGCCAATGACTTTTGGTCTAGAACTTTATGGGTCAATCCGCCACTCCTCAAGGAACCCTCTACCAACCTCTGGAGGAACCTTAAAGCGGAGTTCCACCCTGGTTATACATTTTTTTACAAAAATACCCCCGGGACAGTCAGGGCTAGTACATTCCACAATGGCTAGCCTCTGATCTGTCCCGGGTTGCACTTACCTTTCAGGATAAATACTTACCTTGAAATTGTCTTCTCCAGCGCTGCCATCTCAGGTGTGGGCAGCTTGAAGCCAGCACGATCCTCTTCCGCGTCCTCTTCGGTCCTCTTCCTCCTTCTTCGGTCCCACGATGCACTGCACCGGCCCCGACGTCACTTCCGGGTCGCGCGCGTCATCCCTCCACAGCTTCTGGGCATGCCCAGAAGCTGTTTAGAAGGGAATGACGCGCGCGCCCCGGAACTGACGTCGGGGCCGGTGCAGGCGCAATGATTCCTGGGAGCGATGACGTTCAGCTCCCAGGAATCATTGCAAAAGCCAGGAAGTGACGAATCGCCGTGGCCGCCGAGGGGAGGAAGAAGGAAGTAAGGTGAGTATATTTTCTCTAAAAGGTAAGTGAAAAAAAAAAAAATTGCGATTATCCATTTGTTTTTCAGGTGACCGGGAGCGAGAAGATGGAGGTAAGTATAAATTTCGGGTGGAACTCCGCTTTAAGCTCACCCTGGTTGAGAATGGCTGCTTTAGACATTACATGTGTAGACCTCTCTTATTTCCTGCACCGGTACTCAGGAAACAACACCTGCAAAGTAAAAAAAAAACCTTTAAGGTGACAAAATGTTCAATGTTAATTGATGTTAATTAAAAGCATTCTGTGTTTGTCTCTGTCTGAACCTGCTGGGAATAAACTTTGCTTCTCGCAACAGCTAGGTGTGTCACATCTTGTACTGCAAAGTGTTAAGCATGAGATGAATAGGAAATGGGAATTGTAGTGCACCTGACAGCAGGAATGACAAAACACAGTAACCTGAGATGGGAAATGTAAGGTAAAACTAAGAGGAAACAACGCAGCATAGCGATAATTGGATCCCGAAGACAAA
This sequence comes from Pelophylax lessonae, assembly GCF_965119305.1. NCBI lineage: Eukaryota > Metazoa > Chordata > Amphibia > Anura > Ranidae > Pelophylax > Pelophylax lessonae. The sequence continues at coordinate 13,566,266 of NC_138774.1, forward strand.
ATCTGCTATTTAGAGATTTTTTTAACCACTTAAGCCCCGGAAGATTTTACCCCCTTCCTGACCAGGCCCTATTTTGCGATTCGGCGCTGCGTGACTTTAACGGACAATTGCGCGGTCGTGCGACGCTGTACCTAAACAAATTTGCCGTCCTTTTTTTTCCCACAAACAGAGCTTTCTTTTGGTGGTATTTGATCACCTCTGCGATTTTTTTTGATCATGCGCTATAAACAAAAAAATAACGCAGATTTTGCAAAAATAACAATATTTTTCACATTTTTTATATGAAATTCCCAAAAAAAAATGTAAAAATCAAAATTTTTTAACATTTTTGGCCAATTTGTTTTCTGCTACCTATGTTTGGTAAAAAAGAAAAAATCGCAATAAGCGTATTTTGATTGGTTTGCACAAAAGTTATTGCGTTTACTAACTAAGGGAAAGATTTTTGTCATTTTTGTTGTTTTTTTTTAACAAGTAATGGCGGCGATCTGCAATTTTTTTTGCGGGACTGCGACATTGCGGTGGACAGATCGGACCCCTGACTGACATTTTTGACACTTTTGGGGTACCAGTGACATTACTACAGTAATCAGTGCTATACATATGCACCGTTACTGTAAAAATGACACTGGCAGGGAAGGGGTTAACTTTATTGGGGAAGGAGGGGTTAAGTGTGTCCATAGGGGCGTGTTTCTTACTGTGCAGTGATGTGGCTGTTTGTGTAACAGCAGAGATATACGATCCTGCATAGCAGGACCGTATGATCTCTGCAGTTACACAAGGGAGAAAAACAGGCGCTTTGTTTACATTAGCCGCCTGCCTTTCTCCCTCTGTAACTGACGATCGCGAGCGATGTCCGCCGGTCACACGCGCGGGGATGACAGTGAGCGAGCTGGGGCGGGAGCATGCCTCAGGCGGGGTGCGCTCGCCCCCTATTGGCTCGCAGGCGAGTGATGTATATATACGTCACTTTGCCTGCACGGGGCTGACCGTCGAAGTATATGTACTTGCGGCGGTCGGCAAGTGGTTGAAGGTATTCTAAGTGCAGAAGGTGGTTTACCTTAATATATTCCCTGAATTAAGGTAAAAAACATACTGTATGCCGCTCCCCCCCCCTCATACTTACCTGAACCCAATCCCGGTCCAGTAATGTGCAAGCACTACCTCTTGTGTCGACACCTACTCCTCGGTCCAACACCAGGTGAATTGCACGGCGAGAGTCTTTATCAGCTGTGTCCACGCCTATGGTGGAGGTCGGCCACACCTCCTGACCTTTGACCTCTATGGACACACCTCCTGACCTTTGACCTTTGGGGTGGATCCATACTCCTTCGGCTCTCCGGGGACTCTCCCTCCTCATTGGCTGATGAGACAGCAATAGGAACCAATGGCAGTATATCTGCAGGGGGTGGTCGGCAAGAGGTTAGCCGGCTTCCAATGGAAAGTAGTCAGTATGACGGTGGAGTTAAAGGTATAAGATACACAGTTACCCCGGGGGGGGGGGGGGGCGGTACTGATGTTATGGGGTTCAGTAGTCTCTGTAAAGAGATGCTTTATACAGTAAGTCCATAAAAACTGAGCACAACAAGTATAAAACTATGTACATTTTTGGAATCTTTATTGAATTTGGTTTGGCACTTCATGTTCCCACACCTTATTCTCATTTATAATTTTAAATATCAAAATGTGTAATCTTTTAGCAGTTATTATTGAGACATATGTGCATGTGTCTATTCTAATTTATTTTTAATTCCAAACTTTTTTGTGTCTATTCTAATTTATTTTTAATTCCAAACTTTTTTGTGTCTATTCTAATTTATTTTTAATTCCAATTTTATTTTTTTTTTTAGTTTTGAATATAAATGTGAAGGGTAAGAACCTCTTTCAGATTTGTATTGTCGTCTCTGTCCCCATTGGGTGGATATTTATCCTCTTCACCATTTTTGTAGGGTTAATAGGAAATTTGGGGTTTTAGATAAACTTTAACTAGCTGTTGACACCGGGCAATACTTCACATTCCTCGAAAAAGTTATTAAATTACACAGGGCCTTTGTAGTATGGCCTGTCCTGTTCTGTTGCAGCTCCCCCAACCTCACACTTGCTGACAATTCTAGTCTGCCAAAATGTAAAAGCTGCAGCTGTCAAAGAACGGTCTGACACAGTGTTTGTAAACATTGATCAGACAGGAAATAGAGAGATATAGGCTCGGTTCACATAGAGGCGACCTGTGAGGCGACCTGGTCGCCTCACAGGTCGCCGCAGGTCGCCTTCCATAGGGAAGCTGCGGACCCGTTCTAATAGGAGCGACACAAGTCGCTCCGACTTAGAAAAAGGGTCCGGAGCTTCTTTGGGGCGACCAGGAGGCGACTGCCATAGACTTCAATGTTATGAAGTCCGTGGCGGCTGCTCAGAGGTCGCGGCGCGCTGCTCGCACCGCGACCTCGGAGGTCGCCACCCGAAGTCGGATCGCCCCTATGTGAACGGGGGCATAAAGTAACATTTGAGGAACCCGGAAATCACCAGACTTGCAGGACGTCAGTAAGTAGCGGTGAGATACTCCGTTCATGCCGATCACTGAGACCAGTTCATTGTTTGTATCTTGTATTTAACATGTAAGTGCATTCTATTGGGTGAACGGGGCCATTAACCACTTTAAGACCGGAAAGGATTTGCCCCCTTAATGACCAGGCCCTATTTTGCGATTCGGCACTGCGTTACTTTAACGGACAATTGTGCAGTCGTGCGACACTGTACCCAAAAAAAAAAAAAAACAATGCCCATTTTTTCCCACAAATAGAGTTTTCTTTTGGTGGTATTTGAAAACCTGTGCAATTTTTATTTCTTGTGCTATAAACAAAAAAAAAAATTGTAACAATTTTGAAAAGAAAAAACTATATTTTTCACTTTCTGCTATATGACATTCTCAAGAAAAAAAAAAAAAAATCAACATTTTTTAACATTTTAGGCCAATTTGTTTTATGCTACATATTTTTAGTAAAAAAATCACAATAAGAGTATTTTGATTGGTTTGTGCAAGAGTTATTGCGTCTACTAACTACGGGAAAGATTTATGTCATTTTTATTGTTTTTTTTTTCTACTAGTAATGGCGGCGATCTGCGATTTTTAGCGGGACTGCGACATTGCGGCGGACAGATCGGACCCCTAACTGACATTTTTGACACTTTTGGGGGGACCAGTGACATTACTACAGTAATCAGTGCTATATATATGTACTGTTACTGTAAAAATGACACTGGCAGGGAAGGGGTTATAAACATTGATCAGACAGGAGATAGAGAGATACAAAGTAACATTGTTTATAAATATTGATCACACAGGAGATAGATACAGAAGTAACATTGTTTTTAAACATTGTTCAGACAGGAGCTAGAGAGATGCAAAGTAACATTGTTTATATATATTCAGGCCCCGTTCACACAGGGGCAATCCGACTTGGGGGGGCGACCTCCGACTTTGGAGCGGCCGGCACGGACTTCATAACATTGAAGTCTATGACGGTTGCGCCGGGTCGCCCCAAAGAAGTTCTGGACCCTTTTTCTAAGTCGGAGTGACTTGTGTCGCTCCTATTAGAACGGGTCCGCAGCTTCCCTATGGAAGGCGACCTACGGCGACCTGTGAGGCGACCAGGTCGCCTCACAGGTCGCCTAAGCCTCGGTTCACACTAGGGCGACCTGTGAGGCGACCTGGTCGCCTCACAGGTCGCCGCAGGTCGCCTCCCATAGGGAAGCTGCGGACCCATTCTAATAGGAGCGACACAAGTCGCTCCGACCTAGAAAAAGGGTCCGGAGCTTCTTTGGGGCGACCAGGAGGCGACCGCCATAGACTTCAATGTTATGAAGTCCGTGGCGGCCGCTCCGAGGTCGCCACCCGAAGTAGCGTCGCGGTAGTGTGAACCGGCGCTTAGTGTGAACGGGGGCTCAGACAGGAGAGAAAGACATAAAGTAACATTGTTTATAAACATAGATCATGCAGGAGATAGAGAAATATAAAGTAACATTGTTTATACACAATGTTCACACCTAATATAGAGAGATGCAAAGTAACATTGTTTATAAAATTGATCAGACAGGCGATAGAGGGATACAAAGCAACATTGTTTATAAACATTGTTCAGACAGGCAATATAGATATATAAAGTAACATTGTTTTTAAACATTGATCAGACAGGAAATAGAGAGCTACAAAGAAACATTGTTTATAAATATTGATCAGACAGGCGATAGAGAGAAATAAAGTAACTTTGTTTGTAAACATTGATCAGACAGGAGATAGAGAGATACATTGTTTATACACGTTGTTCACACAAGAGAGAGAGGTACAAAATAACATTGTTTATAAACATTGCTCAGATGGGAGATAGAGAGACGCAAAGTAACATTGTTCAGACAGGAGAGAGATAAAAAGTAACATTGTTTATAAACATTGACCAGACAGGAGATAGGGAAATGCAAAGCAACATTGTTTGTACACGTTGTTCACACAAGAGAGAGAGAGCATTTGTTTAAAAAAAATTGTTCAGACAGGGGAGAGAGAAATGCAAAGTAATGTTTATAAACCTTGTTCAGACAGGAGATAGAGAGATATAAAGTAACATTGTTTATACACATTGTTCACACCTGATATAGAGAGACACAAAGAAAGTTTATAAGCATTAATCAGACCTGATATAGATAGATGCAAAGTAACATTGTTTATAAACCTTGATCAGGCAGGAGATAGATATACAAAGTAACATTATTCATTCATCTGCAAATCATAGGGAAGAGTTTTGTTCTGCAGGTAATATAGGTGAAAGCAACCTGACAAGTATTTTTTATAAAATACAAATTTTTTCCTATTTAACCCCTTAGTGTACCCTATTAAGCCTTAATTAACTCCTTCTTCTCCTTTCCCCCTTAACGTATATTATTTGTCTGACATTTCTGGCAAATTATTAATTTTGTTTATTTATCTATTTAATTTTTTAATGTTGCATTTTTCATTGAAATAAAAAAAAATTATATATATATATTATTATTATTATAATACAGGATTTATATAGCGCCAACAGTTTGTGCAGCGCTTTACAATGTGAAGGAAGACAATACAGTTACAATACAGTTCAAAACAGGAGGAACTAGAGGGCCCTGCTCGTTAGAGCTTACAATCTAGAATATATATATATATATATATATATATATATATATATATATATATATATGTATATATCACTTTTTATTTACAATAACAACATTTTCTTTGAAACAAACAGTGGTCAAAGTATTTTGTATTTTTTTTTTTTTGTTGTTGTTTTTGTCTATGGGTTGTTTTATCACCAAAAGGATGCCTTGTTTGTCCTGCAAATTACAATATTTAGAGGAAAAAATGTGCAGCGCACTTTGTTTGCAACAGACTATGTTCTGTAGTGTCAGCAGCTGTATGATATTTTTGATGGTTGGCGCAGCATTCCCACTATACATAAATTACAATATTTGCATTACTTTATTATCCTAACTCATGACAAGGTTATTCCCGAGTCAATAGGCTCAGAGCAGGAATGTACAAATGGCTCCGGTCCATAGGTATTGGACAGCTGTGAGACCTGAAGAGGTTGAAGGGTTTTCCAATCTTCACATAGAAAGGGTAAAGTATGCCAACGTGTCCCTTTTGCCCCCTCACTGCTTCCAGATGGCAGTGGCAGGGGTCCCATGCTTGAATTCCTTGCCGATCACCTGTAGGCTACCACAGTGTTGGGCAAGAGACCTTCCCCCCTCAGCTATTTGGAGAGGTACTGAAACTTTTAGGCAGTTTATACTTCTATTAGACATGGAGTAGCAAAAAAAAAAAGTTCTAAAATTTTACTAAGCTCACAACAGTAAAATCAGTGTGTATATCACATGTGTCAAACACGAGGCCCGCGGGCCGAATCCGGCCCTCCAGGCCATTTCATGTGGCCCTTGCAGCTGCAGGAGATGCTCCAGCCCTCTGGTCCTCCTCCAGACCCTGAACTTTTTGCTTTCCAGCAATGCCTACAGCTTCTTCCCAGCAGCAGCACAAGATAAGGGGGGTGCACTGTGATGCAAGGGAGGGTGGGGGACTCAATATCTGATGGTGGGGAGGCTCTTGACATCTGATGTAAGGGTAGGGGATACTCTGGACATATAGTCTTACAGATACAACTGGCCCTTTTGAGGGCAATCATAATGCTGATGCGGCCCAAGATTAAATTGAGTTTGACACCCCTGGTGTATATGCAGGGAAGCATGCTTGTTATACTCACTGTGGAACCTAAGGGGTTAATCCTCCGCATTGTGTAAAAATGCTGTTCAAGCCAGTCTTCTCTGATCCTCCCCTTCTTTTACTGTCCCCAATCCATCTTCCGACAGTACAGAGCCTGGGGGGGCACTCTGCACATGCTCAGTTTGGTGTGTATTGCTAGAGAGTTTTTATTTTTTTCTTGGGAGGGTGCGTGTGATCAGCACAGGGCCAATCAGCACTGTCCAGACAGAGAATCGGGGGTCCTGCAGCCTCATAGGACAGTCAGAGGAGAATGAAAACTCCTCCTACAAGCTTTAACCAGGCACTGATAGAAGTCACAAGACTGCTATATACCAGAGGCGTAACTAGAACCTTCAGGGCTCCGGTGCAAGAAACCATGAAGGGCCTCCCAGACCACTGGCCAGGGCCTTCCCACTGATCCTGGGGCCCTTTACTCTGACTGCGGGCCCTTTATTACGGTTCCCGCAGCGGGACTCTTTCACAAGTTCTGCAGGGGGCCCCCTTCCTGCCATCTTGGGGCCTCCCCACGGTGGTGGAATGCCAGGGCCCGGTCGAAAGTGTGACCTTTGTGATCCTGGAAGTTCACCCACTGGTGTCAGTAGTTTTTATTTTATGGTATTTAATTGTATTATTTTTTTATCATTTTATTTTAATTTTTTACAATGTCACTGACTATGACTCTGTCCATTCAGAAAAGGAAGGAGCTGGTAAATTAAATATTTACCGACCCCTTCCTGGTTCTCTATTGTGACACATCCCCTGCAGGAAAGGGGAGGGATCACAGTGGGGGGGGGGGAGGACCAGGGGAGCACACAGTGGCCCAGAGACAGCAGAACACAAGTGAACTGGATAGGAGGAGGGGTGGGGGCAGCATACAGAGGAACCAATCTCCTCCATTTTCCTCCTGCAGCTACAGGAGGAAAAAGGAGGACAGTGATTTCTCTACATGCTGCCCCCCACCGCCCCTCCTATCCAGGTGTACAGGGGAGCCGCACAGGGAGCATGGGGCCCGGTTGCAATTGCAACCCCTGCAACCACTGTAGTTACGCCCCTGCTATATACCGCTGATGAGAAAAGGTATTTAGCAGTTTATATTTACTAAAATAATTGCATTTCCATGTTCTGTGTACTGTGAGAGACCAGATATAGTGACTGCAGGCTCCTGGGTTTAGTAACGCCTTAATGTTAAGTCAACTTTTTATGCCAATTATCTAACCAGCTGCATGTTTTTTATTATTTTCAGCCATTGAAGTCAACCTTCAGAAAGCCTTGGCAGAAGCATCGGAGACCTGCACCCAGGAGTGCCTCATCTTAGGTCACTCCGACAACTGCTGGATGCCGCCGTCGTTGACCCAGTACCAACAGTCCAACCCGCCTTTGCCATCATTCGGAATTCAACAAGGATGGGGAAGAGGACGGCTGGATGGAGTGCACACTCTTGGAAGGCCCCTGCCCAAGGATGACATTGACAAGGGGGTTTCAAGACCCCAGTTTTACAACACATGCGAGAGACACTGTTCCATTGACGATCCGGTCAAAGTGATTCCCTTGGCAAACTTCACGCCAGGCTCGGCGCCCAGTTCAGGAAGTAATTCTATCTTTGTAAATGAGCACCAGCTCTGAAGTGTACCTAGCGGCCCTTTCTGTGTATACTTGTGTGTCAGATGTACATAGTCACAGCTTAATAATACATCAAAAGCATACAGTATGTAAAGTACATAAGGGTGTGAAATGAAAATGTATGATGTATATATGACTCTACACACCAATGTTCCAAAGCTTCAGTCCTTGCTGGCCCCAAGCAGTGCAGGTATTATCTTTCTCCAACCTTCCTTTTAGAGAAAGGTGAGATAAGTGTTTGTACAAACTGCAATTATTTATATGTGTTAATTAACTCTTTATATCGGGGGTCTTCAATGGATGGCCCTCCAGTTGTTCAGGAGCTACAATTCCCATCATGCCTAGTCATGTCTGTGAATGTCAGAGTTTTACAATGCCTCATGGGATGTGTAGTTCTGCTGGAGGGCCGTAGTTTGAGGATCCCTGCTTTATAATAACACTTCAAGAATACCAATCCTATGTATTGGTGGCAACAGAAGAAGTTCTTAGAAAGCAAGTAGCTCCATTAGAAGCACAAAGATGCCCTGCCGCAACTTAGAGACCTCTGTCTCTGAGCTCGGAACTCAGAGCCCCGGTGAAACACATCAGGAGCATTGTCGGTGGAGTAGCACTGGCTGAGGCCATTCCCTTACTTTCAAAGACTGGGCTAGTAGACTGGGCTGGTAGAGATGCTGGTAGATCTCAGAGACCTCTGTCTCTGAGCTCAGAGCTCAGAGCCCCGGTGAAACACATCAGGAGCATTGTCGGTGGAGTAGCACTGGTTGAGGCCATTCGCTTACTTTCAAAGACTGGGCTGGTAGAGATGCATCTCATGCTTTACTCATTGGCACTTCTGGAGTGGAGGAAGTTCATTCTACTTTGTAACTGTTAAGGTGAACATTATCAGGTAAAATTGATCACTGAGATATGTTCATTTCTTTAGGTTTATTTCCCATTGGACCCCTAAGCTTGGGGGTAGCCATACAATGGGAGGCCATTGTATGGGTGGCCATACAATGACCACTTACAGACAATCTGTGCCATACAATGACCACTGTTAGGACTCTTACATACCCACTGTATCCCTCCACCAAGAGAGATACTAAGTGCCCATTCACACTAACGCGACTTGTCAGGCAGGTCAGCCTGACAAGTCGCGGTCCATTCAGTGCTACGGGAACCGTTCTAATAGGAGCGACTCAAGTCGCTCCGACTTAGAAAGTAGTTCTAAGTGGGGCGACATCGGAGCGACTTGCATTGACATTCATTATATGAAGTCCGTGCAAGCCGTGCCGAAGTCACGGTGCACGCGACTTCACAGGTCGCCCCTGAAGTCGTGCCGCGGTAGTGTGAACCGGCACTTACATTGAGGAAAGTGCACAGTATGTCAAAACACAGACATATTTGCATATTAAACATCTAGGAGGTTCAGGGGACTTGTGAGTAGCTCTGAAAACATACCTCTTGAAACCAGCTTTCAGAGAAAGAGAACATGTACATGAACATGACAAGTTTTAAAATTAGTTGTTGTTGAGGAAAATAGTTCTTAAATTAAATCTTTCATCATCCTGGGCAATTCAAATTGGGCATATGACAATAAAGTGAATAAGCAGAGGCTACTTCTAGTGAGAACTGCATCTCAGAATGTTCAGTAGGTTTTGAAATCCAAGTAATGTGTTAATTGCTGAGTTTAATCTGCCTTGTAACATATCTAAAGCCTCCTTATTGTTTTTTATAGTGATGGGTAGCCCCACTGAGCATTTTACCAGTTGAAAGAGTATATACTACAAATCTCTGTGTGTTGTGGTATACTTTTGATCCCGCTCTGTGTCTCCCTCTGTCTAGGAAGAGGTTTCCATAGTGTTTTTGTCAATGAGTCCATTTCTAGGAGAGTCAATTTCATGGTGGTCTGTGGAGCAGTGAAATGGTTAACAGAAAAGGTGAATGTATTGGCCTTCAGGCCTGGAACTGCAAGAATACTCAGAAGTCAGTTCCATTTGCAGCAGATGATCACATCAAACTTCAAATTGCTTTATCCTTGTCTATGACAAATAGTAGACAACATGTTTCAGGCCAAAGTATCACCCTTCATCAGGGCTTGGGCATCTTTGCTAGAACAATGCCCATATTTCTTTATTCTTGACTATGACAAATAGTAGCCAATGTGTTTCAGGCAAAACTATCCCTCTTCATTGGGGCATGAGCTTCTTTGTTCTATATTGCTCTGTTCTTGACTATGACAAGTAGTAGTCAATGTGTTTTGGGCCAAAGTATCCCCCTTCGTTAAGGGCTTGGGCTTCTTTGCTAGAGCAATGTCCATATAGCTCTGTTCTCTTGACTATGACAAGTAGGAGCCAATGTGTTTCAGGCAAAGCTATCCCTCTTCATCGGGGCTTGAGCTTCTTTGTTGGAACAATATCCATATAGCTCTGTTCTATTGACTACAACAAGTAGGAGCCAATGCATTTTGGTCCAAAGTATCCCCCTTCATCAGGGCTTGGGCTTCTTTGATAGAGCAATGTCCACATTTCTCTATTCTTGAATATGACAAGTAGTATCCAATATGTTATGGGCCAAAGTATCCCCCTTAATCAGGTATTGGGCTTCTTTGCCAGAAATCCCATATAGACTACAGTATAACCTCCTAGAAGGGGATTTCCTTCAGTAGACAAACATTGACAATGTCCACTGTCCCTTTAGTAGATAAGCCATACAATGGCTACCATGCTTGTCTTTTGATTTGCACTATAGTTCATATGGGAGTTCAGGCAAAGAAACCCAGGTCCTAGTAAAAGGGGATACGTTTGCCCCTGAAACATGTTGGCTACTGCCTGTCAACCTATTGTCAATTCATAGTCAAGCACAGAGAAAACACACATTACCAGTCCCTGCGCAGATCCTGGAGATTGATTCTCAAGCTGGGGAATCTTGTAATATGGCCTGTGGTGAAACACATGAATGAAGCGTGGCAGCTCTCCTAACCCTCCATGGGATATGAGGCAAAGCAGCTGTACTAAAAATAAAGGAACAGAGCGCACACCGTCCTAGTGTAACACCATTTATTTGAAGTTAATAGAAGCCATAAAAACAGGTACTCACAAACAGATAGGAAGTCATGCATGGAAATAAATATCCCCCGATGATGTTTACAGGGCTCTCTCCTCCTAGCCTCGGCAGCTCAGCTGTTCGTCCTGCACTAGTCAGTGAGTATCGTACGGCTAAGCCAACCGCCTCGGATTACTCAAGGAGACTCGATGTGGTGAGCCTGCACACGGTCCAGCCGCCGCCGCACACCCTCCAAGAGCCGGATGCTATAGCCACTCAGAGAAACTGACAATGCAGTTAAGCAGAGGGAGACTCCACGATCGGGACCCAGAGCATGACTTGCATGGGGTTGCTAAGGACAAAGGTTGAGATCTGAAGAAGGAGGCTACGCCTCCGAAACGTTGTCCTTAGCAACCCCATGCAAGTCATGCTCTGGGTCCCGATCGTGGAGTCTCCCTCTGCTTAACCGCATTGTCAGTTTCTCTGAGCGGCTATAGCATCCGGCTCTTGGAGGGTGTGCGGCGGCGGCTGGACCGTGCGCAGGCTCACCACATCGAGTCTCCTTGAGTAATCCGAGGCGGTTGGCTTAGCCGTACGATACTCACTGACTAGTGCAGGACGAACAGCTGAGCCGCCGAGGCTAGGAGGAGAGAGCCCTGTAAACATCATCGGGGGATATTTATTTCCATGCATGACTTCCTATCTGTTTGTGAGTACCTGTTTTTATGGCTTCTATTAACTTCAAATAAATGGTGTTACACTAGGGCGGTGTGCGCTCTGTTCCTTTATTTTTTGTTCAATTCATAGTCAAGAATAATGCTGAATGGACATTTGATATGATCATCTGGTGCACAATCTTTTTTTTTTCTCTCATTTCTCAAGTTAGGTGGCACCCTTCTGGTGGAACTTATCCCCTACTTTTGTTTTTTGAGCAGCCAAACTAAAGCTAATGAAAGCTACTCTCAATTACAATTAGATGATGGCTAAATCCAAATCCAGTGGCTCAAGTGTATTTTACTCTTGATATATGGGGCAAGATTTTATCCCTTAGGCCAAGGGTGTCAAACTCAATTTCATTACGGGCCGCATCAGCATTATGGTTGCCCTCAAAGGGCCGGTTATATCTGTAAGATGTCCTGAGCACCCCACGCCCCCTACACCCCTACATGAGATGTCAAGAACCCCACCACCATTAGAAGTCAAGAGTCACCCACCCTTCCTTACGTCACAATGCACCCCCTTACCTTGTACTGCTGCCAGGAAGAAGATGCAGATGGATCTGGGAAGTGCAGGATCTGGTGGAGAACCAGAGGAGTGCTGAATACTGAGACCAGGGGAGGAAGAGGCAAGGTGGTGTTGCGGCTCCACAGAGAGGTGCAAGATCTGTAGGAGGAGTTCTGCTCTCCTCTCTGCTGCAGACTGCTGAGAAGAGGAGGGGGTGGGAAAGACCAGACTTTCTGCAGCTGCACAGAAGCGTGCAGGATCTGGCAAAGGAGTTCTGTCCTTTCTGCTGCCCACTACTGAGACGAGGGGGTGCTGCAGCTGCAGGAGAGGTGCAAGGGCCACATGAAATGGCCTGGGGGGCCGCATTCGGCCCACGGCCTTGTGTTTGACACCTGTGCCTTTGGCTGAGGAGACCACAGAGAGAGGTCAGGGTCCCATTTCTCTTTCCTCTTCAAGCTTTTAAAGAATAAAAGCAGTTTCAATGTCAAAAGTGTTATTCCACCAATCTGGAAATTGGTAATCACCTTTTATATATCAGTAACACTTAGGGACTGTGTGAATGGGGATTTGTTTGCTCCAAACAGGTTTTGTATTACCGTACAAGTCTATAGAAGACGTGTTGTTGGAGCACTGGACCCAGAGATAGGTAAAATTAAAGTTCATCTCTAGCTCTGGAAGGCAGGTCTCTGTCCTAGGGGGGTATCTCAAGGGGTTCCTGAAATATGAGAGCACCACAGGTTTGTTACAAGTCCAGTGAAAGTTTATTCATTTTATTAAAATGTCAGAAGATAAATTCAACACATTACGGGGGCTTAAAACTCTGCTTCATCAGGGCTGAGATGCAAAATAATATAAAGGAATATAAAAAAGATCTAAAGCCTATGAGAACTTGACCGATTATAAAGTTATGGAATGCTGTGAAACCCATAGATTCATTTACGGGTTTTTACATTATTTCATACCTTTATAATAGGTCATGTGTTTGCAATTACAAATTTGTGGGGCTCTCATCCTTTACACTCTGTCCATGCAAGTCTATATAAATGCAATTTTGATTGATCTCAGAAGCATCTCAAGCTAACGCCACTAATGCAACCCAAAGCCTATCAACACAGGCCTTTACTTTCTCCAGAGCTACACCCAACACAACTAATTTGGACCAAAAGCCTCGTACACACGCACCGATTGTTGGCCGTGAATTGTCGGCTTGTTAGTATGATGTTTCCGACAACCGACTGCGAACAAAATCTGGTGTGCATGCTATAAAATTTTTGTTGGCCGTCAACAGAACGGCCGCTTGTTCTTCTGTCAGTACAGATTTCGGCAGACAAAAATGTGATGAGCAAGACTGGGCATGCTCAGAGAAGAAAAAACACACGAAAAGTAAACCAGAACATGACATCACTTCTGCAGCTGGTTGTTGTTGGCCGACAAAATTCGTGTGCAGTCTAGGCACATTCCAACCAACACAACAACACTGGACAAAAGATGGCCGATCGGTCGGCCAACAATCGGTGCGTGTGTACCAGACTAAAGACTAAAGAGAACAGGAGGTCTTTGGTAAATGATCTTATAATAAATCGCGGTCCACCTGGCATGGTACCCACCTCCACCATCTTTAGCTTAGCAAAGGCATCCATGACTGCTGGATGCAGCGCTGTGCCAGCCCCAGGCTGTATGACCATGGCTGGTACTGCCTGCAGGTACAGAGTTGTGTTGTAGCTTCTCACTGCTCAAGACTGGAAAGGTGGAATTACAATTTTGAAAGCAAAGCTGTACTAATGCTTTGATGTTATCAATTACCTAGGGCATGCGTTGCCTGAAATCTTAATAAACACGCACTGCTAGAGGCCACCAAAGGCTGGAGTCAAACACTGCTTTACACCTAATGGCTGAAACTAGAATTCATATCAATGTTATGTAGACTAGGATAGTGACAATCAATCCTTCAGATTCCCATAAAATCATAGAAACACAAAGGTTTGGGCACCCCTGGTGGAATAGCATGTTTTTTTGTTGACAAAAAACAGACATTAAAGCAACCTCTGCAGAGAACAAACTTGAAAAGACATTCAAGGAAACAGGTGAAAGCAATGTAAAGGCTACTAGAGGCATCCAGCTAACCCTGCAAGCTGTGCCAAAGCTCAACCAATTTACCTTGATCAGAGTTTGTGTTTATGTAACGTACTTCAGCAAATTCCAGAGTTTTCCTCCCATGTGGAGTATGTGAGTCTGCTTCCTGAAGCTTATACTGTGTATTTTCCTCTATGCTTCTGCTTGATATATCACCAATAGTGATGAGCTAAGGTTCAGGCCGAAAACCCCAATCAGCCCGAACCCATAGGAAGCTGTTTTATGATAGCAGGACAGTGGCCCAGTTGGCTGGAGAAGTCACCACCTTACAACTGCATTGAAAAAAGAAGGGGGGGGGTTGCTGGTGACATTATTGAACCACATGGCCATATTCGGTCAATTACTTTGAACCATTATGACCACATGGCCAATTACATTGTCCAGATATGGCCACTTGGCCATGTTAGGTCAATGATGTGTCAGCATCCCCGCCCATGCGGCTGGGGGGTTGAGGAATTCCTCAGCCACAGCTGATTGGGCTGGCGGCCTTCTATCATGTGACAGCTTCCAGTAGATTTGGGCCTGACCTTGGCTCATGACTAGTTACCAGTCATACTAGCTTGAAGGCAGATTCGAATCTGATTCATTTGATGTTCCCTTCTCATCTGATCCTCTATAAGTAAAAGTTGACAAGGAGCCTGATAGAGGTGTGTTTGGGAATACTGGCCCCGCATCACAAGCCAGGCTAGCAGAACACTATTAGACTCGGTTCACACTACTACGACTTGCCAGGCGACTTGGTCAGCCTGGCAAGTCGCGCATCGTTGGGTCCATTGAGTAGTACAGGACCGGTTCTAATAGGAGCGACACAAGTCTCTCCGACTTAGAAAAAGGGTCCTGTACTACTTTGGGGCGACCTGGAGGCGACTTGAATAGACATTCATGTTATGAAGTCCGTGCAAGTCGCGCCGAAGTCGCGCTGCACGCGCCGAAGTCGCGCTGCACGCGACTTCACAGGTCGCTCCCGAAGTCGGAGTGACCTAATGTGAACGGGGGCTAAAAAGGACTATTGTATTAAGCCAAGTTGCCTGTATACTCTTTTGCAATACAATGTTGCAGCCTGATCACTGGAGGGAAGGAAACTGAGGAAATGCTTCCTCCTGCCTGCAGTAGACTTATGACATCATCTCAGCCTAGGCAAAGTCACTAAGTTGGTGCTCCCAGAAGGTTTTATGAGAATAATTATACTGTTGTGTGTATATTGTTACATGTCAGGAAGTTAAAACTTTAGTTAGTATTGGAGTTTACTTTTAATGCACAATTACTTTTTTTTTTTTTCGAATGTAATAGTTCTTAAGAAATAACATACAAAATGTTGCACGTCTTAAAATGTGACCACCCTGTGAGTTAGTACAGGGAACACCCTTAGCCAGCTAGCAGGCTTTTAGTTCTTGCTCTCAGAATGTTTTCCTATTCTTCTTCGTACCATGTTTCTAGTTCGGGAATATTCTAAGGTCGTATTGCATGTGCTGAAACTTTGAATTTGACTTACAAGCAGAATGCTCAATATAATTACCAAGTTCAACAAATACACAGGAATTGTGCATCAAAAATTCCATAAATAAATATTTTAATGTTTCTTCTTTGCAGAGGTTGTGGTAACAAAAAACAACAAACATGTCATTTTACTTGTTGTGTCCAAAATTGTGCACAAAGCTGTATAATATTATTTTTCAATCCATCTCTTAATGAACACTGACATTAAAGTGTAATGTAAACCCCAAATCTTTTTTTCATGCCAAACAGTTTTCTTAAATCTGAACTCTTGGCACAAATATTTTATTTAAATATATTCCAGAGAAAAAAAAAGGATATACAGTAATCCTACTTTGTGTGCACCAAAACCCTTTACAAGTCCAGGTATTATTTTTTTTAAAAATAGCAGTGACATCATCACTGTGCTGTACATAGCCTGAGAAGAGAGAAGAGCTGTGGGAGGCGCCAATCAGGCTCCACCCACTATAGAAATCTACAGGAGGGGGCGGAGACAAGACCAGTCACACTGCACAAGGAGAGAGAGCAGCAGTGAGCGGTCTTTGTTACAGGAAGGAAAAGTCTCACACTGGAATACTGCACAGATCTGGAAGAAATACACAAAGCACACCAAAATTAAAGAAGAAGGCATATGACCAATAGATTTAGACAATATTTGCTTTGCCGAGAGTTCAGCTTTAAGAAAATATTTTTTTGTAAATCTGTTGCAAGGCTGCTTATCTAGACTTCTTTGTATTCTGATAACGCTTAACCACTGATTCACAAAAAGCAGCAGCGTTGTCACCCTGTTGCACAAGCTTCTTCAGATGGCCACCTTTTTAAAATACCTGATAGATAGCTCAACGACCAACTGAATGACCACACAGCAAGCTGACAATGCTTGCTTCTAAGTACGAGGCAATGGCTAAGGGTTGTCAGGAAGTGCTAGAACCGGTTAGATCTCTAGGTAAGAATCTTTGCAGTACCGTACTTGCCAATGTTCCAAAGTTATGCTCCCAGAACTGAGAACACTATTAGTCCCACCCACTTTTGGATAGGTGTCACGCCCAGCTTATGAGCTGGTCCCATTCATACCCCAACCTAAAAAAAATGCCCACTTTATGGGCTGGTGGCACCCAAACCCCACCTTTAATTATGGGGGTACCACCTGTTTTCAGCCCAACCCTTCCCTAAATGAATGCCTCTTTGAGTTACTGCACATAAGTGGAAACTTAAAGTAGAACTATAGGTAAAACTTTTTATTCATTTTGGATAGAGCAAGGGAGGGTTATAACCCCTGTCAGATTTTGTTTTGCCATATGTATCCCATTTGCAAAGATTTCCTTTCACTTTATGTCCCATAGCCAAACAAGAAGGGAGAGAAGATCCCTGCAACTTAAGGGAATCCCCTGGGGCCCTCCGGGGCACTAGAAATAGTGTCCCCATTGGAAGATGTCCCCTCTGTTACTTTTCTAGGGACTGTGACTGAACCATCCCACACTCCGCTTGAGTGCTTCCGTCAGTATACTGCTTCCTCCAGTCTGAATATAGATATCAGATATTAATGCCACATATTGCAACCAAGAACTAGACAGGACTCGTTTAGCTGCAAAACTAGAACTCTTTATTGAACAAGAATACAGGCTTTTTATACACTACACATTGAGGTGAGGCTGATCACATTATCATATGCAAACCCAACCATATACAGAAATATAATTAACACTATAAACATTAAGTTAATTAAACAACTAGTCATCTGGACAATCAGAGATCTCATTCCAGGTCAGACTTGCCGGCATCGAGCTCACAAAGTACAATACACATAATTACAAGTATAAACACATCCCCACAGTAGTTTGCTAGCAGACAATAGGTATGTTATTTAGCACAATTAAAAATACAAATAGTGATTTCCCCCCTCCTCAGACTAGTAGGCAACAGACTATAGCAGGAGGCCTACTTACAATGAACATATAATGGCAGGGGACCCAAGTGGTTTGAACGGAATACATTAACATCTACAGTCCTTGCTGGTTTGAGGCATAGAGGCCCCAAATATGGAACCTTCAGTTCAGTTCTGTGTGTTTTGGGAAGACATGAATGAACTTGAATTTAAAAACAAGACCGCTCCACGGATCCCCCAGGCATACACCTTCCAAGGAGTAGTAAATCCTTAAATGTCCGGTCCCATGGTCCGTGGGTAAGAGGCTTGCTCCCAGTCCTCTCCAAAAGCCCCTGTCCCGGCTTGGTCTGTCACAGGGTGAACCCAAGATTTGGGTTTTTCCTTTACTTTCAATGATAATGGTAAACAGAGTGAATAGAGAGGGAGAATCTCCTTAACAGGGGCACAGACAACAATAAAAACGAACAGGGGTTTTAGTCCCTCTCCGCTCTATCCTAAGTGTAAAAAAAGTTTTGCCTTTAGTTACCCTCTAAATAAGGGTGATGCTGTGATCGCGGGACATGGCCCAGGACCCAGCATCAGCGGGATAGAGCACCAATATTTGGGAGTGTCCCAACAAATTCTGGACAGTTGGCATCAATGTTCAACAGATTTACAAAAAAAAAAACATACTTGCTTTAGAAAACTGTATACAGTGCACAATGCCAAACATACTGAAAAATAGATTATGGGTTTAACCAGTGTTTCCCCCATTAACTATATTTTGATACACATATATGTAAATTTCACACCAATGACTGCTAAACAAACTCTGGATCTTAGTTTAGAATCGATCTCTATACTAGCCTTGCTATTCGTTAAACTGATTAACTATATGGTAGAAGACGGTCCATATTTTCGACTCAGATAGTTTTACTTAACATGACTAATCAATAATATCCAGCAAACGCTTCAAGTAACTTCATGTATGGATGAAAAATAGAGCACAGGGCACTCATTTTACATAGTTTAGTTTGTATACTGTATATAGTACATCAAGTTTGTCTTTATTTAGTGCATACAAAACTCAAAAATGTCATAGACTCAGATATACAGAAGAGCTTTTAGACTGAGTAGAAAACACAATGTAAAAAAAAAAAAAAAATACAGAAAAAACGTGTTTAATGGGTTTTTTTAGAGAAGGGCGTCATTTTCACGATTTCTTTATTTTATGCGGCAATAAACAAAAATTAATTTGCTTTGCATAATGTCAGGTACGTTTATAAAACAAGAATGCAAATGATTTGGTTGTTCATGGGCACCAATGCGCACATGAATATTAAGCGAGCTGCAGCATATAAAAGTTATTAAATTTGGAAGTAATTTCAGGTAGGTTAATTTACAAGGCTCCTTTGTTGGAGCTTGGAAAATCCCAGATCTCAAAATCACCGTAATGGTTTCTGTGGGAGAACACAGTCAAAGGAAAGGGATTTTACGCAAAAGTGATCCTGGCAGACTGTAAGTTGAAAGACTGTACACTATTGGCACTTTTCCACTGTAAGTACCGGCTCGGCTCTACTCGGCCCTGCTTGCTTTTCCACTGCTGGTACCGAATGGTACGGTGTTGGAACGGTTCGGTACGGTACGGTATGGTTTGCTTTTCCACTAAAGTAGTACTAAAGTTTAGTGGGTGGGATAACAACGGGGTGGGTGGGATTCTCTGACCAATCAGTGGCTAGTAGTGACTGCATGCAAAGGATTGTGGGATATGGTACCGGGTATGGTACCTCTTGGAACCGCAATCGAATAGGTACTGTTTTTGAGAGCCGTACCATTCAGCTCCATGCAGTGGAAAAGCGCTGCCGTACTGAACCGTACCGAACCGTTCCTACACCATACCATGCGGTACCAGCAGTGGAAAAGCAGAAAAGCGAGCCGAACCGTTCGGTTCCATGCAGTGGAAAAGCGCCATATTTGGCCAACGTTTTGAGGACACCAGACCATCACACCAATATCAGCTTGTTGGCCATCCTTTTCCAGAATCATGGCCTTTATTTTGGAGTTGTCCCCCCTGTTTTCGCTATAACAGCCTCCACTCTTCTGAGAAGGATTTTCACAGAGAAGGGGAGTTGGAAGGGGCTGAGCTCAGGGCATAGCATCCTCGGGCATGGGGGAGCACCAAGTGGCAAGCACCACATGCACACTACATATCAGTGGCGGCAACTAGCAGACTGGGCCTTCCATGGCCTCCCTATTAGGCCATGGCTTTCTGTTGACTCGGACAACTATTGCTCTCACACTGAGCTCTAGCATATTCGCTCTCTGACACCCTCACCCCAGCTCTTCGCTGCTGCCATGAAATACACACAGTGCCTACAAAACCACCCACCCACCTCCAGTTGCTAGAAAGCAATAGAAAGGACACAAATGTCAATCACTGCCTATGCCAACTATGGGCATCTAAAGCAAGGGGGGGGATAGTAAAGGTGTACATGAGAGTACACAATATGCCCATCAATGGCATGCAATAGCAGCAGGGGAGGGAGTTGCAGTACAAGTAAATGGCCACTGCCCCCACCTATAATTGCCCTTTGCAGCAAAAAGCACAAGGAAGGTCAAACAAAACCAAAAGAATTGCCAGCTCAACTTACGGACAAGTCTGCAACCAACCAAAATATCCTGTCTAACAGTATGTGTTAAAAACAGGGGTTTAGTTTGCACACTTTGAAAATACAGATCCACATCACGGCACCCAAGTATTATCTGCAGACCTAACTGTAAAATTTTGAGAGCCTCCACAGTGGAAGCACATGCATTATAATGGATAGTCAGGAGGGAGTCACAGCTCCGCATCTTAACCCTGGGCTCTGGATGATCCTCTGCCAAAACTGGGACTGTTGTTGGATGAAAAGACGTGGCACACAACCTGGCACACAATTAACTTTGCAATTCATTCCAAAGGTGCTCAGTAGGGTGGAGGGCCCTGTGAAGACCACTTAAGTTCCCTCATACCAAACTGATCAAACCATGTCTTTATGGAGCTGGATTTGTATATAGGGGCACAGCCAACAGAAAAGGGTCTTTCCTAAACTGTTACCAAAAGTTTGAAAGTGCACAATTGTCTAAAATGTATTTTTGTGATGTAATCCTAACCGTGCCCTTCACTGAAAACACCTGAACTCGATTATTTGAAAGGCTGTTCACATATTTTTGGCCATGTAATGTAGGTGCAATGGTCAGGTGTTCACAAACTTAGGGAATACTTTTTATGTCGCAGCACAAACATTCAACAATCACCCAAAGTGTAGACACTCAGAAATGGTTGCTAAACCAAAATATGAAAGTGTATACAGAACTTATAAATGTTCTGAATTTTTTCACTTTAAAAAACATCCAGTGCATTTCAGGGGGCACACCGCTTCTCCCTCATCGGATCTTAGAGAAATGGAATGAGGACTTGAAGGGACTCAAAAATACTCTGAACAAGGGAGGCCTGTTTGTTTTATAAGCTGCCTTACCAGAGCCAGGAAGCCTGTTTGAAAACATATTTGCATTTGATGGTTTGACCGTGTATTGAAAGCCCAGCATCTCTTAAATATTTCTTCCTGAATTTGACAATCACCTCAAGCGCCAAGTTCAACATTGTGTCGAAAAACAGCCTGCTAACATTTGACAAACTGTCGGTATGAAATTTTCAAATTTGTATGCTTGCTGCAACCACACAAATCCTTACTGGATTCAGTTATTTGAAAAAAGAAAGAGAGAATGTAGCTACATGTTTCTTTCTCGGCACACTGATCGGATCAAAGTTGTGCTTTTTCATTGACTCTTATGTGAGATACTTGAGGACACCATTATTGGATTACAAATAAGGAAAGGGTCATCCTACTCCCTGTTGGAAGTCATGGTTCACACCCTATGTATAGAAATAATTTAGTCTTGTAAATAGTTCAGCAATTAACAGTCCCTGTCCCCCATATGTATAATCTAAAGTTAACACCACACTGACAAGTATTAGTTCCATGATGGGTACAGAACAATTAACCAACCAAGGTACCAATATGTTTAGTAGAATAAAGTGCACAAGAAAATAGTAGCAGACAGGGGAGGACTGGGCCAGGGGGCAGGGGGGTAATTGCCCCCTGGGCCACTCTGATGCCCCGTAAAAAGGCTGCACCACTTCTGCCACAGACATGCCTAAAGGATTCCTGGTGAAGAGAAGTAAAAAGTCTCCACTGCTGACCTACTGAGTGCGGGATAAAAACAATGACAGAGTGCAGGCCTCCCCCCCCCAGCATGTTCCATGCACCACTGGAGACTCTCCACCCCCGGCCAGCCCTGATTGAGCTGTCCCAGCTCCCCCCAACCAACCCCTGATGGCCAGGTAAGGATCCCGGATTTGGCCAGAGAGTAGAGAGTACCTGCTGCGCAGCTTCAGCCTGGAATGGGGGTCAGGAGGAGGCCAGGAAGAGGGACAGTGGGAGTAGGGCCGATTCACTGCACCATGGGCTTCTGGTTTGTACTTGCCCCCCTGGGCCAAAGGTTGCCAGTCAGCCCGTGGTAGCAGAACCCAGACAAATACAGAGAACCTATACTGTAGAGCAGTCATTCTCAACCAGGGTTCAGTGGAACTCTGGGGTTCCTCCAGCTATTGCTTTGATTGGCCCCTTTTTTGACGGTGCCTGCATTTGTCCACTTGACAAAACCAGCAGCATGACACCAAAGATCTTTTTAGCTGTCTGTAAAGTTGACCTTCTGACCACCACTGCATTCTTCCTACTGGCCACAAAACTAGGGGGCATTTTTCCTATTGACTCACAATGAGTTGGTTTTAGTAAGGGTTTCCAAGAACCTGAAAATTATTTTAGGGTTTCTCTGGGGTAAAAAGGTTGAGAAAGGTTGATATAGAGAGTGACAAAATCCTGAACCCGAGCACTACATACAAACCAAGAATCTAAGCCAGGGAGCTCCAATTTCTAAAAAAAATGGCCAGCTTACTGTCCTTTAAACTTTAGGGGGGGCAGACTGTGGCCAGTGGGAGAAGAAAATGCCCTGGTGTCATTGTAATTAAACAGTGTCCCCTCTATTGGGAGTTGGTGTCACTGGGAGGAATAGTGTCCCATCTTTGGTATTAGGGGGCAGAATAGTGTCCCATCGTTGCTGTCAGTAGGAGGAACATTCCTCATCATTGGGGTCAGTGGGAGGGACAGTGCCCCTTTGTTTGTGTCAGTGGGAGCCATAGGGCACCATCGTTGGTGTCAGTAGGAGGAATAGTGCCCCATCATTGGTGTCTGTGAGAGGAATAGTACCCTGTTGTCAGTGTCAGTGACAGGAACTATGCCCCACTATTGCTGACAGTGGGGAGGAATAATGTCCCAAGTGCGGGATACAAGCAAGCAAAGGGCATCCTGCCACTGAGCCATAGTTTGGAGGCTACTGGTCTAAACCAATAACATATTTAGCAATATGTGTCTATGGCTATAAAGGAGGTTAAAGACTTGAGATTTTCCATATTGCAGTTTTGGTGTGGTGGCAAGGGTCTCAAAGATGCCCGCCAATATGTACCAATATATCTACTACTGCTACCTGCAGAAAGCTCCCAGAGAAAATATTTCAGTAGCACCAATTATAAAATATGGGCAGGAATTTAAACATACTTTCCTGTGTGCAAAATAAATAAATAAATAAATCATCTAGATTTTAACACACCCAAATCGTCTTGGACTTCAGAAAGTCAATGTTCCTTCAGTGAGCCCACTTACAGAAGATATACCAAAGCCTAAAAGTTATAGGAGAAAACTATTTAACATATATTAACGTGTCTTGGCTCTGGACAGCTGTGCTTAAAGAAACACTTGAACAAAAAAAAAATATCTCTAGAAATGTGTCAATGGATTCACCAAGGAAAAGTGACTTGACTTTTCATTTTTTACTATTTAAAAAAAGTCAAGAAAATGGAAAAGAAAAAAAAAGAAGATGCATCCCCTTGAATTAGACTGTAAATATTGAACACACAAGACATACACTGTATGATCAAAAGTTCAAAGAAACGTCACCATCACATTGCTGAAGACCGTTTTCCAAAACTATGACTATTACTAGGAACTTGCCCTCTTTGGAGGCTTTTCTTCTAAGAAGTCTTTCCAGAAGATTTCTGAGTGTGACTCTGGGAATTTGTGTTCATTCAGCCAAAAGATCATATGTAAAGTCAGGTACTGATATTGATGAGAAGACCTTGCTCACAATCCGTGATGCACTTCATCCCAAAAGGTGTTCAGCAGGGTTGAGGACAGGGTTCCGTGAAGATCACTCAAGTTCCTCCCAAACAAACTGGATAAACCATGTCTTTATGAAGCTGGTTTTGTACACTGGGACACAGTCGTCCCAGAACAGAAAAGGGTTTTCCCCCAAACTGTAGCCCATATGAACTTGTTGGACATCCCATTACAAAACCATAGCCATTAATATGGAGTTGACTCCATTTTCTGGTTACAACAGCTTCCATTCTTAGCTTTCCACATGATTTTGGAGTGTGTCTTGGTACTTTGTGCCCATTTGTGAGGTCAGGTACTGATGTTGGACTAGAAGACCTTGCTCACAATCGGTGCTACAAATAAGCTCAAAGGTTTTCATTAGGGCTGAGGTCAGGGCTCTTTGTAGGTCATCTGAGTTCCTCAACATCAAACTGGTTAAACCATTTCTTTATGGAGCTGGTTTTGTTTACTGGGACACAGTCATCCCATAACACAAAAGGTTTTCTTCCCCAAACTGTAGCCCATATGAGCTTGTTGGACATCCCATTACAAAATCATGGCCATTAATATGGAGTTGACTCCATTTTCTGGTTACAACAGCTTCCACTCTTAGCCTTCCACATGATTTTGGAGTGTGTCTTGGAACTTTGTGCCCATTTGTAAGGCCAGGTACTGCTGTTGGACTAGAAGACCTTGCTCACAATTGGTGTTACAATTAATCTCAAAGGTTTTCAGTAGGGCTGAGGTCAGGGCTTTTTGTAGGTCATCTGAGTTCCTCACCACCAAACTGGTCAAACTATTTCTTTATGGAGCTGGTTTTGTTTACTGGGACACAGTCGTCCCAGAACAGAAAAGGTTTTTCTTCAAACTGTAGCCCATATGAGCTTGTTGGACATCCCCTTACAAAACCATGGCCATTAATATGGAGTTGACCCCATTTTCTGGTTACAACAGCTTCCACTCTTAGCCTTCCACATGATTTTGGAGTGTGTCTTGGAACTTTGTGCCCATTTGTAAGGCCAGGTACTGCTGTTGGACTAGAAGACCTTGCTCACAATTGGTGTTACAATTAATCTCAAAGGTTTTCAGTAGGGCTGAGGTCAGGCCTTTTTGTAGGTCATCTGAGTTCCTCACCACCAAACTGGTCAAACCATTTCTTTATGGAGCTGGTTTTGTTTACTGGGACACAGTCGTCCCAGAACAGAAAAGGTTTTTCTTCAAACTGTAGCCCATATGAGCTTGTTGGACATCCCCTTACAAATCCACGGCCATTAATATGGAGTTGACCCCATTTTCAGGGCTCTTTGTAGGTCATCTGAGTTCCTCACCACCAAACTGGTCAAACCATGTCTTTATGGAACTTTGTACACAGGGGCACAGTCATGCTGGAACAGAAAAGGGCCTTCCCCCAAACTGCCACCACAAGGTTGGAAGAGCACAAAATCTGTGTATGCTGTAGCATTGACAGATCCTGTCCTGTCTCTAGCCATAGAGTACGAGCCAAATATATATGGGTTGGTATCTTTACAATATCCATACCGCTATTGCAAGAGATTATTTTCTTATAGGATATAAATATATAGAGAGAGAGGGAGAAAAAAATATAAATATGCACACACATAAAAATAAAGAAATCGTGTAAATATTGGTTGGGTAGCGTGCTGTCTCTATGTAAGCTGTTTTATATAACCTACAAACAAATGTTGGCGTAAAATACTGTAATTTATCCCGCTGTAAATGCTGTATTTATCTTGTACGCTTCTAGAATTTTCCACTTGTCAAAGGATCAGATGAATGCTGAAATAGCTATTGTTTTTAATTTTATTTTTTTTCTCTGTGCCCAGCAAATAAGTAGAGTTGCAATTTTTTGATATTGTCCCCAATGTATTTTCTTTAATAAAATGTTTTTAAATGTGCAGAAAAAAAAAAAAAAGAGAATCCACTTCACTTTCCTATCTGATAATGGTTCAAGAAGAACCCCCTGAGGGTCTCTAATACAAAGTGTACCCCCCTCCCCTCCACTCCCTTCTGTCTCTTTTCATATAAGTATATAGAATTCTCCTGTGGCACTCAGAGCTCCGAGCTGCATGTATTTACCTAGACATAAATGTTAATTCTAATGGGGCTTGAATACATTATCTGTAGTCTTCACTTCAGATGTCATGTTACCTTTTTAACTGTGTTTCTATGTCAGCAATAAATAAATGTTTAAAATGTTTCTTGGGATTTTTTTTTTTTATATGATTTGCCTTTTTAATGGTGGATAAGGAAATTTGAAAGGAAAACATCTTGTGTCCTATGTATCATAAAAGAAGTCGATCTCAAAGTAGGGCTTTGACTGTAGCGGTTGATTTAAGCAAAAAGGTGACCAGATTTTCACACTGAAATCTGGGGACACCCTTCTGACCACACCAAAAAAAAAAACGATACCACTATTTGTAACCACACCCACAATTTCTAATATACCCTCAACAAAAATTATCCACAAACTTTTGGAACAAAAGGTAGCATTCAAATAAACAGATTACATATTTCAAGGGATGTGTTGAAGGTACCAAGAAAAAAGAAAGGGTAGACCTACAGTAACTGTAATTTCCGGCCATAGACATTAACCTCCCTGGCGGTCTGATTATGTCCGGATTTCTGTGCTAAAAGCGGTACATTGTTTTGCATGGAAATCTGTTGTTTTATATTTAACCACTTGCCGACCGCCGCAAGTAGATATACTGCGGCGGTCAGCCCCTCACAGGCAGAGTGACGTAGGGGTACGTCACTAGCCTGTGAGGCTCTGGGGAGCGAGCGTGCGCCACCGGCGGCGCGCTCCCGCATGGTCACGGACCCCCTCACGCGTGTGACCGGCGGACCCGATGTCCGCCGGTCACTCGGCGATCGTCGGGGGAGAGGGAGAAAGTCAGGCGGCTAATGTAAACAAGCTGCCTGTCATTCTCCCTGGTGTAGAAACACTGATCACACGGTTCTACAATGTAGGACCGTTGATCACTGTTCCTACAGCTCAAGCCACAGCCAATCACAGTAAGAATCACGCCACTAGGGACACACACAGCCCCTCCCTCTCAAATAAAGTTAACCCCTTCACTACCAGTGTATTTTTACAGTAACAGTGCATATGTATAGCACTGATTACTGTAGAAATGTCACTGGTAACCCCAAAAGTGTCAAAAATGTCAGTCAAGGGTCCGATCTGTCCGCCGCAATGTCGCAGTACCGCAAAAAAAATCGCAGATCGCCGCCATTACGCGTTAAAAAAAAAAAACAACAAAAATGACAAAAATCTTTCCCTTTGTTAGTAAACGCGATAACTTTTGCGCAAACCAATCAAAATACACTTTTTGCGATTTTTTTTACCAAACATATGTAGCATAAAACAAATTGGCCGAAAATGTTAAAAAAATTAGATTTTTACATTTTTTGGGGGGGAATTTCATATAAAAAAATGTGAAAAATATTGTTATTTTTGCAAAATTGACGCTCTTTTTTTGTTTATAGCGCATGATCAAAAAATCGCACAGGTGAGCAAATACCACCAAAAGAAAGCTCTGTTTATGGAAAAAAAAAGGACGTCAAATTAGTTTAGGTACAGCGTCACACGACCGCGCAATTGTCCGTTAAAGTCACGCAGTGCTGAATCCCAAAATACCCCCTGGTCTTTTAGCAGCCAAATCCTCCGGGGCTTAAGTGGTTAAAACTCACCTTTCCACAACACAATCAACCTGTCGAGTTTTTTTCACTCGATCAGTGCCGGTGGCTATAGACACTGGCAGTGATCATTGTGTAGTGCTGGTGAGGCGCCTTCCCCACTGGCAGAACACAATAGCACTGCAGAAATTTTTTTGAAGGAAAGACAGTTGCTTGATTCCCCACCAAAAGCATCAGTGTTGACGGGGCAATCCAGCAATTTTCTTTTCTTCAAACTGTGGTTGAAGGAAAGAAAATTGCATAACGTTTGGCCTGCCTTATTCATGCGGCAGTCAGGTCATAAAGTTTATTATTAAAAATGAGGGTACATCTGGAGGCACTTTTTATTCAGGTACAGACTTTTAGAATTGGGGAATGTCCCCAGAAATCAGACATGTCTGATCAGCCTATTTTAGATGGATGGCATCATCCCAGTACATACACTATATCAATGATGGACGACTTACTTGATATACAGTAGTTGGCCTCATGTGCAGTGCCTGACATCACCAAAATGTAATGCTACAAAAAGCTGCAGAAGACTGCAAACAGACAACATGAGATGGTCAGAGGCTATGGGTGAGCTACATGAGATGGTCAGAGGCTATGGGTGAGCTACATGAGATGGTCATAGACTGAATGAATGCTACAGGTGATGGTCAGAGACCCTGAGCATTATATACAAGTATGTGTTGCTGGAGCCTAGGGTTATGCTTAATGAGACAGTCAAAGACAGGTGACATGAGACTGCTAGAGGAGCCCTTTTCAACCAGGGTGCCCAGGCACTCTGGAGTGCCTTAAGGTTTCTTCAGAGTTGCCTTGGCAAAATTCCTAAAAATGTATCAAAAATTGTATACAAGCCAGCAGGTGGATGAAGCCTGCCTTTTAGTTACACAAAGCCTTTTTAGACACTGGCATACGGGGGAAGACTGGGCAAGGGGGCAGAGGGGCAATTGCCCCCTGGGCCACTCTGATGCCCCATAAAAAGGCTGCACTACTTCTTCCACAGACAAGCCTAAAGGATTCCTGGTGAAGAGAAGTAAAAAGCCCCCACCACTGACCTACTGAGTGCAGGATAAAGACAAGGACAGAGCGCAGCCTCCCTCCCCAGCATGGATGGTGTAAGCTGTGTCTGAGCAGAGGCCAGTATCATGCCCCACTGGAGACTCTCCTCCTGCGGCTAGCCCCGGCTGAGCTGTCCCAACTCCCCCCTGCTGGCCAGGTCGGGAAACCAGATTCGGCCGGTGAGTAGAGAGTACCTGGAGGGGAGCTTCAACCTGGAATGGGGGTCAGGAGGAGGCCGGAAAGGGAGAGAGTGGGAGAGTGGCTGAGTCGCTGCACCATGGGCCTATGGTTTGTACTTGCCCCCTGGGCTGAAAGTGGCCAGTTAGCCCCTTCTGGCATCCTAACAGCCAATGGCATCAGTTTATAAGGATTATACTGTTTATAATTCCCAGCTAACTGGAAAAATATAGTGCTTGCTGGTGCATACAGGAAATGACGGTAGTTGGTAAAATATGTGTAGTAAAAAATCTTAAGTTGCTAAAATCATTAAAAATGGGCTGGGCCCCTAAAAATTACATATATATATAAATAAATAAATGTGCCAATAATCAAGTCCAAAAAAGTTCAGTGCGTTTTTAAAGTGCAAAGTGATGAAAAAAATATTTTTCATAAGTGGCCCATTTAAGATTGCTCAGAAACAGCCAGAAATAACAAATAAACGCCCCAAAAATTATTAATGATGGTGCTGTTGCCAAAAAGAAAAAACAAACCAAAAAACATCAATAAAAGTGCTGGTGCTTAGTGTTGGTTCCTCCAATGAGATAAGACTGTCCAGGTCATATAAACAATGAAGGTAGATGTACACTCACCAGATGCGGTGGGTCTCTACTACCTTACGGCAAAGAGACCATCAGAGCTTTAGTGACCCTCCTGGTCTAGACAGTGGCAACTGCTGGGCTCGTCTCCTACTTCAGCCGGGGTCTTCCAGGTGGGATGTACGGGCTATTCAGCCGAGATCCCCCCAAGCGGGGTGTGCGGGCTACGTGCAGTTCCTCCGGTGATTTGTGTAAAAACAAGAGGGAGGCTCCAGATAGTGCCGTATCATTAAATCATATTTATTTCGCCAGATAAAATCATTACAGATAAAATATTCGCTGTGCAATCCCTGCAGTGGAGGTCTGTAGCGTGGAGAGCGGTTTGCGTTCCAGCTGACTTCCGGGTTTGACGGCGTGCGTTCCACCTGACGCGCGTTTCGTCAGAGCGTAGTGACGTCTTCAGAGGTGGAGACGTGCGCTCGTAGGGGACTTAATTTAAGTCCCCTACAAACCCGGAAGTCAGCTGGAACATCATCACTCAGCATCTGGTGAGTGTACATCTACCTTCATTGTTTATATGACCTGGACAGTCTTATCTCATTGGAGGAACCAACACTAAGCACCAGCACTTTTATTGATATTTTTTGGTTTGTTTTTTCTTTTTGGCAACAGCACCATCATTAATAATTTTTTTGGCGTTTATTTGTTATTTCTGGCTGTTTCTGAGCAATCTTAAATGGGCCACTTATGAAAAATATTTTTTTCATCACTTTGCACTTTAAAAACGCACTGAACTTTTTTTGGACTTGATTATTGGCACATTTATTTATTTATATATTTATATATATGTAATTTTTAGGGGCCCAGCCCATTTTTAATGATTTTAGCAACTTAAGATTTTTTACTACACATATTTTACCAACTACCGTCATTTCCTGTATGCACCAGCAAGCGCTATATTTTTCCAGTTAGCTGGGAATTATAAACAGTTTTATCGTATATTTTATAGCAGCTGCTTAGTCTAATCGGTTTACCTACTCACCCCCCACCCATATTTCATTAGGCACTCCTAGGCGCGAGAAATATATTCTATCGAATATATAAATTTGCAACTTATAAGGATTATGTCTATTGCCTCTACAGCATCCTTGTTTGACCTTCCTGTGCCCCTCCCTCACTGGGGGTGACATTAGCTGACTGATGGAGAGAAATTGAGGGAGAGGAGAAAAACTGGAATACTAGTCAGTACCAGGGTGCAAAAGTGTATTTGATTTGGAAGAATAAATCACCTCTGTGGATGTTGCTGCATTATGTAAAGCTATTAGAATATTTT
The DNA here is from genome assembly GCF_965119305.1 of Pelophylax lessonae. Classification (NCBI taxonomy): domain Eukaryota; kingdom Metazoa; phylum Chordata; class Amphibia; order Anura; family Ranidae; genus Pelophylax; species Pelophylax lessonae. Next base: position 13,597,005 of record NC_138774.1, read on the forward strand.
TTTACATTTTAGAATGGGGGGCTTCGAGGCTGTCCATAATTTTAAAGGGTGCCTTGAGATTGTCTATAATTTTAAAGGGTGTCTCGACTGAAAAAAGTTTGAGAAACACTGTGCTTGAGATTGTTACTATTGCAGCCTCTTTACAAACCAATACTTCCACATTTAAGCTCCCTGAAGCCCATTTAAAAACTACTTGTGGCACATTTGATATTTCTGTCCATTCATTCAAATCCATTCAAATCCATTATGAGAAGAAACAGAGGGTCACTAATGTGAAATAAATAAACCAAAAAAAAAAAAAAATGTAATTAGTAGAAGCCAGTCTAAAGAATATTTTTCCTTTACTGAGTAGGCACCAAAACACAGACTAGTGACTTCAGGGGCCCCAAGGGCTGTACAATAAAGGGTTGCATGTGACCTGTTAGAATGTTTATACTGCTCTGATATAACAGTGTCTATCTATGCAAATAAGCAAAGATCTGTAAGTAGGAGATTCTGAACTTATTTCCATAAATCAACAAAATGCAAGATCGTTTTAAGTGACACTAAACTGAAGATAAGGATCATACAATTTCTGTGCAAAAAAAAAAATATATATTTATTGAATACTTAAGTGCAAGATAAAATGTCAAAATATAATTGGTGATAAACACAAAGTTAGAATAAAATACAATGAAACAAATCACACAGGTAATATGAGAATAAAATCAAAGAATTCTGTCTCAATGATTAGTAGTCTACCAGGAAGACATAAAATATGGCAACCAACATGACAGATGTGACACGTGACTTTTCTCTCATCTAACAGATGTTCAATTCCTATGTTTTAACCACTTTACCACCGGAGGATTTTGCTGTCTTACGTCCAGGCCACTTTTTGCGATTTGGCGCTGTGTGACTTTAACTGACAATTGCGCGGTCGTGCGACGCCATACCCAAACGAAATTTATGTCCTTTTTTTCCCACAAACAGAGCTTTCTTTTGGTGGTATTTGATCACCTGTGCGCTTTTTACTTTTTGTGCTATAAACAAAAAAAGAGCGTTTATTTTGAAAAAATAACAATATTTTTAACATTTTTTTATATGAAATTCCCCCCCAAAAAATGTAAAAATCTAATTTTTTTAAAATTTTTGGCCAATTTGTTTTCTGCTACCTATGTTTGGTAAAAAAAAAATCACGATAAGCGTATTTTGATTGGTTTGCGCAAAAGTTATTGCGTTTACTAACTACGGGAAAGATTTCTGTCATTTTTGGTGTTTTTTTTTTAACGCGTAATGGCGGTGATCTGCGATTTTTTTTGCGCACTGCGACATTGCGGCGGACAGATCGGAACCCTTGACTGACATTTTTGACACTTTTGGGGGTACCAGTGACATTACTGCAGTAATCAGTGCTATACATATGCACTGTTACTGTAAAAATGACACTAGCAGTGAAGGGGTTAATTTTATTGGAGAGGGAGGGGTTAATGTATGCCTGGTGCTTACTGACGTGTGGGGGGGGAGGTGACTGAGTGACAGAAGGACAGATTGGATGTTCAGCTATGCTGAACACTCCGATCTGTCAGTCCCTGTCACTTAGGAGATCCGCCCGCTCTGTTTACACAGGTGGGCGGATCTCCTCACTCGATTCCCCGACGATCGGGGCAGAGCAGCGGCGATCGCTGCCGCTCCTCCCCTGGCCCGACTCCCGCTGTGACTGAAAACAGCGGGAGCGTGCCTCCGGCGGCGCGCGAGCTCCGCCTACAGGGGGAGGAGTCCAGCGACGTAGGTCTACGTCGCTGGACGATAACGAACCACTTTGCCGCAGTACGCTCAATGTGAGCGGTCGGCAAGTGGTTAAATAAAGTTGCATGGATCAACATTGTTGCACCACGCCTCAAAAAGTCCAGATTAGTTTTGGTAAAATATGTTTCTATTTAGTTAATCTACCATAAAGAATACAACACAACTGAGCCATATACTAAAGCCAAAATTGCTTGCAATTTCAAGAAAAGAAAATTAAACCAATCATACTGCAGTTAGAATGGTCCCAAATTCAAATCTTGATACTAACAGTTTCAATGATGGATCAGTTAGGTGCATCTAATTAAAGCAGATCAAACTATTTGTAGTAAAAATAGGAATATACTTTACCAGCCAAATCTATTATCTGAGATGTCACGCTGTCTTGGCTTACAGGGTCAAATGTCACCCTCAGTGTCTCAGAGCATCTGACTTTTCTTACGATCTCTCCAGTCCTCTGTCCTTCCTCCCCCCTCTAGCCGACAAGAACCTTTTATGCCCCCAGCAGTGTGGGTGGGGATCTCATTATCATATAAATTCTACGTCACTAGAAGGATCTGATTTCTATAATCAATGACTGCAATTAAAATGAAACAATCACTAGGGGCAGTATTGTATTACTCTCATATTCAGTATATAGAATATAACAATTAAACTTTGAACCTTATGTTGACAAAGAGCCTATAATCCCCAACCTTCTAGACCAGACTTCAGGCAAGGCCAAAAACTGTTTTATGATATTTTACCAATTACGAAAGTTTACTGAAATCTTTCTAACCTGCAGTGATGAGTCATCAAAATCAGTTAATGAAACAAAATATCATATTTAACGTTTTCCTACACATCTATGTACGTTATTCATATATATATATATATATACTTCATTGCTAATATTCTTTTACATAGGATTATAATATATCTTTAAATCTTAATTTTTAAATGGGTCTAAACACAAAAAAAAAATACTGACCAGGGTTTATGACTACCACACAGACAAGATTATCCTGGTATAGCGTCAGCTAGACTTTATCTTAAAGAAAGTTAAACAGACTATTTATTTATTACCTTAGGTCAACACAGCATGTCTGTTGAAACTTTGATTTAGAATTTCCTGAATAGACTCTTTTCGCCTAAAAGGAGGTTTGAACTTTCAGCGACCTTCTACAACATGGATGCCACCGCTCAAAATTTCTAGATATGACGTATTTCCTTTATTTAATATTTAATATCCCTCAATAATTCTGACAGACCACCAGAGAACAAGTTGGGTAACAAGACACTATATGGCCAAAAACAACTGAACATTATATCTATAAGAGCTTGCTGGACATCCCATTTCAAAATACTGACTTTGCCATTAACATGGAGCTACCCCCTTCCACCCTGCTTTGTGGAAATATATACCTCCACACAAGAGTGTGTATATGGAATCCAGCCATATGGGAATTTGTAAGGTTGGATGAGAAGATCTGGCTCACAATCGGTATTCCAATTTACCCCAAAGGAGTTCAAGTGTAAGTCCAGTCAAAAACGAACTATACATAAACCTGCTCCCACCCCCATTCTATGCCTACTCTAGATATCCTATAAAGGAAAGATACCTACCTATTCTGAGGGCATTCTGGTTTGATCACATGTGCTCCCAGTGTAGAGGGGGGGCAGCTGACAATGGATTCCCCACAGTAAGCCTATGGGTGAAGTCACTGCCCAGGCTCTGCAGCTGTTGTTGGTGATCTCTTTTCTTCACTGAAGCTATCCGCTAGGGAAATCACATGATTGGGCCGGAGCACCCTTTAGAATAGGTAAGTAGACACATCTTTCCTTTACAGCAGTGGTCTCCAAACTACGGCCTGGGGGCTGGATATGGCCATTTGTTTGCTTGTATCCAGCCCTTGGGGCACTATTACATTCACTGAGAGTAATAATGGGGCATAAATTCCCCCAATGACAACAATAAAGGGGCACAAATCTCCCACAGATACCAATGATGGGGCACAATTCCTCTCAATGACACCGATGATGGGGCACAATTCCTCCCAATGACAACAATAATGGGACACAATTCCTCCCAATGACATCAATGATGGGGCACTATTCCTCCCACTGACACCAAAGATGGGGCATAATGTCTCCTAATGATACCAATGATGGGGCACAATTTCTCCCAACCACATCAACAATGTGGCCCAATAACACCAAAGATGGGGCACTGTTTTTTCCTATAGATATCGGGACCTTTTCTACCTCCAATGGTCACAGTCCAGCCCTCCTAAAGTCTAAAGGGCCATTTGATTAGAAAGATTGGAGTCTCCTGATTAACAGGATAGTTAGACCAGGCTTAGAATGGAGATGTGAGGAGGTTTAACTATGGTTAGTATTTGACTAAACTTCTACTTTAAAATCAGGGCTCTGTGCAGACCACTCAAGTTGCTTAAACCATGCCTTTAACTTCCACTCTTCTGAGAAGGCTTTCCACAAGATTTGTGTCTCTGGGAATGTGTGCCCTTTCAGCCAAAAGAGCATTTGCGAAGTCAGGTATTGATGTTGGATGAAAAGACCTGGCTCACAATGGGCATTGCAATTCATCCCAAAGATGTTCAATGGAGTTAAGGTCAGGGCTGTGTGCAGACTACTCAAGTTCCTCAAGCCATGCCTTTGACCTCCACCCCTCTGGGAAGGCTTTCCACAACATATGTGTGTGGGAATATGTGCCAATTGATCCAAAAGAGTTTTTGTGAGTTCTGGTTCTGATGAGAAGACCTGGCTCACAATGGGCATTCCTGAGGTGCTCAACAGAGCTAAGGTCAGTGCTCTGTGCAGATGACTTAGGTTCCTCAAGCCATGCCTTTGACATCCATTCTTTTAGGAATGCTTTTGACAAGAGTTTTGTCTCTGGGAATGTGTACCTTTTCAGCCAAAGGAGCATTTGTGAGTTCTGGTTCTGATGTTGGATGTGAAGACCTGGATCACATTGAGCATTCCAATACATTGCACGTGTTCAGTGAAGTTAAGGTGAATGTTCTGTGCAGACCATTCAAGTTCCTTAAGCCATGCCTTTGACTCCCACTCTTCTGGGAAGGCTTTTCACAAGACTTGCATGTGGGGAAATATGTGTCCATTGATCCAAAAGAGTTTTTGTGAGTTCTGGTTCTGATGTTGGTTGAGAAGACCTGGCTCATAACTGACATTCTAGTTCATCCCAAAGGTGTTCAGTAGAGTCAAGGCCAGAGTTCTGTACAGACGACTCGAGTTGCATGGTGTATATGTATAAAAATTGCAAATTTCTTCAATAGCCACTCAATACATTTCTTCGGGAAATTCACATGCAGCAAAATACAATGCGTTTGGGCCCCTGTATCAAATTGTTTGAAACTGCCTGTATTGCCTCACAGACACAAGTCTGAGTCAAGTTTTCTGTCTTCAGCTGTCTTTTATTTCGAGGCCATTTTGAAAATGATAGGTTGCCGTGAGGCATCGCAGACGGTGCTTTATGATGAATGAGGTATTCTGTGCTTGGGGTTCTTTTTGTTTAGTTGTTCTCCTCAAAAACGAAAAGAGAAGGAAAAAACAAATCAAGGAAACATTTTATATTGTATCTATTCCCAAATGTTTTTTTTTTTTTTCAGTTTTGGGTAAAGAAGGAAAGTGTTAGGCCCCGTTCACACAGGGGCGATCTGACTTGGCGCGCCGCGACCTCGGAGCGGCCGGCACGGACTTCATAACATTGAAGTCTATGGCGTTCGCCTCCAGGTCGCCCCAAAGAAGCTCCGGACCCTTTTTCTAAGTCGGAGCGACTTGTGTCGCTCCTATTAGAATGGGTCCGCAGCTTCCCTATGGAAGGCGACCTACGGCGACCTGTGAGGCGACCAGGTCGCCTCACAGGTCGCCTTAGTGTGAACGGGGACTTAGGAGTCGGGATTAACCGATTATCGGCAAAGCGATAGTCGAGCGAGGGCCAATATGCACTTTTCCCGATATATCGGAATCGGCCCCTGAGGTTACTGATATTGCCGCTATTTCGGGAAAGTGTCTTCTAATGAGAACCGATGCGGCTGAGAAGTCCTTACAAGGAGCGGGAGGGGACGTCCCCCCCCCCTCCCGCCGCCTTGGGACAGGAGACCCGGGCAACCAGCCTGCACGGCCGCTGAAGACCTGATCAAAGCCACATTTGGCTCTGATTGGGTCTCCATGCAAAAACCGGAAGTGATGTCAGGAGGGACATCACTTCCGGGTACTCGGCGCCAGATTTAAAAAAAATGACAGCATTCAAAACAGCCAAACTTGGCGTTTTGAATGCTTTTAAGTGCAGAGGAGGGGTTGGGGGTCTTTTAAACCCCCAGATCCCTCCACAAGAGTACCTGTCAAGAAAAAAAAAAAATATCTATATATATATATATTGGCGCATATCGGCCAATACCGATATGCATTGGCTAAAATATCGGTATCGGCAACGAAAAGCCGATATCAGTCGATCACTAGTTAGGACGCCTGTCAGTTTTTTTTTCTATTGCTGTCTCTGTCCTGGCTAGAAATATTTGCCCTCTCTATTTGTCCTAGGGACCACGGTAAGTGAGGGAAAATCCAAAACATCCACTAGAACCTAAATAGAGGGAAATCTTCAAATAGGGACACTCAGGGCTTTTTTTTCCGCAGAAAATAGGTGCAGGGGGGGGACTTAGATGGGAATAATTGTGCCCCCTAAATATTTGTAAATATATGATGTGGCCCTTGTACTGAAAAGTTTGGAGACCCCCAATCTAGAATGCAGTTTTAAATAAAATGCCCCAACTTCCGCACTCTTATAATTTTGCATATTCATAGATGGAAAATTATGTATTTTAACCACTTGCCGGCCAGCCGCCGCACATATATACGGTGGCAGGTTGACAGGTTCCCACAAAACAACGTATCTGTACGTCACTTTGCGGGAGCGATCGTGGGGGTGTGCATGCCAATTCGCCAGAGGGGAAACTTATCTGTGGGGCCGGCGGCCGCGATTGCTGCTGGGCAATCACGATCGCTCTCCATAGAGACAGAACGGCTGTTCTGTCAGCAATGAACATAGGGCTCCTGTGTTCCTCCTATTTAGGAACATAGGTCTCTGTGTTCATTCCATAAGTACATCCCCCACACAGGTAGAAAGCACCCCCTAGGGACACGTTTAACCCTTTGATCGCCCCTAGTGTTAACCCCTTCCCTGCCAATGTCATTGTTTTAGCACTGATTACTGTAGTAATGTCACCGGTCCCCCCAAAAGTGTCAAAAATGCCAGTTAGGGGTCCGATCTGTCTGCCCCAATGTCGCAGTCCTGCTAAAAATCGCTGATTGCCACCATTACTGGTAAAAAAATAAATAAATAAAAATTACATAAATCTTTCCCCTAGTTTGTAGATGCGATAAGTTTTGCGCAATCAATATACACTTATTGGGATTTTTTTTTTTTTACCAAAAATATGTAGCAGAATACAAATTGGCCTAAAATGATAAAAAAAAATAATAATAATTATTTATTTTTTTTATTGGGAATGTTATATAAGAGAAAGTGAAAAATATTGTTTTTTTTTTCAGAATTATCGCTCTTTTTATGTTTATAGCGCAAAAAATAAAAATCGCACAGGTGATCAAATACCACCAAAAGAAAGCTCTATTTGTGGGGTAAAAAAAGGACGTCAATTTAATTTGGGTACAGCGTCGCACGACCTCGCAACTGTCCATTAAATTAATGCAGTGTCGAATCGCAAAAAATGGCCTGGTCATTAAGGCAGCCCATACACGATGCGAATTCGAACGATCCGTTGAATCGATAAACGAAAGCGGAGCTCGCATACAGTATGCGAGTGTACCATCAATGTGATTAAAAAATCATACTTCAAAACACTATTTTTTGTGCCAGTATGGGAAGTGATCAGAGAAAGGGAATACAATAAGACACGTGGCCACTCACTAAAACTAGAGGAAAAATGGTTTAACCTTAAAATACGTAAGGGGTTCTTCACTGTCAGAGCAGTAAGGATGTGGAATTCTCTTCCACAAGCAATGGTATCAGCAGGGAGCATCAATAGTTTTAAAAAACGATTAGATGGGCACCTTAAAGACCACAACATACAGGGGTATACAATGTATACACACACACACATTATAGGTTGAACTGGATGGACTGGTGTCTTTTTTCAACCTCACAAACTATGTAACTATGTTGTTTTGACCTTTTAACCACACCTCTACATGGACACACACCCCTACTGTACTGTGTTTTGTCACGCCCAGTGACGTAACGCGTACGGGGGGGAGGAGCTTGGCGTTACCCGCGGCCGCCCATGGTCATGAGAAATGTCTTGTCATTTTAAGCCTGCATTAAGCACTGTGACAGTGCTTTGTATTATGACGATCTGTCCGAGTTAAGTCCTGGATTGATGTGGAGGTTATATGCTATTAATAGTCTATTTGTTCTGCTGCTGACTCCCGGTGGTCAAGTGTGGAAGCTCAGGATTTACCAGCATTTTTGCCAGATGAACCTTGGTGGTCAGGGATTGGAGGTGAGAGGCAGTAATTCCTATTGGTGGAAGGATTCACAGAATTGGTGTCCTATTTTCCCCTTTCCTCACTTTAAGGGCATCTTCACTTCAACATCTTTACCTTTGGACTACTGCGGATTTTTATATATTTTTATATATTTTATTTTAAGCGCTGCACTACTTTCTGTTTTATATTGCTTATTAAGGTTTGTTTGGTTTGACTTTAATTAAGTGTTCAGCTGCTGCCTCGTGGTTAGGGAGTGATTGAGCGCTGAATAATTTTATTTTAATTTCTGTTTTGTTAGGTGAAATCATACAACTCCCCCCAAATTTGGCCAATTTTTTCACAAAAACCCAACATGTTGGATCAGTCAATTTCGCGTGTCGCACATACCCAGTGGCGGCCGGTGTGTTGGGGGCGCAGGGGCGCCGCCCCCCCATCCATGCCTCCGGCCCCCTAATCTGCATGCAGGGCGCCGGACGCATGGAGCTTAATGGTTTTTTTTTTTTTTTTTAACATCACCTGATTAGAGCCAGAGGCTCTAATAGGGTGATGCAAAGGGTGGGCTCGGGGCGCAGAGCCCACCCATTGAGTGACAATAGCGAATGAAAATTAGCTATTGCCACACCGATCCTCCTCCTGGCCAATCAGGAAGCACGTCCGATACGTGCTTCCTGATTGGCTGCAAGGCAAAACCCCAGGCCGAGGAGGAGGCGGGAGCGGCAGGACTGCAGGAGACGCGCTGGGGGACAGAGTGAGAAGAAGCCGCTGCCGCCGGGACTGAAGAGAAGCCGCCGCCAGGTAAGTGCATTGGTCTCGGGGGGGGAAGCCTACACTACATTGAAGGGGGCATGCTGTGGGAAACTGCATTGATTGGGGGACACGCTGTGGCATTCTGCTTTGATTGGGGGGCATGCTGTGGCACTGTGCATTGATTGGGGGCATGCTGTGGCACTCTGCATTGATGAGGGCATGCTGTGGCACCATGCATTGATTGGGGGCACGCTGTGGCACTCTGCATTGATTGGGGGCACGCTGTGGCACTCTGCATTGATTGGGGGGCACACTGTGGCATTCTGCATTGATTGGGGGGCATGCTGTGGCACTCTGCATTGATTGGGGGCACACTGTGGCATTCTGCATTGATTGGGGGGCACACTGTGGCATTCTGCATTGATTGGGGGGCATGCTGTGGCACTCTGCATTGATTGGGGGGCACGCTGTGGCACTGTGCATTGATTGGAGGCATGCTGTGGCTCTCTGCATTGATGAGGGCATGCTGTGGCACCATGCATTGATTGGGGGCACGCTGTGGCACTCTGCATTGATTGGGGGCACGCTGTGGCACTCTGCATTGATTGGGGGGCACGCTGTGGCATTCTGCATTGATTGGGGGCATGCTGTAGCACTCTGCATTGATTGGGGGCACACTATGGCATTCTGCATTGATGGGGGCATGCTGTGGCACTCTGTATTGATTGGGGGCACGCTGTGGCATTCTGCATTGATTGGAGGGCATGCTGTGGCACTCTGCATTGATTGGGGGTCATGCTGTGGCATTCTGCATTGATTGGGGGCACGCTGTGGCGCTCTGCATTGCTTGGGGGCACGCTGTGGCGCTCTGCATTGCTTGGGGGCACGTTGTGGCACTCTGCATTGATGGGGGCACGCTGTGGAACTCTGCATTGATTGGGGGCACGCTGGTCACTCATTTTTCTGTTTGCGCCCCCCCAAAAATTTTGAGCACCAGCCGCCACTGCACATACCACACTAACGATACGAAATAAGATCAATTTTTACGTTCGATTTCTGTTCGAAATTCGCATCGTGTATGGCCTGCCTAAAGGGGCAAATCCTTCCGGTCCAGAAGTGGTTAAAGAATCAAATGTAATGAAGAGCTTGCGCTATGCACAGACCAACTCTGTGCTATCATATGAATAAAATGCGCAATTGGATCTTAATACGCGTAGATTTGTAAATATCAAAGCAAGGTAATTGTTACAAACTTGCAATCTATATAAACAGGATGAATAAAATTTGTATATTTTAAGGGTGATATTCAACTCTTAAGGCATTAAGGCATTCCTTATCTCAAAAAAAATGTGAATAATTTAGCTGGCGTTCCTCTTTAAATGCACAAACACTCTATTTTTTATATTTTCGATTAAATTGCTTTTTTTTTTATTTTTTTGTTACCTTTGGGTGGAGATGACCTTTAAGCCCGTAGTATCAATAAATTAGCTTTCCTGATGCAGTGTGTAAAGTACACAGGTGAAAACAGCGTGCTCGGCCATAAGCTGATACTGTATTTCTGCCTTGTTATCCACTAAGCCTCTTAATTTTATTTAAAATTAATTTGCAGAAGATAAATCGCGTAGCAGCTTCCAAATGCCAGAGCCCCAGTCAGCAGAACCGCTGTGATATAACACTTTTCCAGTGGAAGGTTTATTCACAATAACTCACTCAGCAATTTGAGACCTCGGCTCCTCTGACAAGAATTAATGTGTTTGCTTGTACTGTTAGAATGTCATTGATCGAGCTAAGCAAACACTGTGGAATTTTCAGTTGAAACTTTTTTTTTTTTTTTCACTTTTATTATTTTTTATTTTTTTTTTTATTTATTTTTTTTCAAGGCAACATGCATTTATACGCCCACGCCAATCACAAAGAAAAAAATTAAATAAAATAAATACTTGGATTGAAAAGAAAGAAAAGAGACAGTTTGGCTGATTTACTGAAGAAATTTAGAATGTTTACGCAAGAAAAGAGTGAAGATTCATTTCAATTATCGAATCGTGTGAAAAGTAAATTATTGTTTATTTCTTTCATCTGCACATAATTGGAAAATTAAAATGGATGTTCGCTCTGTTTTAGGGCGAACCTTTGCAATTTCTTTAGTAAATCAGCGTCAGTGATACAAAAAAGGAAAAAAAAAAAAAAAAATGATATTCAAGTGTAGTCAATAAAACATTTTACATGGAAAATCCATGCTATTTTAACCACCTGTGAGACTCGCAATAAAAATTGTAGAGCATTTAAAGGACACCGCCACTCGCTTTTCTTTCTTTTAACCACTTAAGGACAGCCCGCCGCAGTTATACTGCGGCAGGCAGCCCCCTCCTGCGTAAACCTGCGTAGGTATACGTCGGCCGCGCGCCTGCAGCTAGTGGGAGCGAGCGCACCCACTCGGCAGCGGCAGGGCCATCTTTAACATAGGGCAAAAGGGGCAGCTGCCCTGGGCCCAGTCATTGTTGTGGGGCCCAAAGCAAGCTGCCCCTTGAGCCCCCACTGCCTGAAAATAATTGTGGATTTGGGAGGGCCCAAAAAAATATTTGTCCAGGGTCAAATCAATATTAAAGATGGCCCTTGGCTACGGGGACTCCGATTGCCGTCTGACACCCGTGATCACTTTTTGCATTATTAGACATGTTTTCACAGAGCTGGCTTTGTGTATGGGGGCAGTGATGGGATTCAAAAATTTTAGTAACCAGTTCCGACTTTCCCAGCAGAAAGACCAGCGTGCCCCCTTTCAATGCACAGTGACCAGCGTGCCCCCTTTCAATGCACAGTGACCTGCGTGCCCCCCTTTCAATGTAGAGAGACCAGCGTGCCCCCCTTTCAATGCAGAGAGACCAGCGTGCCCCCTTTAAATGCACAGTGACCAGCGCTGCGTGCCCCCCTTTCAATGCACAGTGACCAGCGTGCCCCCCTTTCAATGCAGAGAGACCAGCGTGCCCCCTTTCAATGCACAGTGACCAGCGTGCCCCCTTTCAATGCACAGTGACCAGCGTGCCCCCTTTTAATGCAGAGAGACCAGCGTGCCCCCTTTCAATGCAGAGAGACCAGCGTGCCCCCTTTCAATGCACAGTGACCAGCGCTGCGTGCCCCCTTTCAATGCACAGTGATCAGCGTGCCCCCCTTTCAATGCAGAGAGACCAGCATGCCCTCTTTCAATGCACAGTGACCACAGCATTGCCCCCAATGATTGCAGAGTGCCAGCCACAGCATTGCCCCCAATGATTGCAGAGTGCCAGCCACAGCATTGCCCCCAATGATTGCAGAGTGCCAGCCACAGCATTGCCCCTAATGATTGCAGAGTGCCAGCCAAAGCATTGCTCCAAATTGCAGAGTGCCAGCCACAGCATTGCCCCAAAATTGCAGAGTGCCAGCCACAGCATTGCCCCAAAATTGCAGAGTGCCAGCCACAGCATTGCCCCCAATTGCAGAGTGCCAGCCACAGCATTGCCCCCAATTGCAGAGTGCCAGCCACAGCATTGCCCCCAATTGCAGAGTGCAAGCCACAGCATTGCCCCCAATTGCAGAGTGCCAGCCACAGCATTGCCCCCAATTGCAGAGTGCCAGCCACAGCATTGCCCCAATTGCAGAGTGCCAGCCACAGCATTGCCCCCAATTGTAGAGTGCCAGCCACAGCATTGCCCCCAATTGCAGAGTGCCAGCCACAGCATTGTCCCAAATTGAAGAGTGCCAGCCACAGCATTGCCCCCAATTGCAGAGTGCCAGCCACAGCATTGCCCCCAATTGCAGAGTGCCAGCCACAGCATTGCCCCCAATTGCAAAGTGCAAGCCACAGCATTGCCGCCAATTGCAGAGTGCCAGCCACAGCATTGCCCCAAATTGCAGAGTGCCAGCCACAGCATTGCCCCAAATTGCAGAGTGCCAGCCACAGCATTGCCCCCAATTGCAGAGTGCAAGCCACAGCATTGCCCCCAATTGCAGAGTGTCAGCCACAGCATTGCCCCAAATTGCAGAGTGCCAGCGATCCCCATGCACTTACCTCACGGACGGTCTCGCAGTCGGCTCCCCGCGTCTCCGAGTCCTCAGTCCTCCCGCGGCGCCTCCTCCTCGTCCAATGGCACGGTGTTTGCCTTTCGGCCAATCAGGAAGTGGGAGGACCCGCTCCCTGATTGGCCAGGAGGAGGATCCGTGTGACAATAGCGAATTCTCATTCGCTATTGTCACAGAATGGACGGGTCGGGGCGCACTGCTCCGCCCCCCCGGCCGCCACGTCTGCCCGAGCGCGGGACATTCAATTGTCCTGCGCGTCCTTAGACGCGCAGAGGGATTCAGCCGGTTCTGCGAACTTGCAGAAAGTTAGAAACCAGTTCTATGGAACCGGTGCGAACCGGCTGAATCCCACCACTATATTGGGGGTACAGTCATATTGGGAAAGAAAATGTCTTTCCCCAGACTGTAACCCATATGAGCTTGTTGGACTTTCCTGTGCAAAACTATGACTATTAATGTGGAGTTGGCCCCTTTTGTGGCTACAGCAACCACTACTCCTCTGGGAAGGGTTTTCACATGATTTTGTAGTGTGTCTTGGTACTTTGTGCCCATATGTGAGGTCAGGTACTGCTGTTGGATGTTGCAAGACCTGGCTCACATGTAGCGTTTCAATTCCAAAAGATATTCAGTAGGATTGATGTCGGGACTCTTTGTAAGCCACTTGAGTTCCTCCACACCAAACTCATATAGCCGTGTTTTTTTGGAGTTGGCTTTGTACACAGGGGCACAGGCATACTGGAACATAAAAGGGCCTCATCCAAACTGATATCACAAGGTTGAAAGTGCACAATTGTCTAACATGTTATTGTATGCTGTAGTATTAGCAGCAATCTTCACTTTTAACACTTAACTTAATAATTTACTTTTGGATATATAGAAGGTGTGGTGGCCAGGTGCCCACAAAGATATTCCCAATAATCAAGGACCATCTCATTTCCAAGCCATTTAACAATAATCAAAGGAGAAACAGTGTAGGGAAAAGGACTATGGGATAGTTAGCTGTGACTGGGACCTTACTGTAGGGGCTTGTAGGATCTCTTTGTTTCTGTACTTACCAGGAGCTCAGAAACCAGCAAGTGGCTGAATTGTTGTGATGACCCCTTTGCTCTAGAGCATGGGTGTCCAACCTTTTGGCTTCTCTGGGCCACATTGAGTGTAGAGAAATATTCTTGGGCCGCATATAAAATATATACTATTAGTTAAGGTATATTAAGTAATATAACGCCCCCCCCCCCCAGCACTAATTTAACACAACTAGTGGATGATCCCCTCTGAGGCTGCCTCTGTGGCCGTGCCCCCGACTCGACTTCCTTCCTCCCCAGCAAAAAAAAAAAAAAGTTGTCAGGGGGCAGTGGGCGCATTGCCTGCGGTTCTGGGCCGCATGCGGCCCCCGGGCCGCAGGTTGGACATGCCTGCTCTAGAGCAATAGGAGACATGTACATATCTTTTCTAGTGATTGGAAGAGGACTATGTGCTTCTATCTTCCCTTAACCATAGAGCAGAAGTGCATTGTGTACTTCCTATCCCATCACAAATCAGAAGAGTTGACGTAAAGGAGTTGTCATGCCTCCAGCATAAGGAAATAATTAATGCTATTGAAACTTGTAATACCAATCTTGTCCACAAGATGCCACTGTGACATAGACTGTTATACAGCACTTTATGGTACTTCCTGTTATCTATTGCTGGATTAGTTCCACCCCTCTCTCAGAGAATCTCCATTTTAGAACAGCTCATGGAGACAGCCAGACAGCATCTGAGGTTCCTGTGGGAAGATTCCTGAACCCCCCTTTGAAGCATCGCTGGTATGCCTATGAACTGTCAGTTATATACTCAATGCATATGTTTGTTAATGTTTGTACACTGATTGTATGCCTTTATCTGTTTATTTGCAGTTTCACCTCTCTCTATTGACAATCCTATTCGCATATCCATTCTGACTTGTAACCTGTTCATGTGACCAATATTCTATCTCTGGAATAAAGCCTTAAGTTACAAAAGGACTGGTTATTGCAGGATTAAAGGTTTAGCTGTATGTTGAGCTGCACACGCCTGGGGCATACGTGTAGTGAGAACAGAACAGGAGTGTTAAAGTCCAGCTGAAGTCTAACTGATTTTTATTTTTCCTTGGTTCTCTACCCCCCACATGTCATAATATATTAGGAAATGTATTTTTCTCTCACTGCAAATGCTGCTGATGTTTTTTTTTAAATTTGCTTGAACATATGCATAAAGATCTATCTGATCAATGAAGAATGATTCTACTCAAGAATAAAAGCAAATAGGATCTAGGGTGCAATGAACTTACATAGTTGCAAAGTACATAGTTAGTCAGGTTGAAAAAAGTCCATCTGGCTCAACCAATAAAAAACAAGAAACAGTAATGAAAACCCAACCATAAAATCCCATATACACAATCCTATACCCGCAGTTGATCCAGAGGAAGGCCAAAAAAAAAAACAGCAAAGCATAATCCAATTTGCTACAGCAGGGGAAAAAAAATTCTTCCCGATCCCCCGAGAGGCAATCGGATATTCCCTGGATCAACTTTACCTACAAATATTAGTACCCATTTATAATATGTACACCCAGGAAAGAATCCAGGACTTTTTTAAAGCAATCTACTGAGCTGGCCAGAAACACCTCTGGAGGGAGTCTATTCCACATCTCTTAATGTGAAGAAACCTTTCTGTATTTGGAGGCTAAATCCCTTTTCCTCTAGACGTAAAGAGTGCCCCCTTGTCCTCTGTGTTGGCCTTAAAGTGAATAAAACAACACTTATGCCTCGTACACACGCATTGATTATCGGCCGACCGATCGTCCGTCTTTTGTCCTGAGTTGTGTTTTGTTGGTTGGAATGTGCCTAGACTGCACACGAATTTCCTCGGCCAACAAAAATCTACTTCAGAAGTGATGTCCTGTGCTGGTTTACTTTCCGTGTGTTTTTTCTTCTCTGAGCATGCCCAGTCTTGCTCATCAGATTTTTGTCTGCCGAAATCTGTACTGACTGACGGAAAATCGGCCGTTGTGTTGACGGCCAACAAAAATTTTATAGCCTGCACACCAGATTTTTTCCGGCCGAAAAGTCGGAGTCGGTTGTCGAAAGCATCATACTAACAAGCCAAAAAATCGGCCGATCGGGCGTTGGCCGAAAATTCCCGGCCAATAATCGATGCGTGTGTACGAGGCATAATTTCACTATATGGACCCCTTATGTATTTATACATGATGATTTTACCCCCCTCATTCTTCTCTTCTAAAGGAGATTCTGAGGCTCCTGAGGGTAAGGGAAGCTATTTTCACCTATCTTGGTTCTTGTGCCAAAACAAGCCCCTCAATAGCCTGCATAATTACATCAAAAAAGGTGTATTTAATTGTTTTAAATATATTTTGTATTTACATGGCAAGGGATTAAAACCCTGTCCATTTCTTTCCCATGCCTTACTGTCCCATAGACACAACAGAACATGAAGGAATATATACCAAGTATCCCTCTTTGACAGCATTCACCAAATGCCGATATTCTGTAAATGTTTGGGGAACTGTTAAAGTTTGGTTTTTCCATCAGTTTTGTTCCAGTGATGGTCAACAGGATTAATAGAAAGGATGGGGACACAGATCACAGGAAAAACAACAGCAGTTTCACTTGTACGACATTCTATCCACAAAAAAAGAAAATGAAAATTAAAAGTAACACTAAAGAAACTAAACTATTCTAATAATATTAATAATAATAATAATAATAAAAATAGTGATCAAGTGATATAGTTTTCTTGTTGCCGATACCGATATTTTGGCCAATGCATATCGGTATCAAAAAAACAAAATTAAAATTAAAAATAACACTAAAGAAATTAAACTACTCTAATAATAATAATAATAATATAAATAGTGATCAAATGATATCGTTTTTTTTGTTGCCGATACTGATACCGATATTTTGGCCAATGCATATCGATATCGGCCGATATCTGCCAATATTTTTGTACATTTAAAAAATCATTTTTTTTTTATTTATTTTTTTTTGACAGGTATTTTGGTGGAGGGATTTGGGGGGTCTAAAAGACCCCAAACCTCTCCTCTGCACTTAAAAGCATTAAAAACGCCAACGGCTGTTTTGAATGCTGTCATTTTTTTTAATCTGGCGCCAGAGAGCACCTGGAAGTGATGTCACTCATGACATCACTTCCGGGTTTTTGCATGGAGACCCAATCAGAGCCGAATGCGGCTTTTATCGGGTCTTCGGCGGCCGTGCAGGCTGGTTGCCCGGGTCTCCCGGTGGGACGGGAGACCCGGGCGAGCCGCAGAAGGTGGCGGAAGAGGGGGGGGCGTCCCCTCCCGCTCCTTGTAATGACAGCCGAGCAGCTTTTCAGTTGCATCGGTTGTCATTACAAGACAGCCAACCCTCGGTTATGGACGCCGGTACTGGGGTGATGACTCTAGCTGCAGGCATCACTCCTGTACAGGACTTTCCTGAAATATCGGCAATATCCGTAACCTCCGGAGCCGATTTCAATATATCGGGAAAAGTGCATATCGGCCCTCCATATATTGGCTTTGCCGATAATCGGCCGATCCCTAAATTTAAATAATAATAATAAATATTATTATTATTTTTTTGTATATTATTATTATTTAGTGCTTTTCTACCTGGGAACGCAAATTGCTTAAACAAATTGATATTGGGTTCTTTCATGAGAAGGATTTGTCAGACTTTTATGCCTGGGTGAATAACTACTACACCCCCTTTTTCCCAAAGAAAAAATAAGCTATACCAAGCAAATAAAAAAAATAAAGGTAAAACACACCCCCCCCCCAAGCAAATTTGGCGTAATCAGGTCAGTGAGCGATAATAAGAGCATCCAACAAAATTTTGTTGGAACCAAAATCAGTAATTCTGCAGCAAAACACAATTTGACCAAAATCTCTTTCTTCATCCTTAACCACTTGCCGACCGCCCACAGTATATTTACTGCGGCAGTCAGCCCCTCACAGGCAAAGCGACATAGGGGTACGTCGCTAGCCTGTGAGGCTCTAGGGGGCGAGCGCGCGCCGAAGGAGGCGTGCTTCCACCCCGCTAGTTCACGGACCCCCCCCGCACGTGTGACCGGCAGACCCGATGTCCACCAGCCACTCGCGATCGTCCGCTGCAGAGGGAGAAAGGCAGGCGGCTAATGTAAACAAAGCCGCCTGTCATTCTCCCTGGTGTAACAGCAGAGATCATACGGTCCTGCTATGCAGGATCGTATATCTCTGTTGTTACACAACAAGCCACATCCCTTCACAGTTATAAGCACACCCCTAGGGACACACTTAACCCCTCCTTCTCCAATAAAGTTAACCCCTTCCCTGCCAGTGTCATTTTTACAGTAACAGAGCATATGTATAGCACTGATTACTGTAGTAATGTCACTGGTACCCCAGAAAGTGTCAAAAATGTCAGTCAAGGGTCCGATCTGTCCGCCTCAATGTCACAGTCCCGCAAAAGAAATCGCAGATCGCCGCCATTACATTTAAAAAAAAAAACACAACAAAAATCTTTCCCTCAGTTAGTAAACGCAATAACTTTTGTGCAAACCAATCAAAATACGCTTTTTGTGATTTTTTTTACCAAACATATGTAGCAGAAAACAAATTGGCCTAAAATGTTAAAACATTTTGATTTTTACATTTTTTTGGGGAATTTCACATAAAAAATGTGAAAAATATTGTTATTTTTGCAAAATGTACGCTCTTTTTTTGTTTATAGTGCATGATCAAAAAATCGAACAGGTGATAAAATACCACCAAAAGAAAGCTCTATTTGTGGGAAAAAAAGGACGTAAATTTCGCTTGGGTATGGCGTTGCATGACCGCGCAATTGTCAGTTAAAGTCATGCAGTGCCGAATAGCAAAAAGTGGCCCCGACGTAAGACAGCAAAATCCTCCGGTGGTAAAGTGGTTAAACACACTTTTAAAACAATAGAAACTCATTTAAACAAATAAAAGATACTGAAAGACAGAGCAAGAGCTATGGAAAAAACAAAAATATTTAATGTTTAATGATTTATATAGTAAAATAACATTACAGAAAAAAAACGCAATATACCGGGACCGCAAAAACTGAACCGCGATGGAGCGGGGGTTTACTGTATTTATTTTTTTATCTCGGCTGGTTTTTGTGAATTTTTTTTAAAAAAAAAGGAGGACATATTCAGGTAGTCATTTTAAAAGAATATAAATATCAAAACTACATTTTCTATTTCTCAAAGCGTTACAGGAGGGGAGATTGTGCTGCTCGGGCCACCATGAAAAAAACATTTATTCGAATGCCTCAGCCTGATCCTTGTTAATGTTTTATTTATAATCTATTATTGGTCAAGAAGATGAGAAACAGCTTATTTATAGCCCTTGCAACATATCAGAATTGAAATGTTTTGTAATATTTCCTCCAGTGACAAAAATATTAATGTTGCCCTGTCAAGCTGGTGGGGGGGAAAAAAAAATGGCGAAAAAGACGGCGCATTCTTGGAACGGGAAAATTGCACATTACACGATTCTCGATTCTGTATTCCCTCTCCTATCTCTCGCTTCCGCGAACAATTGAAGAGCAAAGTACCATCAAGGCACTTCCTGTCTCCACGAGGCATGCTTAAATCTTGACACTTTTCTGTAATGCATTCCTTCAATATGTGCCTTGGATTAGTCTAGGGTTACGCTTAGAGTCATCTCATAAACCAAGAAAGTTCTGATATTACTCACAGACGGTTGCAAAAATGTATTATATGAGTGCCGAATATGTTATCTGCAACCCCAACGGCTAGATAGCATATAGAAAAAAAAAAAATATTTGGTAGGATTGTCATATAGACGCAAACGCTAGAGGTGAAAATCAAAACTTTTCAAAGCCATTGTGAACAGCACTTCCAAGCAAGTTAACACATCAATCCGTCCTAAGATGTTGAAAAACTTTAGATTAGTATTTACTGTTTAAAGTGTTACATATATGGAGTCCAGGTCTCTGTATATTTCTTCAGTTTGGTATTTATGAGCACGCCAACAGCTGTTACATAAAATAAGGAGATGTAAAAAGTTGTACCATTGCCAAAAGACGTGATATTAGTTAGTTCTTCAAGAAAATATCCCTCAAACTTATAGTGAATCCAAAGCCAATTTTTCGTTAAGTTTTAAATAGAGATGAGAATAGTTACAGAGGCTTTATCAAGGCAAAGTGGCAAAGAGTCTTTTCGGGGACGTGGCCGGGATGTAAAGCTGCACAGATGTGTCTTGCAGATGCTCCTGATATCTTGTGTTATTATCCTGCATTTAGGAAACTTTTCACCCTCATGCTGCTCAGTAAATCCCTTTCTACAGCCTGGAGCTATCCCCTTGCATTACCCATGCCGGGAAGAAGCAAGCCTTTAGCAGGCAGCAGAGCTCTCTTTCTGCTTCACGTGGCATGGCCAGCATGTGTGCCGCCCAGACCATTCATGGCAATCTGGACTGAGGAGCAGAGCGGGCTGGCCATGGCTGCCAGGCTCAAGAATTGCATCTTCATTATGTCCTCTTTTTGCACCTCTCAGGCTCAAGAATTGCATCTTCATAATGTCCTCCTCTTGTGTCTCTCAGACTCAAGAATTGCAACTTCATGATGCCCTCCTCTTGCACCTCTCACGCTCAAAAATTGCATCTTCATGATGTCCTCCTCTTGGGCCTCTCAGGCTCAAGAATTGCAACTTCATGATGCCCTCCTCTTGCACCTCTCACGCTCAAAAATTGCATCTTCATGATGTCCTCCTCTTGCACCTCTCACGCTCAAAAATTGCATCTTCATGATGCCCTCCTCTTGCACCTCTCAGGCTCAAGAATTGCATATTCATGATGTCGTCCTCTTGCGCCTCTTAGGCCCAAGAATTGCATCTTCAGGATGTCCTCTTCTTGCAGCTTTCAGGCTCAGGAATTGCATCTTCAAGATGACCTCCTCTTGCACCTCTCAGGCTCAAGAATTGCATCTTCATGATGCCCTCCTCTTGTGCCTCTCAGGCTCAAGAATTGCATCTTCATGATGCCCTCCTCTTGCACCTCTCACGCTCAAAAATTGCATCTTCATGATGTCCTCCTCTTGGGCCTCTCAGGCTCAAGAATTGCAACTTCATGATGCCCTCCTCTTGCACCTCTCACGCTCAAAAATTGCATCTTCATGATGTCCTCCTCTTGCACCTCTCACGCTCAAAAATTGCATCTTCATGATGCCCTCCTCTTGCACCTCTCAGGCTCAAGAATTTCATCTTCCTGATGCCCTCCACTTGCACCTCTCAGGCTCAAGAATTGCATCTTTACGATGTCCTCCTCTTGTGCCTCTTAGGCCCAAGAATTGCATCTTCATGATGTCCTCTTCTTGCACCTTTCAGGCTCAGGAATTGCATCTTCAAGATGACCTCCTCTTGCAGCTCTCAGGCTTAAGAGTTGCATCTTGACGATGTCCTCCTCTTGCACCTCACAGGCTCAAGAATTGCATCTTCATGATGTCCTTCTCTTGCACCTCTCGGGCTCAAGAATTGCATCTTTATGATGTCCTCCTTGTGCGGCTCTCAGGCCCAAGAATTGCATGTTCATGATGTCCTCCACTTGCACCTCTCAGGCGCAAGAATTGTATCTTGATGATGTCCTCCTCTTGTGCCTCTCTGGCTCAAGAATTGCATCTTCGTGATATCCTCCTCTTGCTCCTTTCAAGCTCAAGAATTGCATCTTCATGATGTCCTCCTCTTGTGCGTCTCATGCTCAAGAATTGCATATTCATGATGCCCTCCTCTTGCGCCTCTCAGGCTCAAGAATTGCATCTTTACGATGTCCTCCTCTTGTACCTCTCATGCTCAAGAATTGTATATTCATGATGTCCTCCTCTTGCACCTCTTAGGCCCAAGAATTGCATCTTCATGATGTCCTCTTCTTGCACCTTTCAGGCTCAGGAATTGCATCTTCATGATGACCTCCTCTTGCAGCTCTCAGGCTTAAGAATTGAATCTTCATGATGTCCTTCTCTTGCACCTCTCGGGCTCAAGAATGGCATCTTTATGATGTCCTCCTTGTGCGCCTCTCAGGCCCAAGAATTGCATGCCCATGATGTCCTCCTCTTGCACTTTTTTTAGGCTCAAGAATTGCATCATCATGATGTCCTCCACTTGCACCTGTTAGGCTACAAGAATTGTATCTTGATGATGTCCTCCTCTTGTGTCTCTGAGGCTCAAGAATTGCATCTTTATGATGTCCTCCTCTTGTGCCTCTCTGGCTCAAGAATTGCATCTTCATGATGTCCTCCTCTTGTGCATCTCATGTTCAAGAATTGCATATTCATGATGTCCTCCTCTTGCGCCTCCAAGGCTCAGGAATTGCATTTTGACAATGTCTCCTCTTGTGACTCTCAGGCTCAAGAACTGCATCTTGATGATGCCCTCCTCTTGCACCTCTCAGATGCAAGAATTGCATCTTTATGATGTCCTCTTCTAGCGCCTCTCAGGCTCAAGAATTGTATCTTCAATATGTCCTCCTCCTGCACCTCTCAGGCTCAAGAATTGCATGTTCATGATGTCCTCCTCTTGTGCCTCCCAGGCTCAAGAATTACATATTCCTGATATCCTCCTCTCGCGTCTCTCAGGCTCAAGAAATGCATCTTCATGATGTCCTCCTCCTGTACTTCTCAGGCTTAAGAGTTGCCTCTTGGAAGGAAGTCACATGCTCCCCCATTACCGAGAAGCCCCAGGTATTTTTCAAGGGCTCTGATAAAGCAAAGAGTGGTTAAGGGGAAGGGTCATAAATTAGCTCAGTGAAGGTTAGTAAACGTAACTTGGCCTCTTTTCTGTTTCCTTCTTCCTCATCAACTCTTACTTGACAAAAAATCCTTCACCTGACCTTAAAGTTATACTAAACACTCACTATTTAATTTACAGTGTCTCTTCTCATTCTTTATACCTATGATGGCACTGTAATTATTTTAATTAAAAAAAAAAAAAAATCTAAGTACCTTTCTCCTAATCTAACATACAGCTGTCACATGACCCAGCTCTCTCCCAGCCTGTCTGCATAGAAACATAAAGAGGAGGAGCTTCTAGCCCTCTGCTGCTGGTCACGAAAAAAAAAGAAAAGCAGCCTGTCTCGATTATGTTTAGCTGGTTAGTGGGCATGAAGGGAACGGAGGGAGTGGGCTGTCAATTACCACTGTGTATATGCCCACATGTTTGACTCTATCGTCACATGGGCTGCTCAGATGTAATAGGGAGGAAATGTGAACAAAAATAATATTAAAACCCGCGCTAAAATAAATATGTGTTTATTATAAATATGTGTTAGTCCTACCTGCAGCTGCTGTACACTTAGAATAAGACTAAGGAAACAATGGAATACAATTTTAAAAACAGCGCTACCAGGCATATAGGAATAAATAGAAAGTGCACTAAAAATCTCTAAAACTGATATTATCAAAAAAGTGCATCTGTGCTAAAAAGATATATGCTCATATAACCACATGAATAAATAAGGAATAATATACCATATGAATGGTTAAAGTGCGGAAAAATATATATTAAATATAAAGTGCCAAAGTGTAAAAAGTGCAAAAAAATATATATAAATATAGTGCAGTCCAAAAATGGTGAATAGTCCACTTGAATATAAGGTGCTTAATATCGTGCTCCACACAAAAAGTGACCAGTGCTTCCAAAGAACCCTCTTGGGGATCCACTCACCAGACTTAGGAGAATTAAGAGCCTTATGCGTATCCAGCTACAACTCTAAATCAAGAGCCTCGGATGCAGGATACTACACAGCCTTGGTGTCCCCCAGCCCCAGGATATCAATAGGAATAAGCCTCCAAAGAACCTCCGATCACCTCCAAGATTCCTCCACACTTAGAATCTCAGACAAAAGAAGGGGAAGGAGCCGAAAATAGTGAAGCCCGTAGGGTAATTTTATTATAAAAGTATTAAAAAGTTACTCACAAACATACGAAAAGGTCACAGCATTGTATATGGGTCGGTAGTCACAATCAGCCGATACACTTCCGGGTGCGTTCCACGGTGGTTTGCGGAAGTGACGTGGTGTGACAAATAGCTGCCAGGAAGTTACGTCGGCGCGTTTCGCCCGCCTATCTTGGGCGTCATTAAAAACATCATTGCAATACCTCTTAATTAATACCTTAGACTGTCTACTTTCCAAAAAGGGGTCATTTGGGGATATTTGTACTGTCCTGACATTTAAGGGCCTCAGGAAATTAGATAGTCCGTACCATAGGGTCAAAATACTGTTTTTTTTTTTTTTTTTCTTGCACATGATTGGGTACTTTTTGCAAAGTGAAGCTTTACCTCATTTACTAAGCTCTGGAGCAACTGCACTTGCAGAGTGCACCGTCTATTTGCCTTTAGTAAATACCCCTATAACGTTCATATATACCAAATCATATATACTGATTTGGGTTATTTTCACTGAAGAAATGTAGAAGAATACTTTTTGGGCTAAATTTATGAAGAAAGATTATTTATTTGCAAAATTTTAAAACAAAAACGAAGAAAAATGCATTTTTTTTTTCAAAAATGTTAAATTTTTTTTTTTCAAAAATGTTACATTTTATTTTTCAAAAATTTTAATTTTTTTTCATTTATATAGGAAAAAAATAAAAAACCCAGTGGTGATTAAATACCACCATAAGAAATTTATTTTTGCGTTAACAAAATTTGAAAAATTTAGTTTGGGTACAGTGTTGCATGACCGCGTCAAATTGCGACGGCGTTGAAAGCTGAAAATTGGCCTGGGCAGGAGGGGGGTAAAGGTGCCCGATATTGAAGCGGTTTAGTAAATGGCTTATTATTTTTCTTTTTTTAAGCTTTGTTTATGACAGCCTTGAGGCAAGATTGTGTTCCAGGGAAACCAATTGTCTGGAACTAGCCGTAAAGAGTGGGAGTTGAGAAGGCATTGAGTAGGAGTTACGGCATTGAGTAGGAGTTAAGCATGCATTGAATGTTATCACATTTGTTCATCTGTGTGATAAATATCTTACTTAACACTGAATTATAATAACACGGCAATGCATATATGTTAACATGACCTTTGTACGATGAACATGTTACGTGTTTGTTTTGACAATTGTATCCTCTTAGCACCTTGTACTACCCATGAATGGTTAAGAATCTCAGGGTTTCAGCTCCATAGCTTTTCATCGCCAGCTGACAAAGAATGACAGCCATTTTTATTTTATTTTTTTGCACACATTACAGCAAAGCGATTGTGAATCCTTCGTATTGTCTGACCGTTCAACGACTGCAATCTCCGGCACAAAGCGCGCCGTGAAATTAGAAAAATGACAATGCTTTTCCTTTTCCCTGGGAAGTAAACGCAATTTTCCTGATCCGGTTAACAAGTCTTTTTCATAACATCTTAATTAGTTTTTCGCCGACATTACCGGTGTTAATGGTCATTTCTCTGCCGCTGCCGACTCCAAAACAATATTTTGACATGTGCGGTGATAGCAATTTTTGCAAAGGCCGTTTTTTTTTTTTTCCAAATTGCATAGATGGAAGAATATTCTTTGGGGAAAAATTAGTTTAAAGCTCCATCTGCAGAAAATATTACTGTATCATGAGCTGTTCGCGCAGCCGTCCAAAATGAATACATTGTATCCGCTTTGATGCATTGTACGCACAGAACGAGAGACCCGAACAAAGCACGCCACTGTTACTTTGACTATGCAAATGGAATTCAAAGGGGTTGTGTGGGCAATATTTTGAAATATAACCAAATGATAGGTGTGGTTGATCCATAAGCACCACATCCCCAGTCAAATATAACATCAAAGTAGTGAAAGTATAAAGGCCTTTTAACCACTTTACCACCGGAGGATTTTGCTGCTAAAAGACCAGGGGGTATTTTGCGATTCGGCACTGCGTGACTTTAATGGACAATTGCGCGGTCGTGCGATGCTGTACCTAAATGAATTTGACGTTCTTTTTTTCCCACAAACAGAGCTTTCTTTTGGTGGTATTTGATCACCTGTGTGATTTTTTGATCATGCGCTATAAACAAAAAAAGAGCGTCAATTTTGCAAAAATAACAATATTTTTCACATTTTTTTTATATGAAATTCCCCCCCAAAAAAAATGTAAAAATCAAAATTTTTTAACATTTTCGGCCAATTTGTTTTATGCTACATATGTTTGCTAAAAATAAAATCGCAAACAGCGTATATTAATTGGTTTGCGCAAAAGTTATCACGTTTACTAACAAAGGGAAAGATTTTTGTCATTTTTTTAACGCGTAATGGCGGCGATCTGCGATTTTTTTTGCGGTACTGCGACATTGTGGCGGACAGATCGGACTCTTGACTGACATTTTTGACACTTTTGGGGTTACCAGTGACATTTCTACAGTAATCAGTGTTATACATATGCACTGTTACTGTAAAAATACACTGGTAGTGAAGGGGTTAACTTTATTTGAGAGGGAGGGGCTGTGTGTGTCCCTAGGGGCGTGATTCTTACTGTGATTGGCTGTGGCTTGAAGTGTAGGAACACTGATCAACGGTCCTACATAGTAGAACCGTGTGATCAGTGTTTCTACACCAGGTAGAATGACAGGCGGCTTGTTTACATAAGCCGCCTGACTTTCTCCCTGTCCCCCAACGATCGCCGAGTGACCGGCGGACATCGGGTCCGCCGGTCACACGCGCGGGGGGGTCCGTGACCGTGCGGGAGCGGGAGCACGCCTCCGGCGGCGTGCGCTCGCTCCCCAGAGCCTCACAGGCTAGCGACGTAAACCTACGTCGCTCTGCCTGTGAGGGGCTGACTGCCGCAGTAAATATACTGTGAGCAGTCGGCAAGTGGTTAAGGGACTCTCTCTCAAAAAAAAAACTCAACTGTACATAAAACCATGGACCACACCCGTAAAATCAATCAACGGGTAATCTCACATAGAACATTCAGCACAGTAAACTCCAAAACACCTTCCTAATTCAAGATATTATGTTTAACATACAGTATTTTTTTGGTAGAAGAGGAAAATGTCATCTCCCAACCCGTTTTACCGGATAGGCTTCATCAGGGCTTCCGATGGGGTGCACTGTTGATGTAAGTGTAGCACCCTCAAGTGTGTGCTCCTAGAAGTGAGAGTAGGTAAACTATGGTCTGGGAATAAGGTGAGTAAATCACGTGACCACGCCTAGGATTAGTGAGTGTGAATTTAAATAAACTCAAATAAATCAAATAAACAAATGAGCTCCTAGTCAGAACACAATAGTGTGCTAGTGGAATGTGAAACAAAAGGAGACAGCGCTCAAAAATAAATCACCAATTACCAAATAAATATTAGCCAGTGCTAAATTATATGATACATATGATGCAGATATTATACCATAAAGTGACAGTGCAAAAAGGTGACTGTGCAATTATAAATAAATATATAAACAATTCAGATGCAAAAAATGATATATGTATAAAATTATAGAAATATAGTCCTTAAAACTTGAAAGTGCAGGTGTGACTTGTGCAGCAAACAAAATCAAAATCAAACAACAAACAAAATCCATTATATTAAAGTGCTTGGTGCTCAAAAGAATTGCAACCTTCATGCAAAGAAGGGAGAAGGAGAAGGAATCCGTCACCAGATACTCCACACACTTACTAGATGACCCCTTGGGGTCTAGCACAGGTAAGTGGTAACTTGCAAAAGGATCCCGGTGTAAATAGGACTCTCGTCCCCCGCTCGCTTGATAGCTCGGGAATCTCTCCGCTGAGAAAAAGACTGGTGTAGGTTCCCCTCGATACTCTCAATCAAACCGCGAACGATCAGTAGATGTGATAGGTGATGTCAATGTGCTGCTCGTGGTCATAGGTAATGATGGGTCTCCAGTCCTGGAGTCTCCGGTATCACTCTGGTGTGCTGTGGGAGTCCCAATGCGTGGAAAAGCAGGATAACCCAAACACAAGGCGGTGAGTCTGACCCAGGGATAAACCTAAGTCACTGATTCTGGGTCAGGGTTTTTAGCTCTGGGGGTGGATTGAAATGCATTGGGGGCATGGCCCGGTTGGAGTCCAGGCTGAGGTTGCCACTCTCATACTGACTATAGGACCACAGGGATGTGTGGCTACAGGGATAACCCCCTTTTCCTTCTTTGAGTCATAGCAGAGGCTGGGACAAGCTCCATCCAATGCCAACACTCTGTTATATATATATATATATATATATATATATATATATATATATATATATAGCAGGGACACATCGCGGGATCCCGGGGACAAGGTAAGTAACCTCTACCAGGATCCAGCAATGCTCCCTGGCGATACCCCGAGTGTGGCTCGGGGTTACCGCTAATGGCACTTAAATTCCACCCGAGCCACACTCTAGAATACCGTCAAGGAGGTTAAACAATCCGGAGCCGGAGGAGGTTGTCTTTTCCTTTCCACTAAAGGAATGAACCTGTGAGCTGAAAGAGGGGGGATGCTTGTCCCCAGAGCCCTTTTTCTTTTTTTTTTTTGTTGCTGCATGGTGGACTGCTTTACAAGAGACTGCACCTATAGATTGATCCTGTTCCATATTTATTTGAGTAGAGCCTCCTTTACTTGTGTTCAAACCTACTCTATGGTCCTTAGCCATGAACCTATAGACTGTTCCAGTCTACCTTTACTTGTGCTCAAACCTACTTCAGGGTCCCCAGCTGTGAACCTATAGACTGCTCCAGTGGACCTTTAGTTCTGCTTAAACCTACTCCATGGTCCCCAGCCATGAAACTATAGATTAGCCTTTCTTAACCTTTACAACACAAAGGAACCCTTAAAAAAATGTTCTGGTTCTTGGAGAACCCCTGCTAAAAAATACCATATCAATGATCATCATTGGGAAGAATGCACCTTATATTTATGACCATTGAGATGAATTACCCCCTTACAGATAGCTAAAAAGATCTATGGTGTCAGTGGAAACTTTTCTGAGAGGCAGAAGTTGCTCATTGCTCAAGAAACCCCTAGCAACCTCTGGAGAAGCCCTAGGGCTCAATGAAAACCTGGTAGAGAAACCCTGCTATAGACTGTTCTAGTCTACCTTTACTTGTGCAAAAATCGACTTCATGGTCCCCAGCCATGAACCTATAGACTGTTCCAGTCAACCTTTTACTTGTGCTCAAATCCACTTCATGGTCCCCAGCTGCGAACCTTCAGACTGTTCCAGTCTACCTTTACTTGTCCTCAAACCTACTCCATGGTCCCTAGCCGTAAACCTACAGACTGTTTCAGTCTACCTTTACTTATGCTCAAACCCCCTTCATGGTTCCCAGCTGTAAACCTATAGACTGTTCCAGTCTACCTCTACTTATGTTCAAACCAACTTCATGGTTCCAGGCTGTGAACCTACAAAGTGTTCCAATCTACCTTTACTTGTGCTCAAACCTTAACCTAATTCATGGTCCCCAGTCGTGAACCTACAGACTGTTCCAGTCAATCTCTACTTATGCTCAAACCCACTTCATGGTCCCCAGCTGTGAACCTACAGATTGTTCCAGTCTACCTTTTTTGTGCTCAAACTTACTTCATGGTTCCAAGCCATGAACCTATAGTTTAGCTGTTCCTTGTGCTTCTGCCACTGAGTGAGAAGTATCCTCTGCTAACAATATTTAAGGTTTAGGGGAATCCCATACCCAAAACCCCCCTTCTGTTATCAGTTCTACAAGCAAATAAAGCTTGGACATCCCCTAGACTGTTCAATGAGCCAGATTGCATGGACTGTTGCTGTGTGCCTGGCTGCCTCTGCACTATTGGAGAAAGAACCTAATAAATCCACAGCGGCCCCTTTGGGGGTAGTGTTACAATATTATTCGGGAAGGTTTTAGGACTTCAGTGATATTTCATTTCACCCTCCTATTTTGCACTATTTTCTTCTAAACAGCACACCATCCGGTAGCATCAAAAATATATAATTCTTTATTCTGTAACATGGCAAATTATCTCCTTTGTACCGCAGCAAAAACTATATTTTGTTGCACAGTAACTAAAGCTGTCTGAATTTTATCTTCACTTCCCCAACAGCTAAGAGTTTTTCAGGCAGCAAAATTAACAAGGAGGAAAACGAGGGCGTCGGAAATCAATGGCAAGTCAACAGAGAGCTGGAGCTTTTCTCGCGGACACCAAAACTACAATGTGCTGGAGAATTGCGCTGAACTTTTAAAACCTCTTTTTTGTTTATTTCCACCATCAGATATGTTGCAAAGCCTTTGTTCTTGCAGGCAGGCTTTAAAAGTAGTGGAAGACCTCATGTAAACTTGTCTCAAAGTCGCTTTTTCTTAATTTCACATCAAAATTGAACAGTGCCATCTGGCACGCCGGGACGTTTAGACAGAAAAGATGCCAAGGAGCCTTGTTTAAAGGCTGTTAACGGCTGGATGCTCTTGACGTTGATGTTTCACTTTAAAATGCGCAGTGAAAGACAAGTCTGAGGCTCTACATCGCTTTTTAACTGACAGTGATGGCTGGAAAAGGCAAGAAAGTTTCCAACAAACTCACAAGTTCCTGCACAAGCTTTCTAAAGACACGAAACCATATAGGGGTATAAGTAAACAAATAGTAGCAATGAGAACAGAGGTCCCTAACCCCTGGGCAGTAGACCGGTGCTGGTCCATGGTCTGTTGAAGGCCAGGTCACACGGCAGGGGGTGGGTGGCCGGTCATGTGAGACATAACCTGCACTGCTACCCTTCAACCACTAGAGGGTGCCTGCTCCTCTTTTTCTAGCAGCACTTTCCGCCAGGAGAATTCATTCACAGTGCCCACAATTGCCACAATATCATCAAGAACGGTGCCTGACTGCCTCACTAACTGCACCTGACAGCGATCAGTGGCCACCTAGTTAACCACAGTTGGACAGATGCACCCACTTAACCGTAAGCCACTGAGCTCCTCTATTCAGGATTTTCCCCACCCCCCTGGAGGTGAAAGGCTACACATCCACCCCCCTTGCTTCATGTGGAGGGGTTGTCTACTGCGAGGCTGGTCCCTGGAGCCAAGGAGGTTGGGGACCACTGAATTAGAAAGTTTTACAGTGGTTGTAAACCCTTATATATAGCCAGTGAAGTGACTGACCTCAGGTGATACAACAAATCCTCCTACATAGGTTGTACCTCTTTATTGGAAGTCTTCTCTTCTCTACATCAAAGAGTTTAGACAGAATTTAGACAGCATTTCCAAGCTCCATTAGACAGGGGGTGGGGATCTAATGTCACACCCTGCACAGAAAAGTGGGGATAGCTGAGTGTAATCTGAGAAATGAGTGGGGGAAATGGACACCACCCTCTTCCCATAGAGAAACAAGCACAGAGGAGGTTGTTTATCACAGGATGTATGCTGGAAGGGGGGTGGGGGGCATGTCCTAGGTTTGCCTGGTGTCGGCATAAACTGTCAGAAGTGACTCATGCAGATAACAGAGGAATGAGAAAGAAGACAGGAATTACACTAGGTGCTTTGGATAGAGGCAAATACACACTACAGATGGAAATACTTTGTTCTTTTTTAATTTCCGAAGTTTACAACCACTTTAATTGGATTGTGCAGTGTGTGTATTTGAGACAAGAGAAACTGAGTTTTTGCTTTGCTGAAATTGGGTTAAAAATAAGGAGATTTCAGTGAAATGTTGGCTAAAGCTGCTGGTAGTCAAACAAGGATTAATTTTAGTTTTTTTTTTTTTTTGTAATGTGCTTTAAATGGCACCTGAGGGTTACAGAACCTCCTTTCAACTATCTTGAATCTATTCTTCTAACAAAAAGTCCTTTCACAAGCCTCACTGGTTTGCAATTATTTTTTTATAGAAAAGGAAAAGGTTAAATCTGGGTCAGGGCTGAGTGACTCAGGGAGGCTGGATGACTTAGCAAGCAGCACCTCTGGTAACACTCTGGAACCTTGGAGAAGCTTCCAGAAGCAGTCGGGTGGAGTTTAGGAGGCTGTTTGGAGAATTAATGAGAGCCCCAGCCAATCCCCAGCAAAGTAGGCTGGCAGGGGGCAGGACCTTGTAAATACTCATAGGTCAGGCCAGCAAGGGGCAGTCGGGTGGAAGATATAGAAAGAGTGCCGAGAAGGCTGTCGGTGACCCTTGAGGGTACCCCCTAGTCTGGGGGGAGTGACCTCTGGCATGGGGCTCAGGTGCTGGAGGGACCCCCTACTACTCATGTAGGATATCCTTGCCTGGATGTACGGGAGAAAGTGTGAGGACAGCAGGGGAGAGTCAGCACGTCCAGGAGTTCTCCAGGAGAAGTCAGCTGGGTGGGTTGGTGAATGTGCAATCTGGGAGGACTGTGGAAGGGTAGCCAGGAGGGCTAGTAAAAGGGGCAGCTGTAGCCAGGTGGGCTGGCAGTGCCTGAAGAGGTGGTGCTGGGATCAGTAGCCACAAGGATGTAGCTGGACATTGGACTTTTTCTCTACACAACAAAGGGACCCTGCCTGTAAAGGACTTTTGTTTTGATCTGGCTGAGTTTTGGCCAGATTCACTAAAAGTGTCCCAGCTGAATCTGCGTTTTCTGCAAGCAAGTGAGTGCTGAAGGAAGGGGAGTGTATGTAGCTGTACATAGGAAGAGTTGTCTAAAGTCAAGTGGGCATCCCATAATCTCCCTAATCCCTATCCAAGTGTTATCCCCTTAAAAAAAAAACACAAAAACAAAGTGCTGGACCTTTCACTGACAGTCATTGCTCTCTCCTTAGGGAGCCCTGAGAACCGAGTGATCAGCAGTGTGAGATCGCTCAGTTCTCAGTGTTAGAGCTGGCGGGGGACAGAGGCAGGATCCACCTAGGTAAGCATGATTAAAAAAAAAAAAAGGAGGATTTCCATACTTCTCCAAAGATATTTTTTTTTTTTTTTTTTTTAACTTTGGATAGAGTGGAGAGCGATTAGAACCCCTTTCAGTTTTTATTGCTGTCTGTGTCCCTTCCTTACTCTATCCAACATGAGAAAGAAAAAAAAAAACATTTTTGCCTACATTTCTACTTTAACTGTCTAATCACAGGTTAGGAAAAGGACAAGACCAGTAGCGGCTCGTCCATTGATGGCGCAGGGGCACCACCACCACCCCCCCATCCATGCGTCCGGCCCCCTAATCTATATGTAGGGCGCCGGACGCATTGGATTCCAATGTTTTTTTTTGTTTTTTTATAAGCACATGCTTAGAGCCAGAGGCTCTAACAGGCTTAAAAAAAGGGTGGGTTCGGGGTGCCAGAGCACTGTGCCCTGAGCCCACCCAGTTGTGTGACAATAGCGAATAAATATTCGCTATTGTCACATGGATTCTCCTCCTGGCCAATCAGGAGACCGTTTCCCAATTGGCCGAAAGGAGAAGCCATGCTATTGGCCAAGGAGGAGGGAGCAGATGCAGGGGAAGCCCAACCCACGGCGGAGACTGAGGGGGAAGCCGCCGCCAGTCCAGGGTGAGTGAGCCGGTGACCGGGGGGGGGGGGGGGTATGGTGTGCAGGCTGGAGCTGATGTGTTCGGGAGGGGGGTATGGTGTAGCCTGTCTGCTGCCCCCCCCCCGCCCCCTGGCCCATGGAGCACCAGCCACCACTGGACAAGACCGGTCATTAATACTGTCCTAAGAAATATCAAAGCTCCTGCCCCTCCAGGTAAGTGTTGTGCTATGCAGCAAAGATATGGAAATCACAGAACTGGATAGACAGAAATAATACATTCTAAGAATTTCCTTATATGTATTTTATCTCCTTTTTTTTATTATTTGCCTAAAGTTCAAACTGAATTCTCCATAATTTCTTGTAAATGCAGTATGTAAAGGGCTTATAAAACATTATTGATTTTTTTGTATTAGCTAAGAAAAGAACAGGGTACTGGCAGAGTGGCTCTTTGTAAATCTCCTCCAGTATCACTCGGCATGTAAACATCGTATCAGTCCCTTTGCTCGGATTGCCTCCATGAAGTCATATTTCCTTTCATCCATCCAGGACAGAAGTGTGGAGAGGTTACTCCTCCTGAAATGAACAAGATGCATCTGCATTAATAACTTGTACCAAGGTGACCTTGAAGGAAACATTGTTTCTTGAATTTACATCTCACACTTCACTTATTCGGAGTCTATGTATCATCCGGAGGGGTCAACAACGCCGAGCAATCCAGCTGAGGTTCTCCCTGATTATTATGTTGTCTGAGTAATCCTACAAAGAAATTGCTTTGAACTTTGCATCCAATATATAGAGAGCGCTCATCAATTTAACTAATATGTTCTGTTCTAGTTAGAAGCTTCATTTAGATAAGATAAAACATAAATGGAAGTGATAACAATGTGGATATCCTGTGCAGGCCTAACACACTACATCTCCATACTGACATGTACATGAACCTAATAGGATACATTTATGCAATATATAGATTGTCACCCTCCACTTGACTGACCAACGTGATAACAATACAATTCTATTACTAGGAACACTACACCCTCAACATGGCCGACCGCTGGACACCATCATAATAAAATTCTATTACACTCTATACATAGAACACTATATGCCCCCAACATGACCAACTACTGGACATTAGTGTTGGGCCGAACACCCCCCAGTTCAGTTTGCACCAGAACTTGCAACAGAACAGGACCCAAACCGCGAACCCTATTAATGTCTGAATTTGAAAAAAATTCCCAATTTTGAAGGCTTTTATGCAAGTTATTGGACATAAAAAGGGTATGGGGGTACGGGGGCCCAGGTACTGCCCTGGGGGACACGTATCCATGCAATTTTGTTTTTTTTTTTTAAAGATCATTTTTGAAGGAACAATGATTTTAATGATGCTCAAAGTGAAACAATAAAAATGAAAAATTCCTTTAAATATAGTACCTGGGGGGTTCCCTTAGTCTGCCTGTAAAGTGGAGCATCTGTACCATGTATTGAACCTGCTGCAGCAAAACTGACATATATAAAGAAAACAAATTACATTTAAATTGATTTTCCCAGGTGCAACCATTGCTGTGTCAGGAACCATAAATGAAACTGAGACAGAAAATGTAGTAAAATCACACCTTTTATTTAATGGTAGAAAATGGTACAGAACAGTAAACGTAGTCAAAACATAAGCCAGGGCCGGAAGCCAAAATGAGCCAGTGATCAGGAAACCAGAAATCAGCATAGTTGGAGCCAGAGGAACAGCATCAGGAACCAGAAGGGACGTCAGCCGGAAAAAGTCTTTCAAAGGAACACAACACAGACAATCCATATATGTTGTGCAGGCGAAGGTAGGAAAGGATTCAACAAGGCAGCCTAATCAGCCAGAAGAGGCTGGCTGTAGGCAGTACTGACAAGCAGATAATGATAACCAGGTGAGCCACTGAGGAGTGCTGGCTATTAACCGACAGCTGAGCAGCCTAAGCACAGAGAAGAGAGCAGCTGCGAGCCCAGCCCTGACATGCTGGCAATAACAAAAATGTGAAAAAAATACAGCGTGGGCCCTTTGGATCTGGTATGGATTTTAAGGGGAGTCCCCCCCCCCAAATAAGCAAAAAAAAATGGCATGGGGTCCCCCCTAATATCCATACCAAACCTATAGGTCTGGTATAGATTTTGAAGGGAACCCCCACGGCAAAATTAAAAAACATACCAAACCCTTATCTGAGCATGCAGCCTGGCAGACCAGGAAAGGGAGGGGACGGACCCCCCTCCTGAACCATACCAGGCCACATGACCACAACATGGTGGGGTTTACTTTGGGGCAAGGGGGGCTCTGCACCTTGCCCCCATGTTGATGGGGACAAGGGCCTCTTCCCCACAACTCTGGGCGGTGGTTGTGGGAGTCTTATTGGAATCTGGAAGCCCCCTTTAACAAGGGGCCCCCCAGATCCTTTTCTCCCCATGTGAATGAGCATGGAATACATTGTACACCTACTTATTCACCAAAAAAGTGTCAAAAAGAAATAAAAACACACACACAGTTTTTCACCTTTATTAAAAAAAAAAAATGTCCTCTGATATAGATCCATCATCAATCACGACCCCTACCGCACCACCAGGCCTGGAAAAAAAATTCGGCCCACGACGAAGGCTACCGCCATTTGCCTGCTCTGCCATCTTAGAGTTCTTAAATAGGTAGAGGGTGGAGTCATCTGGTGACGTCACCATGTGGCATCGCCCCCATAAGACGTCAACGACCGGTGCATGCTGAATCGGTAACGCCGAGCGCCCTTAAAATTCCATTCTGTAACATCCCCCTTAATATGCATAATTCAACTAGGAGAACAGCAATGATCATACTAGCAATATTTTTCCCTTTCTATATATATATGGGCGGGTGTATTTTCTCAATTTATCCCTAGTTGGTGCAATTTGCCAACATAGCCAGTAGGGGGGACACAACATATATTTTTTACACATAATGTAGTCTTATATATATATATATATATATATATATATATATATATTGTGTTTTATCTTTATCGTAAACCCATAAAATAAACTTTTTATAATAATTGTTATATATATATGTTTTGGTCGTAATCGAAGCATGGGAAACAGACACCAACTATATAACACCCAATATTAGTGCCGCACACTTGAATTTCCTCTAATGGGGTAACACCGTGAGGTGTACTTGGAAGTTAGTACTTTGTATATGAGGAGGAGATATTAGAGGGCGGGCTTACTGTGAATTTATCAATACGAGGCCGGAGCAGCAAGTGTTCAACTTGCGATTACGTCATTTCTGTGACAAAACGCGTCACGTTGACATGCACGCTGCCTCTTTCTGGACCCGCTCTGTAACGCACGCTGCTCCGGCCTCGTATTGATAAATTCACAGTAAGCCCGCCCTCTAATATCTCCTCCTCATATACAAAGTACCAACTTCCGAGTACACCTCACGGTGTTACCCCATTAGAGGAAATTCAAGTGTGCGGCACTAATATTGGGTGTTATATAGTTGGTGTCTGTTTCTCATGCTTTGATTACGACCAAAACATTGGTACATATATACTCCTGGGAGCAGCACGGCTCTCTGCACGGGCTACGGGTGACCGAGGGGGAACCCGGCTGACTACGGGAGACAGTGTGGGTCTAATCTTTTATTGAACAGTGTCTGCTGTGACCGTAATGTTTTTTAACAAATACGGAATGGTTTTACAAATTACACTATAAGGAGTCCTCTTCCTTGTTTTGTCCACATCCGCTGAGACCACCAACAGGAATTCCATCCACCAGGACACAAGCCATCCAGCCCACGGAGATTCCAATTAGCACGATTAGTTATGTGTGACCATTGATCTATGCACTTGGACACTTTCTCTGGCACATTAGCACTTTGTTGAGTTTCACTTCTAGTAATTGCACACATGATTATGTATTTTTTTTTTTATATCATTTGATTATATTTATGCACTTGAAGTTTGTACAGCATTTGCTCAGTGGAATATTGGAGCACCTTATATTTATGCACTTGAAGTTTGTACAGCATTTTGTCTGGTAGAGTATTGGAGTACTTTATTTAATAGGAGGATTTAGCGATGCCTTTGCATATCTACATGTTCCATACCCTTAGGGTTTTCTTTGAAGCAGCAGCAATTTCCCCATATTATACACATTTCCTCACCATTATGTTAGTGGCGCGAGTGGTTTTATTCATTGTTATACATTCGGGTATTTGGCAAACAGGCGATGTTCAGGCCGAACTTATGCTTGGTCCGAATTGCTCGTGGAACACTACTGGACATAATCATAATACAATTCTGCTTATTACACTCTATACTTAGAGCACTACACCTCCAACATGACCGACCAGTGGACATGATCATAATACAATTATATTACACTCTATACATAGAACAATACACCCCCAACATGACCGACCACTAGACACGATCATAATACAATTCTATTACACTCTATACATAGAACACTAAACCCCCCCAACATGACCGACCACTGGACATGCAGTCACCCAGCTATTCATGCTCGAGTACATTCTGACATGACAGAAGATCAAAAAGAATATCTTTATCTTCAAATTTTATCTGATCGTTTGAAGAATGCAGAGGTGTTTGATATTTTTTTTATTTTTTTACAGTCCATTCCGGGAATTAAATTATTACACTTTGTATACCTTCTAATATGACCAGACCTTTGGGTTAGGATCAAGGACCTTGATTACTTTTCACAAGATATATACCTTCCAATATGGCCAGATTATTGGGTTAGATTTAAGTACCTTGTTTGCTCTTCACAAGATATACCTTCCAATATGGCCAGACCATTGGATTAGGTTTAAGCATCCTGACTGCTCTTCATAAGATATACACCTTCCAATATGGCCAGACCATTGGGTTAGGATCAGGGTCTCTGATTGCCCTTTTTAAGTTATATACCATCTAATGTGGCCAGACCGTTGGGTTAGGATCAATGACCCTAATTGCTCTTCATAGACAGTATACCTTTTAAAGCGGCCAGACCTTTGGGTTAGGAACATGGACCTTTTTATAAGATATATATTTTCAAATATGGCCAGACCATTGGGTTAGTGTCAAGGACCTTGATCATTGCTCATCATACATATACCTTCCAGTATGGCCAGACCATTTTACTAGGATAAAGGATCTTGATTACTCTTCAAAGGGTAAACACCTAACAATATGGCCAGACCATTGGCTTAGTATCAAGAAAACCTAAATGCTCTTCACAAGATATAAACCTTTCAATATGGCCAGACTATTGGGTTAGGATCAAGGATCTTGATTGCTTTTCATAAGATATACACCTTAAAATATGGCCAGACTCTCTTGCTCCTTATACGATATACAGTATACTTTCCAATATGGCCAGACCATTGGGTTAGGATTAAGGACCTTGATTACTCTTCATCAGATACTGTATATACACTCCGATATGGCCACACCATTGGGTCATTTCCCAGGACCGTGAATACCGTGAATGCTCTTCACAAGATATATTTATTTCAATGTGGCCAGACTATTGGGTTAGGATCAAGGATCTTGATTGCTCTTTATAAGATTTACACCTTACTATATGGCTAGACCATTAGGATAAAGGTCTCTGACTGCTCTTTATAAGATATACCTTCTGTTATGGCCAGTCCACTGGTTTAGGATCATGTACCTTGACTGCTTTTTTAGGATATATACCTTCCAATATGGTCAGACCATTGAGTTAGGATAAAGCACCCTGGTTGCTCTTCGAAATATACATACTGTATGTTCCAGTATTACCAGTTGTATGGGCTAGGATCAGGAGCTTTAATTTCTTTTTATAAGATGTATACCTTCTAACATAACAAGACCATTGGGTTGGAATCAAGGACCTTGATTGCTTTTCAAAAGATATATACCTTCCAATATTGTCAGACCATTGGGTTAGGATCAAGAACTGAATATCTACGTTTTAATAAAGCTTCCTTAAAAAGAAATCAGATGTCATTGTGGTATATTTCCTTTTCTACCCTATGTTTTATATTTCTGCTTCTGAAT
This sequence comes from Pelophylax lessonae, assembly GCF_965119305.1. Classification (NCBI taxonomy): domain Eukaryota; kingdom Metazoa; phylum Chordata; class Amphibia; order Anura; family Ranidae; genus Pelophylax; species Pelophylax lessonae. The sequence continues at coordinate 13,636,570 of NC_138774.1, forward strand.
TGTAGTTTTTATCAGTTCCAGTTCTGAGAGGGTGTGATATATATATATATTTTTTCTCATCCCATGCAGTCTGTTACGAATACTTCAGACAAAATGAAAGCCAGTATAGAGTAGAAAAAAGTTAGCTGTGTCTTTGAACTAAATCTTTTGCCTCGGGGAGTAATAAAACTGGAAGCAAAAATATATTAGGAAATCTGTACATGGAGAAGTAGCAGTTGTCAAAGGCTTGTTGAAATGCTTGTAGACCATTTTACCCTTCCAGAGACCAAAGATATTTTTATTTTAATTCTTTTTTTATCATTGCAATGATATTTGACTATTTGCAGGGGATGAAAGCAGAATCTTGGCATACTGAAAAGTTTCTGACAACTCAAAAGAAGTAACAGTTGTTTGTCCTTTGCTGCGTTGACTTGATATGAATAAAACCAAAGAGTGAACTATTTTTGGTACCTTAAGCTTGGAAAATATAGGTTCTTGTTGACGCCTTCTTCAGGAATTGATTAATTTCTTTCAGTGAACTACAATCACCTGATTTCATGCCTGTTTTTATTCCTTTTCCTACAAGCCTGTGGTGCGGTGCGCAAAAACTAAACACCATAAGTGAACAAAAAAGTGCACTTAAGGTGTGTCTTATAGTCCCCTCTCAAAGAGGAAGGATCCTTCCCTGAGCCCCCCCCCCCAGCACACAAGACTCCTGACAGGGTTAGAACACACTCAAGTCCCCCTTGCCGAAAAGCCCAGCGCATCCCGCTCCTCATGGTCACCTGAAGCTGGCCAATATTTAATAAATATGGAATATTTATTCATTTATTCCAGAGATAAGACTATAATCCTTCCACTTTATAAAACTCTGGTCCGAACGCATCTGGAATATTCTGTCCAGTTCTGGTCGCCAGTCCTCAGGAGGGATGTGTTGGAGCTGGAGAGAGTCCAGAGAAGGGCAACTAAACTGATTAGGGGATTGGAGGACCTTAATTATGAAGAGCGTCTGCAATCGCTTGATTTATTCTCCCTGGAGAAGAGACGTCTGAGGGGGGACATGATAGCAATTTATAAATATCTCAATGGGGATCTCAGCTTAGAAAAAAAGCTGTTCAGTCAAAGGGATTGCATGAGGACTAGAGGGCATACAATGCGATTAGAGGAGAAGCATTTTAACCTCAGGCAACGTGGGGGGTTATTTACTGTTAGAGCTACAAGATTGTGGAATTCTCTACCACAAGAGGTGGTTTCTGCGGGAAGTATGGTGGCTTTCAAAAGACTCTTAGACGTACATCTCAAGGATCAGAACATTCAGGGGTATGTGAGATGATTACAGCCACACACACCTACACAGGTTGAACTGGATGGACTATTGTCTTTATTCAACCTCACCTACCTACTATGTAATGAGCACTAAGTGGGAGGGTCTCCCATCGAGAAACCCCCCAAAGCAGGGAAAGAAGGAACCTAATGGTCATATATCCTCCCCCTATACTTCTAGGCCCTGAAACCCAAATCCTACCCTTTTGAGTGAAAAGGGAAACACATATATAAGTGCAGGGTGACGCATCTGGAGAGAAAATAAATATGAAAAATTAAAAAAGTGCCAGTGCAGGTGTTTTGGCTAGACCTCCTGGCCTGGTAAAAAAAAATTGCCCTGGTCTCAGCCAAAAGGCTTAGCATATAATGTGTTGTGCAGAGAAAGCACACTGTGTCCTAGTGCTGTTCATATTTCTACTCCGGCACCCCTGGGATGCCACCACTTGGCACCGCAGTCTCTCTGTCTTTCTTAGCGCTTGACCAGACAAGGTAGCATAGTCACATCAGGAGGCACTAGGCCCCTCCGGAACCTCCACCAGGGAATTACTCATCGATGTGGGGACAAGGTGCTTTGGGGGGGGGGGGGAGTCTGCTATGGATTTTTTTATATTGTTGGTTTCCCTTAATATCCACATGAGACCCAAAGACCCTGGTGTGGATTGGGGGGGACCCCACACTTTTTTTTTTCAAAATTTTAATTTGCTGGCAATTCTGTTTGCATTCAGCATTCAGTGGAGAGGGGGGGGGGGATGGAGGAATTACAGCCACATGGCTAAAATAAAGATACTTATCCTCTTGCCGCCCACATAATGCAGATTTGCAGCATCAAAGAGCTTTAACACCCACATGCCGCATATAATCTTCCATGATCTGGTCGTCAATCCTCAGAAAGGATGTACTGGAACTGGAAAGAGTCCAAAGTAGGGCAACTAAGCTAATCAGGGCAATGGAGGACCTAAATTATGAGGAGCATTTACAAGCGCTCAATTTATTCTCCCTAGAGAGGAGACATGATAGCGATTTACAAATACCTCAATGGTGATCTCAGCATGGAAAAAAAATATTCAATCGCAAGGAGTGCATGAGGACACGAGGGCAGACAATGCGATTAGAGGAGAAGCGATTTAACCTCAGGCTACGCAGGTTTTTTTTACAGTAATGGCAATAAGATTGTGGAACTCGCTTCCACAAATGGTAGAAACTGCGGGGAGTATGGCTACTTTTAAAAGACTTTTGGACGTACATCTCTAAGATCAAAACATTCAGGGTTATGGGAAATGCATACATCCACACACACCTACAAACACAGGTTGAACTGGAAGGACTATTGTCTTTATTCAACCTCAACTACTATGTAACTATAAGGATGGCCAAGGTTTTTGTTCTCCGAGTATAGTGACTAAGATGTCAGTTCTTGGTCTCCACTTATAGACGGGAGCCTGCGAGGCAGGCTCATGATCGCATGACAGCTGTGACAGCCAATCACTGTGGTCACATGAACGGGAAGTCTGTTTTTGCACCCATGGTGGGGCAGAGGGGGTTGCACACACCCCCAGTGGCTACAGCTGCCTAGGTTGTGTGTAAATCTGACAAGCCAACTGTCAGCTGGGAGATGATCCAGCCATGGATGGATCATGAGCTATCCAGCCACTGATTGCTTTCACACACCCCTGTTTGTGTCGCCCCTCCCCCCTTACATGCCCATGTCATGTTTCCTTGGCTACATGCCCATCAGTGGACATGGGACCGGCATGGCAGGTGAAACGGGTTAAAGGAGAGTGAGATCAGTGTCTGTTTGCTGATCTATCCTTCCTGTTAATGATGTGTAAAATGTCACTTCCAGGTCTCGGTGTCCCTTACCCCAGCCTCTGTGACTGAGGAAGAAGCTCATGTAGCATGATCTTCACTCCATTAGCTTCATTGAAAGACAGGTGAGACATCAGGGGTTTCCTTAGACCTCTGATGAATCATTAGGGGGACAACTGTCAACAAAAAATGCATTACATAGGGAAGTTTTTGCCCGTTATGTAATGAAAAAAAAAAGAAGTTTAGTACAAAATATTTTTTTAACCCACCCCCACATACATGCACGTACAGATGTAAACGTATGTGTCGGAGATACCTACTCGCAAAAACGTCACTTGCACTTTATACTGTATATGTTATATATTAACCACTTTACCACTAGAGCATTTTGCTGTCTTACGTCTGGGCCACTTTTTGCGATTTGGCGCTGTGCAACTTTAACTGACAATTGCACGGTCATGCAACGCTGTACCCAAACAAAATTTACGTCCTTTTTTTCCCACAAACAGAGCTTTTTTTTGGTGGTGTTTGATCAACTGTGCGATTTTTACTTTTTGCGCTATAAACAAAAAAAGAGCGTTTATTTTGAAAAAATAACAATATTTTTAACATTTTTTTATATGAAATTCCCCCCAAAAAAGATGTAAAAAACTATTTTTTTTTAAATTTTTGGCCAATTTGTTTTCTGCTACCCATGTTTGGTAAAAAAAATTGTAATAAGCATATTTTGATTGGTTTGCGCAAAAGTTATTGCGTTTACTAACTAAGGGAAAGATTTCTGTCATTTTTGGTGTTTTTTTTTTTAACGAGTAATGGCGGCGATCTGCGATTTTTTTTGCGAGACTGCGACATTGCGGCGGACAGATTGGACCCTTGACTGACATTTTTGACACTTTTGGGGGTACCAGTGACATTACTGCAGTAATCAGTGCTATAAATATGCACTGTTACTGTAAAAATGACACTGGCAGGGAAGGGGTTAATTTTATTGGAGAGGGAGGGGTTAATGTATGCCTGGTGCTTACTAACGTGTGGGGGGGGGGAGGTGACTGTGTGACACAAGGACAGATCGCAGGTTCAGCTATGCTGAACACTCCGATCTGTCACTCCCTGTCACTTAGGAGATCCGCCCCTCTCTGTTTACACAAAGCGGGCGGATCTCCAAACTCGATTCCCCGACGATCGGGGCAGAGCAGCGGCGATCGCCGCCGCTCCTCCCCTGGCCCGACTCCCGCTGTGAATGAAAACAGCGGGAGCGCGCCTCCGGCGGCGCGCGAGCGCCGCCTACAGGGGGAGGAGTCTAGCGACGTAGGTCTACGTCGCTAGACGATAACGAGCCACTGTGCCGCAGTAGCAGACCAGTGGCTAGTGTTAAAGTGGTTAACCTCTTGCCAATCGCCCACTGCAGATATACTGCGGCAGGCTGGCTCGGCTACGCAAGCCCCTGTACCTGTACAGAAGTTTGCGGGAGCGCTCCTGGGGGCACGCGCCGGCCACCGGAGGAACCCGCCCACCCCCAATGTACAGCGGGGAAGCCGATCCCCGGGGCTGGCGGCCGTGATCGCTCCCCATAGAGAGAGAACGACGGTCTGCTGTTGTAAACACAGCAGACCGTTGTTCTCTCTGGAATGAACACAAAGTGCCTGTGATCCTCCTATTTAGGATCACATGTCTCTGTGTTTATTCCACTAGTCCCTCCCCCATACAACCACTAGGCTCACACTTAACCCTTTGATCGACTCTACCCTGGTAGTTGTCCTAGTGGAGGCAGCAGCTCTTTTAGGATTTGAAAAAAGCAACTGTGCGGAACCATCTCCGTTTTTTAGTATTTAGGAATTATCTGCACATTTGTGGTATATCATTTGATTTAGGGGATATATGGCACAGTCACACCATTTTAATTTTTATTATTCACATCTGTAGGGATTTTACAGTGTCGCCTATTGAAAAAAATTACTTTGTCAATGTTTACGGGCACAAGCAAGTTTAAGGCTTGACACATTGGGTATATAGGTACACAACGTAATCTATTGTTCTAATATAAGGCAACATAGAAAATTGGAACTACCACCATTTTATTCTCTATGGCAGCCTTTTTTAACCAGGGTGCCGAGGCACCTTGGGGTGCCTTCAGGTTTCTTCGGAGGTGCCCTGGCAAAATGCCAAAAAATTGCACAAAAATTGTATACAAGCCAGTGGGTGTATCAGGCCTGCCTTTTAGTTTACACAAGCCACAGGTTTTCATTTTGCTCGATTACAACGTTCTAGCTTCCGGCGTCCTAACAGCCAGTCAGGTCATTGGTTGCTAAAGAGGAAGACGGGTGACTGTACAGCTTCCTTGGTTGCCCCTCCCCTGCCCCTCTCTATCAGCCCTGGGGTTACATTGGCTGAGTGGGGGAGAGAAACAGAGGGAGAAGAGAACCATTGGAATACTAGTGAGCAGCAATGAGTAAAGGTACATTTACTTTAAAAGAATGAATCATTCTAACATTGGGTGTCCTACATGTGTGGACGTTGCTGTGTAATGTAGAACTAATTGTTTCATTTTTTTAATGGGGTGAATGGGGTGCCTTGAGATTGCACAGAATTTGATGGAAAAAAGGTTCAGAAACACTGCTCTATGGTGTCTGCTTTCAGAAAATATAAAAGGTTTTGGGGGTTTAATGTAATCTTCAGGCCTAAAATGATTTTTTAATGTGTACTAAAAAATACTCTGGGGATGGGCAGGGCTTGTATTAAAGCTTTGCAAATTGAGCCTAAAGTGCAGGGTTGTTAAACTCAACTTCATTGAAGGCCGTATCGGCATTACATTTGCCCTTAAAGGGCCAGTTGTATCTGTAAGATTATCTATGCAGAGTGCAGGAGTGCCTTACATACAGAGTGCAGAGTCCAGGAGTGCGCTACATACAGAGTGCAGAGTTCAGGAGTGCGCTACATACAGAGTGCAGAGTTCAGGAGTGCGCTACACACAGAGTGCAGAGTTCAGGAGTGCGCTACATACAGAGTGCAGAGTTCAGGAGTGCGCTAAGTACAGAGTGCAGAGTTCAGGACTGCGCTACATACAGAGTGCAGAGTTCAGGAGTACGCTAAGTACAGAGTGCAGAGTTCAGGAGTGCGCTAAGTACAGAGTGCAGAGTTCAGGAGTACGCTAAGTACAGAGTGCAGAGTTCAGGAGTACGCTAAGTACAGAGTGCAGAGTTCAGGAGTACGCTAAGTACAGAGTGCAGAGTTCAGGAGTGCGCTAAGTACAGAGTGCAGAGTTCAGGAGTGTGCTATGCACAGAGTGCAGAGTTAAGGAGTGCGCTACCTAGAGAGGGCAGTGTTGAGGAATGCGCTATGTACAGAGAGCAGAGTTGAGGAGTGACAGAAAAACATAAAAACAGTATCTAGGGATACAGAGAAAAACACTGTTCAACCCTACGTTTTTAGGGAGCGGCACTTCCTAATAATCTAAATACCATACGGTCAAGTATTGACCATGGAGCCTAAACAACCATAAATTGGACACAAAAGCAAAAAACAGGGGTGCCTCAATGGTAGCCCCTGCAGGTGGTTGTAAAGCAAGGCTCAACTCAGGTTATTGAAATGCAAAAGACAATTTTATTGAAATAGACCGATTGACAAACATTAAACAGTGGCTAAAAAATCCACAGCTACCAGTGAAAAAATACCCGTGGACTTGTTAAGGCTGGTGAAACCACATACACTCATATACACACTTGAAAGGGCCTAACTCCAGGCACCCTACTCCTCTAAATATGACGGTCCCTCAGACATCCTAAAAGAGTATTGCTGCATACGTGTATAAACTCTTGGCCAGTAAAAATGGATGGATATGGGAAGTCAAAGCTGGTGGCCATGTGACTCTCTGACTATACTACCCGGACACTAAAGGACATATTTATCAGGTAAATAATGTTGGCTGGACAATAGGATAATAGTAGTTTACACAGCATTAAATAAAGTACATATATATATATATATATATATATATATATATATATATATAGTTGGACCAGCAACGAGGTGTGTTCATAAAGACCTGGACTCCTCTATTAAGCCCGTCCATAACCTATATCAGACTGTATTCAGGCGAGGAGTATTAAGGCCTTAGTGATCTATAAATGGTGTTATACAGTCCATCATTCATAAAGTGTCCCAAAAGATGAGTGAGTGCTAGCACTTGAAATGGCAATCAAGCTCAGGACCCGGTGATCTTAGAACACTCCCAGTATTGTCCAGTTTATATCCACTTTCCTCCACAAAGTATACTATGGGGTCAGATGAAGTCAATGACTAGGAGTGTTGAGGAGCGCCCTACCTAGAGAGTGCAGCGTTCAGGAGTGTGCTGCGTAGAGAGTGCAGAGTTCAGGAGTGTGCTAAATAGAGAGTGCCAAGTTCAGGAGTCCGCTACGTACAGAGTTCAAGAATGCGCTGCGTACAGAGTGCAGCATTCAGGAGTGTGCTACGTAGAGAGCGCAGAGATCTGGAGTACGCTACGTAGAGAGTGCAGAGTTCAGTAATGCCTTATGTACAGAGTGCAGAGTTCAGGAGTGCATTAAGCAGAGAGCGCAGAGTTCAGGAGTGCGCTACGTAGAGAGTGCAGAGTTCAGGAGAGCGCTGCATAGAGAGTGTGGAGTTCAGGAGTGTGCTACATAGAGAGTGCAGAGTTCAGGAGTGTGCTGCGTAGAGAGTGCAGAGTTCAGGAGTGTGCAGTGTACTTGCAGGGAGATCATTGGTCGTCATCTGTCCCCGTCATGAGTGCATGCAGGGCAGTCAGGTTTAAGTGAGCCACAAGCCGCCGAGAGGAAAGCTGTCCTTGTAAACACAGAATTCTGTGTTTGCAAGTGATAGTGGTGAGCGGGGAACAGAGGGCGAGAGCCAGAGGTGGCAGAATGGAGTTCCCCCATGTTCTGGCTGAAAAAAAGCCCCGGCTGCAAGGGCCACATGAACCAGATTCGACCCCCGGGCCTTGTGTTTGACACATGTGCTATAGTGGGTCATTTGGTGGTTTGCTGCAGTAGCATGGGTCTAAAATCAGCTAAGCAGCAAAGTGTCCTTGGTAATTGTTTTAAACCACTGGCAAGGATGACCGTGCCCTATAGGCCCCTTTTGCTGGCTGCCAGAACTGAGTGCTTAAAGATTGTTTCAAGTCTCTTGATTTGTCTCAGCTGCCACAATAAACATTTTAATGTCACCGTGTGATAAATAATCTATCCCAGCACGATCCTGACACACGTACACTGTAGACTGATCCTCACGTGCTGCACTTCATCACATGAGTCCATCTATAAATATGTTTTGTTTATTATATAAATATATCTGATACAATTAATCATCGGAAGAGCCTCTTCTGCCGTACCTGCCTCAGTCAGTCACCGTACGAGGCTCATGCTAATTAGACTCGTCCTGCAACACAAGAAATGGTAAAAATACATAAATCAACTTAATGGTTGATACGCGGGAGTCCACAGAATCCTCACCGTATTTCTTTGTCAACGGGAATCATCCATCATCTGTGTGCTATAGCAGTCCATAATGACATCCAGTTTATTATGAAATACATTAAGAATATATAATTTAGACCATTCCTTTTTTGGTATTATGGCAATGGTGAAGCTAACCAAGAAGACCTATTGTCCTGGTGTGCTTAAAAAGGAATCTAATGCAAGACTCCTGATGGGGAATGGAGTACTCATGATATACTCAACTGAAACCAGGAGGACCCCATTCTTCAGGAGACCTGTCAAAGCAAGATCCATCCAAGTGTTAGGTGGTATTCCCCAAACGAGAGGGGGAACAGCTTACAAAAAGTCCATGGGTCCTCCAAGATCTTCAGGACAAGTCTGAGGAACTGCACCCCACTAATCCAGAGTGAGTAAAGTGCATATGTGCTGTGCAAATTGTGCATAAATAAATGCTTTAAGAGTGTCAAAGTGCAAGACCCTGCTTCCTCTCAATGACCATTCCAAAAATCACTCTCTAAACAAAATAACTCTTACTCTCTGGGAAGCCCAGTCTTTACTCTTTATGCATCATATCCCTCACTCTGGGCAGCCCCATGGATTGAGCAACCCAACTGTTTTGTTGGACAGTTGCACTGGGCATGCTCCTGTGTCCAGGAGTGTTTCTGTTTGTAAGTGTACTTTGTACCTGGTACCAGCACTGGCACCCAATGCCCAATGAAACAGGTCAGTAGACATTTTATTTTAAGGGTGGGGACCTAGGAAACCGTATAGGAACTTCTTGACTCCCCCCCTCCATCTGCATTGTCTCTGCAGATGAGCACCACCTGCAGTGGAGAAAATAGATTGCATCTGCCTACATGGAATTTAACCATAGTCACACAAGGGAAAATAATTAGGCAGCGTGCTGCATGTGCTCCAGTGTACTGTAGGTCTGGAAAAATTAAACTAATCGTGGGTAGGGATTAAAAAAATATTGTTAAATTCTGAGGTCATAAGCATAAGTTTAACAAGGTCTGTAATGCACGGCATCCACGGGTCAGAAATGCATAACACACAGGTCGGTAGACAGAGTACAACAGAAAAGTCAAAACCCATACATTAAAGATCTCCCCCCCTAGAAAAGATCCCCTTCCCCAGTACAGAATGATTCCCACTCAGTACAAGCCCCCAAGTACAGATTCCCCCCTCAGTACAGCCCCCCCCCCCCTCAACAGCTTTCCTCATTGATGCTCCCTCTACAGTAGACAGCTCCCTCCCCCCTAGTACAGATCTTCCCCAGTAAAGATTCTTCCACCCCCTGCCGGTATGAATTTCCCTTCCCTCACCAACACAGTTCCCCAGCACAAATTTCCTCCCCCTAGAAAAGATCCCCTTCCCCCAGTACAGAATAATTCTCACTCAGTACAAGCCCCCCAGTACAGATTCCCCCCTCAGTACAGATCTCCCTCCAGTACAGACCCCCCCACAACATCTTTCCCAATAGAAGCAACCCCTTTAGTAGAGAGCTCCCTCCCCCCAGTACAGATCTTCCCCAGTAAAGATTCTGCCACCCCCTGCCGGTATGAATTTCCCTTCCCTCACCAACACAGTTCCCCAGCACAAATTTCCTCCCCCAATAAAGCTGTGTCATGTGATGGGGGGCTGGGACCAAAGAGAAGCTAAAAAGAGCCTCCCTCATTCTGAACTTCTGAACTGCTGCTGCCTGTTTCTGAAGTGTAACAGGCATCAGGAGCATGGTTGCAATGCTTTGGGTGGGCAGGGACTGTCAGTGCTAGTTGCGATGCCACAGACACTCTGAGGAATATTCCCCACTTATCTGCTCCCCTGAAATGAAAAGACTTCTGATCGCTACTGACTGATCTTCAGCTACTTCTCTGTGACCTGACACATGCCTTAGAGATTGTCTGCTTACACCAATTCAGCCTTTGTTCTTGACCTGCCTTTTGAATTTTCTGGTACCTTCTGCTTAAATTCCTGCTTTTCCAGTCTGACTTAGACTCTGATTCTGCTCCTGATTCTGTACATTGTTGTCTGCTTGTTATTGATCCTTTCCTGTGCCAAACTCTGCTTCTGCCTGTGACTTGGTACCTTCTTTTTGCCTGCCTGGTAATGACCTTAGTCTTCTTCACTACTTTGTTGCTGCTCCTGTCCCCTATATGGCATTCACCAGATGATCTGCTATTGAAACTGATTCCATCTACTGCTACAGTTCTGCTGTTTTTCCAGAGTTCCAGTTCAGACCTTGCATGCAAACTCCCTGGGTTCATCTCTGGCGACACTTCTTAGGCTCCAGATTACTACTCAACGTCTGGATCCTATTTATGCCGCTGTTGTTGCAAGTCCAAGTCTTCACAAGCATCTTCTTCCAGCACCCATGCCCCTCCTGCATCACAGCTTACTCTGTCTTGCCTGCAGGGGCACTTGAGCGGAAGAAGTAAGAAAGGTCCCCCTCATCATCTTGGCCTCCTACTAGATATGTGACACTTACTCTCCAAGCAGTCCAGCTCCAACTCTTTAAACAGTCCAGCTTCTGCCTGTGACTTGGTACCTTCTTTTTGCCTGCCTGGTGATGACCTTAGTCTTCTTCACTACTTTATTGCTGGCTGCTCCTGTCCCCTATATGGCATTTGCCAGATGATCTGCTATTGAAACTGATTCCATCTACTGCTACAGTTCTGCTGTTTTTCCAGAGTTCCGGTTCAGACCTTGCATGCAAACTCCCTGGGTTGATCTCTGGCGACAATTCTTAGGCTCCAGATTACTACTCAATGTCTGGCTCCTATTTATGCCACTGGACATTTTCTCTGCTGTCGTTACAAGTCCAAGTCTTCACAAGCATCTTCTTCCAGCACCCATGACCCTCCTGCATCACAGCTTACTCTGTCTTGCCTGTAGGGGCACTTGAGCCGAAGAAGTAAGAAAGGTCACCCTCATCATCTTGGCCTCCTACTAGATATGTGACACTTATGGCGCTTTTCCACTGCATGGAACCGAACGGTTCGGCTCGCTTTTTTGCTTTTCCACTGCTGGTACCGCATGGTACGGTGTAGGAACGGTTCGGTACGGTATGGTACGGCGGCGCTTTTCCACTACATGGAACCGAACGGTACGGCTCGCTTAAACAGTACCACCTCAGTTGTGGTTCCAACAGGGCCGTACCGGTACCATATCCCACAATCCTTTGCATGCAGCCTTGACTGTTTGTCACTACTAGCCACTGATTGGTCAGAGAATCATTGTTATCCCACCCACTTTACTTTAGTGGAAAAGCAAACCTTACCGAACCGTTCCAACACCGTACCATGCGGTACCATGCAGAGAAAAACCAACAGAGCTAAGCAGGGCCAAGCAGGGCCGAGCCGGTGTTCTAAAATTTCGTCGGACCCATGAAAATTCCGGACCCTCATCACTTCCGGTGAGGCTACGTCATAACCCAGCTGATGCGAGCCCCGGCGCGCATGCGCACAAGGCATTTTCCAGGTCCGATAAAATTCTAAGACTTACGAACAGCTGACTGAGAGGAGGAGGGGCTGAGATGGGACGCACACACCGCTGCGGGATAATGTTACAACACCGCCGCGTCATCGAGCAAGGAACATGTTGCAGAGCTGACTTAGAGGAGGCGGGAAGGAAGTGAATACTCATACTAAATAGTAATAATAAAAAAAAAAAAAAATAAGAAATATTAAACATTTTTTATCATGACTATTTAGTATGAGTATTCACTTCCTTCCCGCCTCCTCTAAGTCAGCTCTGCACGGCGGTGTTGTAACGGTTTCCCGCAGCGGTGTGTGCGTCCCACCTCAGCCCCTCCTCCTCTCAGTCAGCTGTTCGTAAGTCTTAGAATTTCGTCGGAGCTTGAAAATGCCTTGTGCGCATGCGCACCGGGGCTCGCAGCAGCTGGTGGTGGGGGAGCGTCCCCGGAAGTGACGAGGGTCCGGAATTTTCACGGGTCCGACTAAATTTTAGAACACCGGTACTTGCAGTGGAAAAGTGCCATTACTCTCCAAGCAGTCCAGCTCCAACTCTTTAAACAGTCCAGCGCTTACTCTACAAGCAGGCCAGTATTCAGTCTCTGAGTAGCCTTACCCTGATGCTTCAAATAACTCTACTCTCATTCTATGAGCAGCCTAACCCTCATTCTATATATATATATATATATATATATACACACATTTTTGATTCCTAAGTAGCCCTGTTGTCACTCTTCAATTTGCCCAGCCATTATTCTTTGAGTATCCCAGCCCTCCCTCAAGTAGAACCCCAATCCACCCTCTCTGCACAGACCAAGTCTCTTTATCTGAGCACCCCGGCACCAAACAAAAAGTCTGAGAGTCCAAATGCTTTGCATATTGATATTTGTTCACAAAGATGCAACACAGAACATAGAATGTGTTTTAGAAGCTCAAAGATCTCTCCCTTCTTCGGGGCTACAAAACAGAACATAAAAACAGATTAAATCTTTGAGCAGTCCGGCTTTTAATCTCTGAACAGCTCAACCCTCACTCTTTGACACTTCTCGGTGAAGAATAATAAATGAACTCCCTAGCAGAGAAACCTCCCAGATAGACTTAACGATGTCTACTCAAAAACCAAAATATCAATTAAGCGACATTGTTCTATTTTATTCTGTCACTTTGAACTGTGAAGCTCTCTTTAATCTCCTTTTAGTCTTTAATTCTTACAAACTTTGCAGATAATAATTTTTGTGATATTTTAAGGGATGTAGTTAAACATCGGGGGACGTCAGAGGCGATCGCGGTAAAAAATGTAGCAGGGAGACACAAATGTCAGCTTGTCAGAATTCTGCAGATCAACACGGTACTATTCAACCAGGGAAAAGAAAGATTGTGACAACATGAAGTCATAAGTAATTCATTACCATCCATAAGGACAGAAAAAAAAAAAAAAAAACCCGCAGTGTCCCTCCTCCGTACATCTTTGTCGAAACCATCAAATACTATATTACAGTACTTAGTGCTATTTAAAAAAGCTTTGATAGAGCTTCTGGTACACTGATTAGGAAAGTTCGCTGGTCTTCCTAGTGAGAATAAATACTAATGGCATTCAAAAAATGAAATGCCAAAGATTACAAAGGCTAAAAATGACCTATATAATTTTGGTTATTAATTCTTCTTATTATAGGTATGTTCAAGTCAAAAAAGTTTGATTTTTATATTCCAAAGGTAAAACTTGTTCTTTTACATTTGGATAGAGTAGGAAAAGGTTCCAACCCGTTACTTTAGTTTTGCTTTCTTGTTGGGAGATTAACCTTTTCTTCCTGTTCTGGATGTGGGTAGGTGCAGTCAGGGCTGCTGTTAGAAATCATAGGGCCCCATACAGCCCTCCAGACGGGGGCCCCCCTACCACCCCTACCCCCCCAACTACCCACCGGCGTGCAGCAGGAAAGCAGTGCTGACTTTATCTACCTACACCCTTAAAATGAAAAAAAAAAAAGTCACTCTCCTAATCCTACCTCCTGGGCCCCTCTGCTAACCTGATGAGGTCCTAGGTCAATGCAATGTAAGCCCTCCTGACGGGGCCCCCCCTACCACCCCTACCCCCCAACTACCCACCGGCGTGCAGCAGGAAAGCAGTGCTGACTTTATCTACCTACACCCTTAAAATGAAAAAAAAAAAAGTCACTCTCCTAATCCTACCTCCTGGGCCCCTCTGCTAACCTGATGAGGTCCTAGGTCAATGCAATGTAAGCCCTCCTGACGGGGCCCCCCCTACCACCCCTACCCCCCAACTACCCACCGGCGTGCAGCAGGAAAGCAGTGCTGACTTTATCTACCTACACCCTTAAAATGAAAAAAAAAAAAGTCACTCTCCTAATCCTACCTCCTGGGCCCCTCTGCTAACCTGATGAGGTCCTAGGTCAATGCAATGTAAGCCCTCCTGACGGGGCCCCCCCTACCACACCTACCCCCCAACTACCCACCAGGGTGCAGCGGGAAAGCAGTGCTGACTTTATCTACCTACACCCTTAAAATTAAAAAAAAAAAAAGTCACTCTCCTACCTTCTGGGCCCCTCTGCTAACCTGATGGGGTCCTAGGGAAATGCAATGTAAGCCCTCCTGACGGGGTCCCCCCCCTACCACACCTACCCCCCAACTACCCGCCAGGGTGCAGCAGGAAAGCAGTGCTGACTTTATCTACCTACACCCTTAAAATGAACAAAAAAAAAGTCCCTCTTCTACTCCTACCTCCTAGGCCCCTTTGCTAACCTGATGGGGGTCCTAGGGAAATGCAATTTAAGCCCTGGTAAGCAAGTAGGAGGGAGGGTGTGGTCTAGTAAAAATTCATTTATTCATTTAACCACTTTAAGACCGGAAGGATTTGCCCCCTTAATAACCAGGCCACTTTTTTCAACTTGGCACTGCGTGAATTTAACTGACAATTGCGCGGTCATGCGATGCTGTACCCAAACGAAATTGACGTCCTTTTTTTCCCACAAATAGAGATTTCTTATGGTGGTATTTGATCACCTGTGCTATAAACAAGAAAAGAGCGACAATTCTGAAAAAAAAAAAAACAATATTTTTCACATTCTGTATGACATTCCCAAAAAAAATAAAAAATATATATTTTTTTAACATTTTAGGTCAATTTGTTTTCTCTTACATATTTTTGATAAAAAAAAAAAATTGCAATAAGCGTATTTTGATTTGTTTGAACAAAAGTTATTGCGTCTACAAACTACGGGAAAGATTTATGTCATTTTTATTGTTTTTTTTTTAGTTTTTACTAGTAATGGCGGTGATCTGTGATTTTTTGCGGGACTGCGACATTGTGGCAGACAGATCGGACCCCTGACTGACATTTTTGGGGGGACCAGTGACATTAGTACAGTAATCAGTACTTAAAATATGTAATAAAGACACTGGCAGGGAAGGGGTGGGTGATCAGGGGGTTAAATGTGAGCCTAGGGGAGTGATGTGGGGGGGGGGGGGGGGCATGGCTTGTGACCTGTGTTCCTATATAGAAAGGATCACAGGGGCTGTATGATCATTCCAGGGAGAAGAACGTTCAGCTGTGTTTACAACACACAATCTTCTCTCTCAGCGGGAAATGATCGCGGGTGTCAGGCGGCAATGGGAGCTGCCTGCCTGCTGCATCAGCTTCCCCGCTGACGAGCAGGGGCGGCAGCGCGCGCTCGCCCCCTAGCCTCCTGCGTGCGACTGACGTATAGTTATGGCGGTTCGCGCAGGAGCCGCTGCCTGCCTCAGTAAATCTACGGCGGGCGGTCGTAAAGAAGTTAAACAGAAACAAACAATAAATCTGCCCTGCCCCCCCCCCCCCCGTCCACCAGCTGATGGAGTCTGGGCCCAGCACAACAGGACTGGCTGAACTGCCTTATCAGCAGCCCAGGGTGCAGTGTGATGTGTGGTCGGCAGAAACACATGGAGTTCAAGTGCAGTAACAGGAATATATTGTAACAGAAGTCCAGCAATAACGGCCCTGGTGGGTTAGGCAACGTGACCGAGAACACTCAAAAGTTATAGCAGCGATGCAACAGTTGATTGAAGACTTAGAGGTGCAGAGAGGGTCTGTCTTGAGAAGCCAAATGCGACCTGGCCCATCTGTAGGGATGCCCTGCCCTTTCTTTACTGCCCTGGAAACTTTCTCTGATGCTAAGCTCTGTCCTGAACAGATGGGCATCCTGTCCCTACACTTCCACTTGCAAAACTGTGCTCCAAACCTGGGAGCCAGGGTCTTAAATAGACTCTGCCTGACCCAAGTCGGCCACCAAAATGACATGGAGTGCCTCCACAGTGACGGAGGAAACCATAGAGGAACTAGGTTCCCCTCGACTTCCTCCTCCGTCTGCATTTTCGCTGCAGACGAGAGCCTCCTTCAGTGAAGAACATAGACTGCACCTGCCTACATGGAGATGCAACAGAAAGTGAGAAGAAATCTGGGCAGAGGGAGACCAGACTGTTGCCTCTAGAACAAGTGTACACAATGGAAAATGTTCCCATTATTCCTGTTCCAGTGATAACTGTAAAATATTGGATGTTCCATCACTTTCTGTTCTGGTAGCAGTCTAATATTCCTCTGCTCTATGGAAAATAAAAAAAGGTTACATATTAAAGATCAACTCCATGATATTAGCAACCCCCCCCCCCCCTTCCATCTAATCCCCTCTAACTACATAGTTAGTGAGGTTGAAAAAAGACACCAGTCCACCCAGTTCAACCTATGATGTGTGTGTGTGTGTTTGCTGTTAACCGTACATTGTATACCCCTGTATGTTGTACATTGTATACCCCTGTATGTTGTACATTGTATACCCCTGTATGTTGTACATTGTATACCCCTGTATGTTGTACATTGTATACCCCTGTATGTTGCACATTGTATACCCCTGTATGTTGTACATTGTATACCCCTGTATGTTGTACATTGTATACCCCTGTATGTTGTACATTATATACCCCTGTATGTTGTGGTCTTTAAGGTGCCCATCTAATAGTTTTTTGAAACTATCAATGCTCCCTGCTGATACAACTGCTTGTGGAAGAGAATTCCACATCCTTACCGCTCTCACAGTGAAGAGCCTTCTGCGTATTTTAAGGTTAAACCGCCTTTCCTCTAGTTTTAGTGAGTGGCCACGTGTCTTATTGTAGTCCCTTTCTCTGAAATGTTTGTTCCTTATGCTAGGGTCGCCAGTACAGTATTTGTACATTGATATCATATCCCCCCTCAATCGTCTCTTCTCCAGAGAGAATAAGTTCAGTGCTTGTAGTCTTTCCTCATAGCCGATGTCCTCCATTCCCCTAATTATCTTTGTTGCCCTTCTCTGGACTCTCTCCAGTTCCAGCACATCCTTCCTGAGGACCGGTGCCCAGAACTGGACAGCATACTCCAGATGTGGCCGGACCAGAGTCTTGTAGAGTGGGAGAATAATCTCTTTATTTCTGGAGTGAATCCCCTTTTTTATACAACCCAGTATTCTGTTGGCTTTGCTTGCAGCGGCTTAGCATTCCATGCCACTGCCAAGCCTGTTGTCTACCAGTACCCCCAGGTCTTTTTCCCTCCTAGACTCACCCAGATGTTCCCCCCCCCCCCCTAGTGAGTAGCTTGCTTTCTGTTTTCTGGCACCCAAGTGCATTACTTTACATTTATCAACATTAAACCTCGTCTGCCATGTAGTTGCCCACCCCGTTATTTTGTTCAGGTCCGCTTGTAAGGTTTCCACATCCTGCCTAGAAGATATTGGCATGCTTAGTTTAGTATCATCTGCCAATTACTGAGATTTTACTCGATATCCCCTCCTCTAGATCATTTATGATTTATGATAATACTAGCAACTAGTATTAAAAAAAAAACAACACTATTCAAATGCCAAATGTATTTACCTGAAGTCACGGTCATGTGACCATCCTTCCCTCTTCTTCTGCCTATTTCCGGGGGTCCTTTTTGAGGTGTCCACATCACTGCCTGCAGGATGTGGACATCGCCTATTGGTAACGGCAACACTTCCAAGGGCCAGGTACTCTCTCATAGGCTCCAGAGGCAGGAAAACTCATGGGGGTGGGGAGGAGACCAGTGCTTAAGAAGATAATGGGCAGGAAAAAAATGTTTGGTCTCCAGGTCAGGAAATTAGCTTGGCTCATATAGGAAACTGTGACTTCAATCCATTACACTGCAGGATGTCTGAGGAAGAGGTGTCTGAAACTGAGGTTTAAGCTAATTGATGCACAATGCACTATTTACATTTAATTTGTTCCTGGAGATGGGCTTTAATTAGTAACACAACAGCCACACCGGACATGGATGTATTGGAGTCCATTTCTATACCCACTCAATACCATCACTTTGTTCATTATTATTATTAACATTATAGCTTTAATTTGTTTTAGTGTCTTCGAGTATGAGCACCCCTCTCAAACTGTCAACTTTGAGCATGAGGTTCAAGGTGTGCAAACCTTCCATAATGCCTTGTTTTGAAGCTTTGGACTCCGCCCTGTCCCACATTGACCTTCAGCCCTCTGCTTGACCAACTTCCTATTTAGATGTCTTTTGGATGGTCTTGTTACTAACTCAGTCCTCTTTTGGTCTTCTCCAACTCTCTAATGGCTTTCAGACCTTGCCCTTGCATTTGTGCTCTGAGGTGCAGCACAGCAGTCCTCTGGTCTCTGTGGTTTCTCCGTGCATGACTTGGCTTGGCTAACGACCTTCCTGGCTCTGGATTCCGCATCGGCAGATGACTCCGCATCAGACAAAGACCCGACTTCGGCAGACTACCCACTTCTGGACTCTATCCCGGCTTGGATGACTACCTGTTCCTGGACTCCATCCAGTCTTCGATGACTACCCGATTCCGAACTTGACCCCGGCTGTCCTTGATTTTCCTCCTCTCTCTTGCTGTGCGATTATTATTTTTGCATGAATAAATCACTTTATTTTACTTTATATTTGTGTGGTCTGGTTTCCAGCAACCCTGGCACAGATAAGGATCTAGTATGGATTTTGGGGGGCCCCCACACCAATTTTGTTTTACATTTTGGCATGGGGCTCCCCTTAAAATCCATTCCAGACCCTAAGGGCCTGGTATGGACTGGGGTGGTAGGACTCTACGCTGTTTTTTTATTTATTCAGCTGTCAGCTGGGAAACCCATTGACAGCTGATGACTCAGGCTTCCCAGCCCCACTCCTTAATAACCAGCTTACATTGATTCGCCCAATCAGGGCGCAGAATGCACTGTGCAGCGCTCAGAGTATTGCAGGGTGTTCGTTGGGGCGAACACCCTGCGCATCCGGTTGTTTGGCGAACAGGCAAATGTTCAGCCTGAACTCATGCTCGGGCCGAACCGTTCGCCCATCCCTAATTATGAGCAGATGTCCAGAGCTACCCACCCCCTTTTTATCAGATGTCAAGAGCCTACCACCATCAGAATTCAAGAGTCCCCTGCCCTCCCTTACATCACAGTGCTTCTCCTTATCCTGTGCTTCTGAAGCGGGGGGGGGGGGGGCTGGGAAGCAGAAAGCGCAGGATCTGGAGGAGGACCAAAGGAAGTCTGGAGTCAGCTGAGACCAGGGGAGGTGAAAATGAAGGGACCCTGCAGCTGCACAGAGAGGCACAGAATCTGTAGGAGGAGGTCTGTCCTTTCTGCTGCCGACTGCTGTGACAAGGTGGGGGGGGGGGGAGCGGGACTAGAGAGGTGCTACAGCTGCAAGAGAGGTACGAGGGTCACATGAAATGGAGGATCCACACCTGGAATTCATCTTTAATGCCTGCCACACATGAAAATACATTTACCAACTGTTGAGGCAGGTTATTTGCCACCCATTAAAAATAGTCTGAAATTGGTCAAATTGACGCGCAGGATCTGGAGGAGGACCAAAGGAAGTCTGGAGTCAGCTGAGACCAAGGGAGGGGAAAATGAGGGGGCCCTGCAGCTGCACAGAGAGGCACAGGATCTGTAGGAGGAGGTCTGTCCTTTCTGCTGCCGACTGCTGTGACAAGGTGGGGGGGGGGGGCTAGAGAGGTGCTACAGCTGCAAGAGAGGTACGAGGGTCACATGAAAAGGAGGATCCACACCTGGAATTCATCTTTAAACCCTGCCACACATGAAAATACATTTACCAACTGTTGAGGCAGGTTATTTGCCACCCATTAAAAATAGTCTGACATTGGTCAAATTGACACGCAGGATCTGGAGGAGGACCAAATGAAGTCTGGAGTCAGCTGAGACCAAGGGAGGTGAAAATGAGAGGGCCCTGCAGCTGCACAGAGAGGTGCAGGATCTGTAGGAGGAGGTCTGCCCTTTCTGCTGCCGACTGCTGTGACAAGGTGGTGGGGGGGGGGGGGGACTAGAGAGGTGCTACAGCTGCAAGAGAGATGCGAGGGTCACATGAAATGGCCCGGAGGACCAGATTTGGCCCGTGGACCTTGTGTTTTACACATGTAGCCTACAGCATTCATTTCCGGCATCCAGGGGAATCCCACAGGTATAGTAAAAGCGTAGTTAGATTGATCCAAGCTGTAAAGACATCCACACCTGGAATTCATCTTTAAACCCTGCCACACATGAAAATACATTTACCAACTGTTGAAGGGGGTTATTTGCCACCCATTAAAAATAGTCTGACATTGGTCAAACTGACACGCTCTTGAGTAATGCAGGCAATAACAATTTTATTGATACAAAAAGAAAGTCAGCGAGGAAAGAGAAGAACCATTCTTTATGAAAAGGATGAAAAAGTCTATTATCAAGTGGAACATAAGTGGCCGCATGTTTATTGACATGTCATTGAAAGCCCAGAAAAAGCTACTTCTAACCTCGAATAATTGCCTCTAACTCACAGTTAAAATTATATAAAAGGACCAATGAACAGAGAAGCAGCAAAGGACCCTCAACTGTATTCTCCTAACGAGACACAACTATAAAGAAGTTAGCATTATTCACAAATGTATCCATGGATGTTAACAGCGTTGTCAAGGTTCTTCAGCCTGAGAGAAGGGATATCCTTTCAATAGACACAATTATTACTGTAGATGAATATGTCATTAATAGAGCAAGATTTGCGAAATACCAGTTACTGAAGTGGCCTTTGTAGGCTTGAGCGTAAACACAGCTCAAACTCTGAATACATATCCTTTCACCTATATGTGTGTCTTTGTGGAATTGTCCACCACCACCCCATTCTTGCTTTGGTAAATTTGTAATTCATATGCTCAACACCACCACCACTCCTCGAAAAATGTTTTATTGAGAGTCGCGAAAAAAGTCTACTATCAGAAGGAACGTACAGTAAGTGGCAGTATATTTATTGACACTTCATTGAAAGCCGAGTAAAAACCACTTCTAAGCTTGAATAATGACATCTGACTCACAGCCGAAGTTATATAATAGCACCAATGGGCAGAGAGGGAAAAAAAAAAAAGACCTCATCGGTATTTTCTTAACACGACAAAACTATACAGACGTTGGCTTTATTCGAAGACGTATCTGTTGATGTAACAGTGCTGCTAAGGGTTTGAAGGCCAAAATAACTAATACACACAAATAAGACTATAGATGAACAGCTGCCGTTAATCTTTGAAGAGCGTGAGTCACGATATACCAGTTACTGAAGTGGTATTTGTAGGAATGAGGGCACACGGCTTTACACTGATTACATATCCATTAATACTAGGGATTGACCGATTATCGGCAATGCCGATATACCGGTGCACTTTCCCCGATATATCGGAATCGGCTCCTGAGTTTACCGATATTGCCGATATTTTGGGAAAGTGCTTGTACTGTAGTGATGCCTGCAGCTAGAGGCATCACCCCGGTACCGGCGTCCATAGCCGACGGTCGGCTGTCATTACAAGGAGTGGGAGGAAATGTCGTACCCCCCACCTCTGCCTTCCGTGGCTCGCCCAGGTCTCCCGTCCAACCAGGAGACCCGGGCAACCAGCCTGCACGGCCGCCGAAGACCCGATCAAAGCCGCATTCGGCTCTGATTGGGTCTCCATGTAAAACCCGGAAGTGATGTCATGACATCACTTCCGGGTACTCGGCGCCAAATTCAAAAAAATTACAGCATTCAAAACAGCCAAACTTGGCGTTTTGAATGCTTTTAAGTGCAGAGGAGGGGTTTGGGGTCTTTTACACCCCCAGATCCCTCCACAGTAGTACCTGTCAAGAAAAAATAAATAAATAAATAAATGTACAAAAATATCGGCCAATATCGATATTCAATGGCCAAAATATTGGTATAAAAAAAATGATATCAGTCGATCACTAATTAATACACTATATTACCAAAAGTATTGGGACGCAGGTTTACTGCCTTTACACGCACATGAACTTTAACCACTTGCCAACCGCCCCACGCAGATTTACGCATGTACGTGATTATGTGCACGCAGCTTCAGTGGCTCGTGCGTGCCGCCAGAGCCATACTTCCGCTGTGATTAGATACAGCGCGAGCCAGACTGCGGGAGGAGCGGGCTCAATCGCCTGCCAGCCTCCCGCAATCTTCAGCAAAACTGACAGGAGAGCCGCCTGCCTATGTAAACAAAGCCAGACGGCTCTCCTGTCAGACAGGCACACATAGATTGTGTAGCTCAGCTAAACTCACCAATCTCTGTGTGCCTTTCACAGAGCCCCCCACAGTTAGCAAGCACAAATAGGCTCACACTTAACCCCTTGATCACCCCCAGTGGTAACCTCTTCCCTGCCAGTGTTATTTATAATGTAACAGTGAATATTATTTAGCACTAATCACTGTAGTAATGTCACCTGTCCCCAAAAAGTGTCAAACATGTCAGTTAGGGGTCCGATCTGTCTGCAGTCCCGCTAAGAATCACAGATCGCCGCCATTACTAATAAAAGCAAAAAAATAAATAAAAAGTCAAAAAATCTATCCCTTTTTTTTTCTTTTTTTTTTCTCCTGTATGGAAGAGCCCTGAGGCCATCATAAAAACAATTTCAAAGATTTCTGAGTTTGAAATTTTTTTTTTTTTACAGAATTCTGAGTTTGAAAGTCAGAATTCTGAGATTAAAAGTCAGAATTCTGACTTTGCAAGTCAGAATTCTGAGATTACAACTTTGGACCATGCTAAAATGTATTAAACACAATTCTGAGATTAAAAGTCAGAATTCTGAGTTTCAAAGTCAGAATTCTGATTTTGAAACTCAGAATTCTGACTTTTAATCTCAAAATTCTGACTTTTAAATTCAGAATTCTGACTTTCAAAGTCAGAATTCTGACTTTTAATCTCAAAATTCTGACTTTCAAAGTCAGAATTCTGTAAAAAAAAAAAAAAAATTTCAAACTCAGAAATCTTTGAATTGTTTTTTATGATGGCCCCAGGGCTCTTCCATAGTCCTGTCCATATGTCCAACATTCTGATTTTCTTAAATGTATTGCTCCTAGCTCATCTTACCAGTTAGAAGTTACCTGGATTAAAAACTTGAGGGAGGTGGCTTCTATTCTTGGGCGCAATGTGTTCCCATTTGGGGCGCACAAACCCTATTATAATGACATGTAATGCTGATCTTGTAACTGTACCCTGCTACACAGATTCATGTTGCATAACCAACTGCTTACCAGGAAGTTCTCTTGCTTTCCTATATTGTTACTTCTGTACTTGTTTAAATGTTGTACTTGTTAAAAACCTAGAAAAAATCTATCCCATAGTTTGTAAACGCTATAACTTTTGCGCAAACAAATTAAAATACGCTTTTAGGGATTTTTTTTTTTACCAAAAATATGTTGCAGAATACAAATTGGCCTAAACCAGGGGTGGGGAACCTTTTTTCTGCCAAGGGCCATTTGGATATTTATAACATCATTCGGGGGCCGTACAAAATTATCAACTTAAAAATTAGCCTGTTATATTTGGTCAAACATTTATTTAATTCACCCCAAATTTGATGGCTGGAACTGATTCTCTTTGGTGATTTGAGTGATGTTAGCTGGTATTGATGATGCTGCTACTCCCAACTGGTTTTCCAGGTTTGCGTCGGTCACTCTGGTGCGCAGTCGACTCTTTGTGGTGGTAAGTTTTGAAAAGAACTGCTGGCTGAAACTGCTGGTGGGTACAGCTGGCTGTTACTGCTGGTGGGAAATGCTGGCTGGTACTGCTGGTGGGAAATGCTGGCTGGTACTGCTTGTGGGAAGTGCTGGCTGGTACTGCTGGTGGGAAGTGCTGGCTGGTACTGCTGACTCAGGCTGGCATTGCTGGCTGGTACTGCTGGGGGTACTGCTGGCTCAGGCTGGTACTGCTGGCAGGAAATGCTGGCGTGAGACTCAGGAGTGGCGCCGCGCTGGAGGAAGATAGATGCAATGCTTCCTGTATTGGTCACAGGTTGAGTGCATTTGAAATCACTCTGCCTGTGACTCAGACTGTTAAGACGGAGACCGAACTATACAGAAAATATTGTCTCCATTCTGACAGCTCAGCTGAGAGACACAGACTCAGTGGCAGCCTGGGGGGCCGGACCAAATGATTTTGCGGGCCGCATACGGCCCTTGAGCCATAGGTTCCCCACCCCTGGCCTAAACTGATAACACATTTTTTTTTTTTTTTTTTTTAATTGGGAATGTTTTTATAGCCGAAAGTAAAATATATTGTTTTTTTTTTTCAAAATTGTTGCTCTTTTTTTTATTTATAGCGCAAAATCTAAAAAGAGAGATGATCAAATACCTCCAAAAAGAAAGCTCTATTTGTGGGGGAAAAAAAAGGACATCAATTTTATTTGGGTGCAGCGTCGCATGACCACGCAATTGTTAGTTAAAGTAACGCAGTGCCGAATTGCAAAAAAAATGGCCTGGTCATTAAGGGGAGTAAAACCTTCCAGAGCTGAAGTGGTTAATGGCATTCCAGCAGTGGCGACTGGTGCTCAAAATTTTAGGGGGGGGCGCAAACAGAAAAATGTAATAGGCATTGCTTTGCGGCAAAAAACGCTGAAAAAAATTGCGTGACTTTGAGGTCGCAAAAGTGTGAAAGGGGCCTTCAGTAATTAAGGTATAGTGTGCCCCCTTTCAATGCAGAGAGACCAGCGTGCCCCCTTTCAATGCACAGTGACCAGCGTGCCCTCTTATAATGCAGTGACCAGTGCACATGCCCCCTTCAATGCAGTGACCAGCATACATGCCCCCAATGCAGTGACCAGCATTCATGCCCCCAATGTAGTGACCAGCATACATGCCCCCAATGCAGAGTACATGCCCCCAATGCAGAGATCAGCATGCGTGCCCCCAATGTAGTGGCCAGCATACATGCCCCCAATGCAGAGATCAGTGTGCGTGCCCCCAATGTAGTGACCAGCGTACATGTCCCAATGCAGAGATCAGCGTGCGTGCCCCCTTACCTACTTGGAGCAGCAGCAGCGGCGGGCGGCTTCTTCTCAGTCCCGGTGACCGGCGGCGCGTCTCCACAAGTCCTTCCGCTCCCGCCTCCTCCTCAGCCAATGGCAAGGGGTTTGCCTTGCGGCCAATCAGGAAGCGTGTATCGGACGCGCTTCCTGATTGGCCAGGAGGAGGATCGGTGTGACAATAGTGAATTTTCATTCCACTCTTTGCATCGCCCTATTAGAGCCTCTGGCTCTAATCAGGTGATGCCAAAAACAAAATCCCATTGAACTCAATGCTTCCGGCGCCCCTGCATGCAGATTAGGGGGCCAGACGCATGGATGGGGGGCGGCGCCCCTGTAACCTCTGTACACCAGCCACCACTGCATCCCAGTCTTACTCCGTAGGGTTCAATATTGAGTTGGCCCGCTCTTTGCAGCTATAACAGCTTCAACTCTTCTGGGAAGGCTGTCCACAAGGTTTAGGAGTGTGTCTATGGGAATGTTTGATCGTTCTTCCAGAAGCGCATTTGTGAGGTCAGGCACTGATGTTGGGCGAGAAGATCTCCGCTCTAATTCATCCCAAAGGGTTGAGGTCAGGACTCTGTGCAGGCCAGTCAAGTTCCTCCACCCCAAACTCGCTCATCCATGTCTTTATGGACCTTGCTTTGTGCACTGGTCCCAATCATTTGGTGGAGGGGGGATTATGGTGTGGGGTTGTTTTTCAGGGGTTGCGCTTGGCCCCTTAGTTCCAGTGACGGGAACTCTTAAGGTGTCAGCATACCAAGACATTTTGGACAATTTCATACTCCCAACTTTGACCAGTGCTCAAAGCAAGGTCCATAAAGACACTGGTGGGTAGCCACATTGGAACAGGAAGGGGCCATCCCCAAATTGTTCCCACAAAGTTGGGGGCATTAAATTGTCCAAATGTCTTGGTATGCTGACAACGTAAGACACAGGATCCGACTTTTTTGGAAAAAAAAAAGACACAGGCCCCATGCCTTCCTTACTGACAGAACGGCCATATGCCTTGTTTATATCCTCCCGTTCTGCCTCTGTAACAAATGATCAGTGGGTGCAGGCGGACATCGAGTCCACGGTACACGATGATTGGCTTGAGCTGTGCATTATCAATGTGGGAGAGAGCAGCTGGCGGCGCGCATTCGTGGCTGCTACCCGGAAGTGCAGGATCATGTATATATGTATACAGGGCTGGCCCAAGACATTGTGCTGCCTGGGTCCAAGAATGAAATGCTGCCCCCCCTCCCCCCCAAAAAAAATTCACACCCTCCAAAAGGCCCCCACATTCTATACTGAAAGCAGTCAGAGGGGTGTGAGTGTGTACGGAGTGACAGCAGAAGAAGGACAGAGCAGTAGACACTGGGCAGATGAGCGCACCAGGCTTTCTCCTGTCTATTGTGCCACAGTGCCCTGCAGGGCTGTGGGCATGGTACAGGAGAATGCAGTGCTGCGGGCATGGTACAGGAGAATGCAGAGCTGCGGGCATGGTACAGGAGAATGCAGGGCTGTGGGCATGGTACAGGAGAATGCAGGGCTGTGGGCATGGTACAGGACAATGCAGGGCTGTGGGCATGGTACAGGAGAATGCAGGGCTGTGGGCATGGTACAGGAAAATGCGGGGCTGTGGGCATGGTACAGGACAATGCAGGGCTGTGGGCATGGTACAGGAGAATGCAGGGCTGTGGGCATGGTACAGGAGAATGCAGTGCTGTGGGTATGGTACAGGACAATGTGGGGCTGTGGGCATGGTACAGGACAATGCAGGGCTGCGGGCATGGTACAGGAGAATGCAGGGCTGTGGGCATGGTACAGGAGAATTCAGGGCTGCGGGCATGGTACAGGACAATGCGGGGATGTGGGCATGGTACAGGAGAATGAGGGGCTGCGGGCATGCTGCAGTAGAATGCGGGGCTGCGGGCAGGCTACAGGAGAATGCAGGGCTGCGGGCATGGTACAGGGGAATGCGGGGCTGCGGGCATGGTACAGGGGAATGCGGGGCTGTGGGCATGGTACAAGAGAATGCGGGGAGTGTGGCTGTGGAGGAGTCTCACTTACCTGTTCCTAAAGGCGCCTTAGGATCTAAAAATGGCGCTGCCCGGCGCCAACACGTCACCGCGCATGTGCCGCCGCCGCTCGGGAAAGCCGTACAAAATAGCCGAACGTGTACGGGGAACTTTTCTTTTTTGACTGAGCCGAAGAAGCCGAAGAAGAGAAGAGGCGGCCGGGGGCCACCCTTCTCTAAGTGCCGCCTGGGTCCCATGGTCCCACCGGGACCCATGGTAGGGCCGGCCCTGTATGTATATGTGATCCAGGGGCTGCCCCGTAGCAGTAAAACTGCTATAGGGTGGCCGTGAAGTGGTTCAAATCAATTCCAGACCCAATAGGGTAGATTTACTAAAACTGTAGAATACAAAATCTAGTGCAGCTCTGCATGGTAGCCAATCAACTTTTAACTTCAGCCTGCTCAATTAAGCTTCGACAATAATATCTGGAAGCTGATTGGTTTCTTTGCACGGCTGCACCAGATTTTGCACTCTCCAGTTTTAGAAGATCAACCTCAGAGGGTCTAATATAGAATTTAGCCTTGTATACTGTAGAATTCAAGTACATTGTTAATTTACTTGAGGTCTCTTAAAATTTCTAGACCCAGTGGGCCTGGTATGAATTATAGGGCAAGCCCAGGGGCATACCCAGAGCACTTGGCACCCGGGGCGGATCCTATATCTGGCACCCCCCCGGTGGGCAGGCGGCGCACCACACGTCAATGTGCTGATGTCGACGTCAAGTGACGTCATGTGTAATGCCTCTGTGCACTGTGGCCCGGAACCCGGAAGAATCATCCTCCCTCTGCTCCCCCGGGTGGCCAGGCCCCTCCTCCCCCTCTGCAAAAATGGCGACGACCGACCCGAGGATTGTCACCGTTCGGCCTGCGCCAGGCAGAAATATACGTAACTGGCAGTGGCATACTGTGCTACTGCCAGTGTTGTCACTAGGATTGGTTGGTGTCACCTGGTGCAGAAAAACATGCAACCCCCCCCCCCCCCCAAAATAAAAATATTTTCCTATTTTATGAAAGTGCGCCAAAGATGCAGCATGCGAGACTTTTGGTGCGCTTTCAGTAAATTCAGAAAAAACTTGCAACCTATTTGAAATCTTTAGGACTGCAGCTATAACTACGGGTAAAATGTAAGAAGACTCCCTTTACATTGCACAGCCCCTGCACCTCTGGACCCCTTTATATTACACAGCCCCCACATCTCTGGGCCCCTTTATATTACACAGCACCCACACCTCTGGACCCCTTTACATTACACAGCCCCTGCACCTCTGGCCCCCTTAACATTACACAGCATCCACAACTCTGGACCCCTTTAGATTACACAGCCCCGCACCTCTGGACCCCTTAACATTACACAGCCCCCACACCTCTGGACCCCTTTACTTTACATAGCCCCCGCACCTCTGGACCCCTTTACATTACACAGCCCCCACACCTCTGGACCCCTTTATATTACATAGCCCACACACCTCTGGACCCCTTTACATTACACAGCCCCCACACCTCTGAACCCCTTTACATTACACAGCCCCTGCACCTCTGGACCCCTTTACATTATACAGCCCCCACACCTCTGGACCCCTTTACATTACACAGTTCCCGCATCTCTGGATCCCTTTACATTACACAGCCAACCCACCTGTGGATCCCTTTACATTACACAGCCCCCACACCTCTGGACCCCTTTATATTACATAGCCCACACACCTCTGGACCCCTTTACATTACACAGCCCCCGCACCTCTGAACCTCTTTACATTACACAGCCCCTGCACCTCTGGACCCCTTTACATTATACAGCCCCCACACCTCTGGACCCCTTTACATTACACAGTTCCCGCATCTATGGACCCCTTTACATTACACAGCCCCCCCCACCTATGGATCCCTTTGTATTACACAACTCCCACACCTGTGGATCCCTTTACATTACACAGCCCCCCACCTATGGATCCCTTTATATTACACAGCCCCCGCACCTCTGGATATCTTTACATTACACAGCCCCCACCTCTGGATCCCTTTACATTACACAGCCCCCACACCTATGGATCCCTTTACATTACACAGCCCCCACACCTGTGGATCCCTTTACATTACACAGCCCCCCACCTATGGACCCCTTTACATTACACAGCCTCAACACCTCTGGATCCCTTTACATTACACTGCCCCCGCACCTCTGGATCCTTTTAGATTACACTGCCCCCATCTATGGACCCCTTTACATTACACAGCCCCCCCCCACCTATGGATCCCTTTACATTACACAGCTCCCACACCTCTGGACCCCTTTATATTACACAGCCCCCACATCTCTGGGCCCCTTTATATTACACAGCCCCTGCACCTCTGGACCCCTTAACATTACACAGCACCGACACCTCTGGACCCCTTTAGATTACACAGCCCCGCACCTCTGGACCCCTTAACATTACACAGCCCCCACACCTCTGGACCCCTTTACTTTACACAGCCCCCATACCTATGGATCCCTTCACATTACACAGCCCCCACACCTCTGGACCCCTTTACTTTACACAGCCCCCATACCTATGGATCCCTTCACATTACACAGCCCCCACACCTCTGGATCCCTTTACATTACACTGCCCCCCACCTCTGGACCCCTTTATATTACACAACTCCCACACCTGTGGATCCCTTTACATTACACAGCCCCTCCACCTATGGATCCCTATACATTACACAGCCCCCACACCTCTGGATCCCTTTACATTACACTGCCCCCGCACCTCTGGATCCTTTTAGATTACACTGCCCCCCACCTATGGACCCCTTTACATTACACAGCCCCCCCACCTATGGATCCCTTTATATTACACAGCTCCCACACCTCTGGACCCATTTATATTACACAGCGCCCACACCTGTGTCTCCCTTTACATTAAACAGCCCCCCACCTATTGATCCCTTCACATTACACAGCCCACACACCTCTGTATCCCTTTACATTACACAGCCCCCACACCTCTGGATCCTTATACATTACACTGCCCCCCCACCTCTGGACCCCTTTATATTACACAGCTCCCACACCTGTGGATCCCTTTACATTACACAGCCCCCCCCCCCCACCTCTGGGCCTCTTTACATTACACAACCCTCGCACCTCTGGATCCCTTTACATTACATAGCCCCCCTCCATCTATGGATCCCTTTACATTACACAGCCCCCGCACATCTGGATCCCTTTACATTACACAGCCCCCCCACCTATGGATCCCTTTACATTACACAGCCCCGCACCTCTGGATCCCTTTACATTACACTGCTCCCGCACCTCTGGATCCTTTTACATTACACAGCTCACCCAACTCTGGACCCCTTTACATTACACAGTTATGCACCTCTGGACCCCTTTATGATACATAGTCCCCCCCCCCCCCCGCAGCTCTGCCCCTGTCTACCTTTTTTAGGCATGCAGAGCAGGAGACACAGGAGAGCGAAGCAGGGAGCAGGAGGCAGAACGGGTCCAGGAAACCAATCACCTACTGGTTAACTTGGAAAGGTAACTCTGACAGCTCTCACTGTCTATTCAGCACTGCGGTTTCTGTCTCCCGTTCTGCCTCCTGCTCCCTGCTCCACTCTCCAGTGTTAGTGAGCAGCGGAGGCATCCGGGTAAAGCCTGACACCACCTAATGTGTGGCACCTAGGGCATGCCCCCCCCCCCCGGGCAGTCGCCCCCCCCCCCCCCCTGTTGGTATGCCACTGGGGAAGCCTATATTTTTTGTGTGTGGGGTCCTCTATTAACATCTATACCAGACCCTTATCTAGTATAAAGGGATGGTATAGATCAGGGATCCTCAAGCTACGGCCCTCCACTTGTTGCGGGAACTACAGATCCCATGAGGCATTGTAAAACTGACATTCACAGACATGACTAGGCATGATGGGAATTGTAGTTCCTCAACAACTGGAGGGCCATAGTTTGAAGACCCCTGGTATAGATAAATGGGACCCCAGCTGCTTTGTTTATAACAAAAGCAAAGAAAATAGCATAGACATAGGATACCATTGTCACAATCAGGAACCCGCACCTTCAAATTCCATGAAGCCATCACTGGAGTTCATGTACACCTGAAGTAGTGGCAAAGAGGCTGTAGGGTATCAGCAGTGCTGATATGCCACATAGGACAAATACAATGTTTTTTTTTTTGTTTTTTTTTTTGTTTTTTTTTAAGAATTGTTTACACTGCACAGTGCTTTAGCTAACTCAATGTCCTTCAGTTAGACTCTACATCTTATTATAAAGGCCTGTGCCAAAAACATAACAGTGCTGAACCCCAGGAGCCAAGTCCAACTGCTTTATCTATTGTGAATAACAACACATTACTAATCAAACTGTCCCATTGTGAATATACAATATTTAGTATTATTCTTCCAATTACAGTCTGCAATGCCATTTTCCCTCCTTAAACATCTATGCTGCATTCTTACAAAATCAAATCAACAAGGCAGTTAATTTTTAATGAAAAATGCATTATTTAAATTGTATAGGATTTCTAATAAACTCACACAAAACAGAAAAAATAAATATAGGCTCACTATAATTATATTATTCTATTTGCATGCAATTACTTTTTATGAAAATATGGTGGCTTTACCTGTCTGGTTCAGAACAGCACTGTATGTGTGTAAAGCCAGATTTTTTTTTTATTTTTTTTTATTTTTTTTTATTTATTTTTTTTTTTTTTAAGTTTTGGATAGCATATGGAATGGTAAATAAAAGGAGATTCCGAATTCCTTTTTTTTTTTTTTTAATTTTGGATAGCATATGGAATGGTAAATAAAAGGAGATTCCGAATTCCTTTTTTTTTTTTTTTTTAAATTTTGGATAGCATACGGAATAGTAAATATAAGGAGATTCCTAATTCCTTTTTTTTTTTTTTTAATTTTGGATAGCATACGGAATAGTAAATATAAGGAGATTCCTAATTCCTTTTTTCTTTTTTTTTTTAAGTTTTGGATAGCATATGGAATGGTAAATAAAAGGAGATTCATAATTCCTTTTTTTTTTTTTTTTAAGAAAAAAACAAAGGCTCACTATAATTATATTATTCTATTTGCATGCAATTACTTTTTATTAAAACATGGTGGCTTTACCTGTCCGGTTCAAGACAGCACTTTTATGTGTAAAGCCATATTTTTTTTTAAGTTTTGGATAGCATATGGAATGGTTGAAGAAAAGGAGATTCCTAATTCCTTTTTTTTTTCATTATTCTATTTGCATGCAATTTATTTTTATGAAAATATGGTGGTTTTACCTGTCTGGTTCAGAACAGCACTGTGTGTGTAATGCCAGACTTTTTTTTTTTTTTTTTTACGTTTTGGATAGCATATGGAATGGTAAATAAAAGGAGATTCCTAATTCCTTTTTTTTTTAAAGAAAAAAACAAAGGCTCACAATAATTATATTATTCTATTTGCATGCAATTACTTTTTATGAAAACATGGTGGCTTTACCTTTCCGGTTCAAGACAGCACATTTATGTGTAAAGCCATATTTTTTTTTTTTTTTTTAAGTTTTGGATAGCATATGGAATGGTTGAAGAAAAGGAGATTCCTAATTCCATTTTATTTTATTTTTTTATGAAAAAAAAAATAGGCTTACTATAATCCAATTATTCTATTTGCATGCAATTACTGTTTATGAAAACATGGTGGCTTTCCCTGTCTGATTCAGAAAAGCACTGTATGTGTGTAAAGTCATTTTTTTTTTACGTTTTGGATAGCATATGGAATGGTAAATAAAAGGAGATTCCTAATTCCTTTTTTTTTTTTTTTTTTTTTTAAGAAAAAAACAAAGGCTCACTATAATTCTATTATTCTATTTGCATGCAATTACTTTTTATGAAAACATGTAGGCTTTACCTGTCCGGTTCAAGACAGCACTTGTATGTGTAAAGCCATATTTTTTTTTTTTTTTTTTTTTTAAGTTTTGGATAGCATATGGAATGGTTGAAGAAAAGGAGATTCCTAATTCCTTTTTTTTTTTTTTATATATAAAAAAAAATAGGCTCATTATAATCCTATTATTCTATTTGCATGCAATTACTGTTTATGAAAACATGGTGGCTTTTCTGATTCAGAAAAGCACTGTATGTGTGTAAAGCCATTTTTTTTTTTTTTTTTAAGTTTTGGATAGCATATGGAATGTTTAAATAAAAGAAGATTCCTAATTCCTTTTTTTTTTTAAAGAAAAAACATAGGCTCACTATAATTTTATTATTCTATTTGCATGCAACTACTTTTTATGAAAATATGGTGGCTTTACCTGTCTGGTTCAGAACAGCACTGTATGTGTGTAATGCCAGATTTTTTTTTTTTTTTTTTTTTTTAAGTTTTGGATAGCATATGGAATGGTAAATTAAAGGAGAGTACTAATTCCTTTTTTTTTTTTTTTTTTTTTTTTTTTCATTTTGGAAAGCATATGGAATGGTAAATAAAAGGAGATTCCTAATTCCTTTTTTTTAAAGAAAAAAAACAAAGGCTCACTATAATTATATTATTCTATTTGCATGCAATTACTTTTTATGAAAACATGGTTGTTTTACCTGTCCGGTTCAGGACAGTACTTTTGTGTGTAAAGCCATATTTTTTCTTTTTAAGTTTTGGATAGCATATGGAATGGTTAAATAAAAAGGAGATTCCTAATTCCTTTTTTTTTTTTCTTTTTTTTAATGAAAAAAAAAACATAGTCTCACTATAATCCTATTATTCTATTTGCATGCAATTTCTTTTTTTGAAAACATGATGGCTTTACCTGTCTGTTTCAGAACAGCACTGTATGTGTGTAAAGCCATATTTATTTATTTATTTATTTATTTATTTATTTATTTTTAAGTTTTGAAAAGCATATGGAATTGTTAAATAAAAGGAGATTCCTAAATCCCTTTTTTTTTTTTTTTTTTTTAGAAGAAATATATACATACATGTGTATGTATTTTTAATGAGAGATATTGCTAATGGATGTCGGAAATTGATAATTATGGTAAACCTCAGAGATTTTATGAAAACAATTAATAAATTCATTCATAAATAGGATTAAAATAATGTGGCAATCCACTCCTGTATATCAATACAATATGCATCCATATAGGCATGTGAATCTATATACAGTCATGTATGTCTGAAACAAATATAGCCTGTAGGTATTCATAATATGATGGCAATCTCGATACCCTCATTGAGGCCACCAGGTGAAAGAGAATCCAGGAAGTAGATCCAATATGTCTCTCTGGCACATAGTTTCTTATAACGTTCAGCTGCTGTAAGGGTTTTTGTTATCTGTTCAATAACCCACACAGTTGGACCTATATTGCATAGGAGGGGAGGTTTGGGACTTTGAATGAGGCGCACAGTGGGAGTGCTGTGCGACTCCATCCCGGTTCAATTGTAAAGGAAAGGAGAGGTTAGGACTTTGAGTGAGAGGCGTGACCAGGCTGGCAGAGAACAGTCGGCATGTTTATTGGTACATATAGTACAAATGACATATACAGTGTTTTACAAAGATTTACTGGGTATTGAAAAACAAATAAATAGTCCCATGGTCCAATTGCATAGAGATCAACAGAGTGGGATTCCATATATGATGGAGTATTGAGGAGTATACATAGTATCACAAATAAGAATTCCAAGTAGTAATGATATAGTAGTAGGATTAAGAACATCATAGGCTCTACGTGTTTCGTGGCCCGAATCGCCACTCATCAGGAGCAGATGAACATAATCTAAAAGGAAACATATAAGGAAATTGGCACAATGCTGATAATATGTATTGGAGAAAGGGGAGAGGGAGAAGGGGGGGGCGAACCCCCATACATACCCATGCTTGTATAAGGCTCAGATAGTATTTGGAGGGGAGAGTGGGTATGACCCCATGAAGTCTCACCGGGAGCTGAGGGCACACCAAGTCAAAATTGGACCTATAGTAGATCCCTGGTGAGCCTCAGCAAAGTGTCGAGGAACACTCCACTTGTCTTTGCCAAGTTCTATAGAACGTCTATGTTCTCCAAAACGTTGGCGAATTGGACAAATGGTGTGGCCCACATAGACCAGCCCACATGGACAGGACAGGCCATATATAACAAAATCTGATGAGCAGTTAAAAAATTCACCCAGATGAAAACTCTTTCCTTTTGTTTGAAAGGAGATTTGGCCGTGCTTGACAAACGAACACATTTTGCATAAAGGTTTCCGACATTGAAACATTCCTTTAAGGGGAATGAGGATTGGTACAGAAGTAGTCGTAGTGCCTAGGGTTCTGGGTCATGCCCTTTTTTTTTTTTTTTTTTTTTTTTAAAGAAAAAAGCATAGGCTGAGTATACTTCTATTATTCTATTTGCATGCAATTACTTTTTATTAAAACATGGTGGCTTTACCTGTCTGCTTCAGAACAGCACTGTATGCATGTGAAGCCAATTTATTTATTTTTTTCTACGTTTTGGATAGAATATGGGATGGTTGAATAAAAGAAGATTCTTCCTCTTCCCCAACCACTGCTTTCTAGCTGCTATTAAACATGTGCATGACGAAAAAATGTATTTTGTTTCATTTAGATTCGTTAATCTAGTTATTTTGTTTTGTTAAATTCGGTTGATTCGTTCAATTCATATTAGGGATTCGCATTCGGAATTCAAAATTTGTATTTTTCACATTTTCTTTGAGTTTAACAATTTTATCGTTTTGAAATGTTCAAGTCGATACATTTCGAAGTAACCAAACATCTGATTGGTATTTATACACAATTATCTTGTTTGTATTAATAATACATTTATTCAAAATATGCAAAGTGTTCTAATTATTTAAACTAGTATCTTACTTTCAACATGTTACTATTGTATTTGTACAATACTTGGCAGAAGTTTTAGCCAGCTGAGAAAAAATAATGTCAAGTACAAATGCTTTTATATATTTTTATTTTACTGTTTTTTTTTTTTTAATCAATTTTACACTTGCAAAGTGAACGAACAAAGGAAAAATCTTCATCAAATGATTACAATGACTCTTTAAATAACCTTTGGCTTAACAAAAACAGCATTATCTCAAAATGGTACTCTAATAACACGCAAAGTCTTTGATTTCAACAATATGTTTACAGTTCGAACTCGAATGGAATTCGATGTAAAATGTGAGTCGAATTTCAATTCCAAATTCAGAATTTCAAACGAATTTTGTTTCGTTATTCTGAGAATTCAGTAAAGTTGGTGTGTATTGTAATTCAGGGATTTCGGACATATCCTAATCTCCGAATAACAAAAAATGTGTCTGAATATTTATTTAGAACAAAACAAACCGCACATGTCTAGCCGCTATTGCCAGAAAATTCTGGCTGTAAAAATGACAGCAGGGACTTGCTCCATATCACATTATCAAATAGAGTTTGGAAGTGTGTCTGAAGTGTTCAGAAACTTTAGTGAGAAATTTGATGTAACAAATTTGTTATTGCTGATTTTATTTATTTATTATTTTATAAATTATTTATTTATTTTTTTATCTGATTGACTCTTAGGCCCCGTTCACACTGGGGCGACGCTACTTCCCGGGCGACCTCACAGGTCGCAGCGCGCTGCTCGGAGCGGCCGGCACGGACTTCATAACATTGAAGTCTATGCAGGTCGCTCCGGGTCGCCCCAAAGAAGCTCCGGACCCTTTTTCTAAGTCGGAGCGACTTGTGTCGCTCCTATTAGAAGGGGTCCACAACTACTCTATGGCAGGCGACCTACGGCGACCTGTCAGGTGACCAGGTCGCCTGACAGGTCGCCCCAGTGTGAATGGGGGCTTAGGGGATCAGGAAGGAATTGTGTATATGGAGGTTTTCCATTTGTGTTTTTTTTTTTTTTTTTTTTGTTTTTTTCAACCAGACTAACTATGTAACTATATATGTAACTATAAAAAGTGGAACACATAGTGCTCAAAAAACAGTTTGGGACTTTATATGAAATGTGGCCACTGTACACATGATGTTATAAAAGATAATTCATATACCTAGGCTGGTAAGCACAAAACAAGTATAGAATCAATAAACATCACGTGTTTTAATAATATGTAAAGATGGCAGTTAACAATAATATATTAAATAGAATGCAGCAATAGTAAAAACGGTATGTATATATAAATTCTGATAAAATCTGTAACAATGTAAACAGACAGTGAGAAGGTGTTACAAAACATTCATGTATGCATGATGAACCTTGTAGGTGAATTATTTACCTCGTAAGCTCGACGCGTTTCGTGAAATACATTTTCACTTCCTCAGGAGCAGGCATAGTCATAGCATCTAAAATATATATATATATATATATATATATATATATATATATACACATACAGTACATATATGATATTGCATAAAAATAAAATAATGTTTTGTAATAGTTGCGTAAGAGATAGGACTTACACAAGAATATGGAGTGTCAATGAGGTAGTAGGATCGCCCGGAAACAAGTCCAAAGTGGGAACTGAGAGAGCGGTCACCCCAAACACAGTCAAAACGCAAGGTCCATAGTGTGATAAAGAAATCAGGAGGAGGTATTGAAGGGCTTGGCTTGGTAGTAGCATAAAACTGTATAAAAGAATATATACAGTATATATATATATATATATATATATATATATATATATATATATATATATATATATATATATATTTATATATATATATATATATATATATATATTTTTTTTTTTATCAAGCCAGTGATCTATGTACGAAGATCATAAGCATGAGACTATAAAAGAAATGAGCCCAGATCATATAAAGATGTATTCCCCTTTCCCTATATTATCATATTGATCTAGGGATGGAGATGTGCAACCAGTGGTTCTATTTTTGTATCTTAACCATACATTTGGCACTATGCTTATTTATATGTTATAAACACTTGCATTTGGTATTGTATATTAATTTCCAATGTCATTCCTACCCTTATACCTTCTTCATTGATTGTCATGGGGTCCCTTGCATCTCCCGTATGGTCCACTCCTGGGAACTGCGATGCACCCCGTCCGCATCCGTCCTCCTCCCCCCTCCGACCCATTGGTCGGTGTGGGGGCGGGGCTTTCGGTTGCGGCCGCGACGCATCGGCGTCACATCCATCCGTGCGAGGCACGACGTCATACGTGGCGTCGGCGTCCTCACACGTGACTCCATCAGCGTTCATTTGAGGGAGACCACTCTGGGCAACACATGCTTGCCTGATGGACTCCCTCTGTGTTGAACAGCATTGTGACGCTGAGAGCCTCCCTACCCGGTCCGAACGTAGGTCCTTTTGTTGCATTTCATTCACCTCACTATTTCAACTTATTTTCTAGTCACATTCTTTGGCACCTTCACCTATGGGATCTCTCTTTCTTAATATTTGGTGTTAGTCACTTCACTTCTGTTATCCTGTTAGCACCCCCAGCCTTGGTGCTGTAGGGGAGTCACTTGTCCATTCAGTTTCACATTCCCCACACATGTTTCACTTTTTCCTTTATATGGAATGACTGTTCTCACAACTATACACTCCTGCCGTATTGTTTGGTAATTTGATTGGGTCTCATTTTCTTTATATGATCTGGGCTCATTTCTTTTATAGTCTCATGCTTATGATCTTCGTACATAGATCACTGGCTTGATAAAAAAAAAATGTATATATATATATATATATATATATATATATATATATATATATATATACAGTATATATATATATATTCTTTTGTACAGTTTTATGCTACTACCAAGCCGAGCCCTTCAATACCTCCTCCTGAGTTCTTTATCACACTATGGACCTTGCGTTTTGACTGTGTTTGGGGTGACCGCTCTCTCAGTTCCCACTTTGGACTTGTTTCCGGGCGATCCTACTACCTCATTGACACTCCATATTCTTGTGTAAGTCCTATCTCTTACGCAACTATTACAAAACATTCTTTTATTTTTATGCAATATCATATATGTATGTGTATATATATTTTTTAGATGCTATGACTATGCCTGCTCCTGAGGAAGTGAAAATGCATTTTACGAAACGCGTCGAGCTTACGAGGCAAATAATTCACCTACAAGGTTCATCATGCATACATGAATGTTTTGTAACACCTTCTCACTGTCTGTTTACATTGTTACAGATTTTATCAGAATTTATATATACATACCGTTTTTACTATTGCTGCATTGTATTTAATATATTATTGTTAACTGCCATCTTTAAATATTATTAAAACACGTGATGTTTATTGATTCTATACTTGTTTTGTGCTTACCAGCCTAGGCATATGAATTATCTTTTATAACATCATGTGTACACTGGCCACATTTCATATAAAGTCCCAAACTGTTTTTTGAGCACTATGTGTTCCACTTTTTATGTATACAATAGGGATGGAGACCTAAGGCAGAAGTCTCATTTAAAGTCCCACTAATCCCCTATAACCTTTCCCACTGTCCCTCCCTTCCCCCCCCCTTCCCCCTCCCCTCCCATAATTTTCCTTCCCCTTTCATTTTATTATAATATATAAAACTATGTTTTTTTTTTCTGACCACTTGCATTAAAAATGTGTACAAATAATTTTGAAAAGCGTTTACATTTTTTTTTACATCAAATGTAATTTTATTGTAATTATATGCGAGGCAAATAATAGAATAAAAATGTATAAAACCAATAAATTAATACCCGCGCTTTGATGTATAAATAAGTGAAGATAAAAAATTGATAATAAATCCTGAAGCTGCTGCTCACTAGGTAAAATACCAGAAAAGTTAAAAATTCATATAAGGCAGCGCTAACAGGTAAAAGACAAAAAACTATATATATAGTGCTAAAGGTGTATAAAAATATATATCCGTGTAACTGTGATCAAAATATTAAAATACTAAAATACATATAAAATAAAGTGCATACGTGATCAACAAGTACAGAAATCAATACATATTAAAGTGCAGAAATATATTGCATCATGTGTCCATTGTGCAACCATATGCAAGGTGCAAAATATATAATAAAGTGCAGTCCAAAAAGATTTCTTTCAAAGAAACTATGGTGCTGGAAAGGTGCTCAAATCCATTAAGTGCCCAGGTGCTCTTCAGGAAAAAACCCCCTATGGGGATGCACTCCCTTGGCCAGATGGATAAATTAAATGCAACCTCGTTGAATGGCTCCCTTAACCACTTAAGCCCCGGAAGATTTTACCCCCTTCCTGACCAGGGGTTTTTTTTTCGATTTTTTACTGCGTGACTTTAACGGACAATTGCGCGGTCGTGCGACGCTGTACCTAAACGAATTTCAAGTCCTTTTTTTCCCACAAACAGAGCTTTCTTTTGGTGGTATTTGATCACCTGTGCGATTTTTTTTGATCATGCGCTATAAACAAAAAAAGAGCGTAATTTTTGCAAAAATAATAATATTTTTCACTTTTTTTTATATGAAATTCCCCCCAAAAAAAGTGTAAAAATCTAAATGTTTTAACATTTTCGGCCAAATTGTTTTCTGCTACCTATGTTTGATAAAAAAAATCACAAAAAGCGTATTTTGATTGGTTTGCGCAAAAGTTATGGCCTTTACTAACAAAGGGAAAGATTTTTGTCATTTTTGTTTTTTTGTTTTTAACGAGTAATGGCGGCGATCTGCGATTTTTTTGCGGTACTGCGACATTGCGGCGGACAGATCGGACCCTTGACTGACATTTTTGACACTTTTAGGGGTACCAGTGACATTACTGCAGTAATCAGTGCTATACATATGCACTGTTACTGCAAAAATGACACTGGCAGGGAAGGGGTTAAATGTATTGGAGAGGGAGGGGTTAAGTGTGTCCTAGGGGCGTGCTTCTAACTGTAGTGGGACATGGCTATTGGTGTAAAAACAGAGATCAAGGGTCCTACATAGTAGAACCGTCTGATCTTCATTTTTACACAGGGGAGAATGACAGGCGGCTTGTTTACATAAGCCGCTCTGCCTTATTCCCGCTGTACCGACGATCGGCGAGTGACCGGCGGACATCGGGTCCGCCGGTCACACGCCCGCACTCCTCCCTGAACAACCTGAGGCAGGCGCACGCCTCAGCGGGCGCGCACTCGCCTGCTATTGGCTCCAATACCAGTGACAGGCGAGTGATGTAGATCTACGTCACTCTGCCTGGCCGGGGCTGACTGCCGCAGTAAATATACTGTGCGCAGTCGGCAGCCAGTTAATGGTTCCTCTCCTCTCTCTCCCCAACAATGTGTTTCAAAAGAAAGGGAAGAAGCCAGACATAGTGAAGCCCGTAGGTATTTATTATAATCAAGCTAAAAAATGGTACTCACAAACATATCGTAGTAATCAGCATTGGTATAGCAAAACACTGCGTGTCACTCCACTTCCGTGTACGCTGCCGGCGTGCGTTCCACGGTGGTTACAGGAAATGACGTCGTGATGCTCCGCTGCCCGGAAGTGCGTCAACGCGTTTTGCCCGCCTTAATGGGCGTTATCAAAAGTAGAAAAATATTGTTATTTTTTCAAAATTGTGGCTCTTTTTTTATTAATATCGCAAAAAATGAAAAGCGCAGAGGTGATCAAATACTACCAAAAGAAAGCTCTGTTTGTGGGAAAAAAAGGACGTAAATTTCGTTTGGGTACGGCATTGCACGACCGCGCAATTGTCCGTTAAATTCACGCAGTAAAATAATTGCAAAAAACCCCCTGGTCAGGTAGGGGGTAAAATCTTCCGGGGCTTAAGTGGTTAAGAAGAGGTTCAAATTTCCGTAAGGAAAGAGAAAAAGTAGAGTGAAAGTTTAATATGCTTCATCAACACATGGAAAATATTTATCCTATCGCCATGATGTTTGTTTGTTGGGCCTATGATAAGATTATTTTTTTTTTTACAAGACATCAGTGCACACCTCACCCTTCCAAAAACTGTTTGCAACAAAACCGTCTCTCTCTCTTCTGTCGTCTAGAGGCAGCTTGCCAAAATTGTTAAATAAATAAAACACCTCAACCTCGCACGTGCAAATGGAATTTTTTTTTTTCCCTTCCTTTTTAATTGACAAGTCTGGTCGGTGTGAAATCAAAAAAACGCACTCTGGGTGTGGAGGCATGCAAGAGAAGAGCCATTTCTGAATGGTAATTAGCATCCGTGTAGATCAGGTGGAATCAGAAAGTTTTTTTTTTTTTTTTCGTTGAAAACGAAAGGCGAAAGGGGCATTGGAAAAACGGAGAGCCGTAACCAAGGACCCCTGTCAATTTTCAATCAAGTGGAAAAAAGGAGAGCAAAACCTTGCTTGATTGAATCCAATCAGCGTTTCAATGGTAATGAGGCTCATTATTGACAAAGAAAAAAAGATATACATTCTTCGACCTTAGTTCTAGTATAATATCTCCAGGGTAGGCACTCTTGGCTTTTTTTTTTTTCCTACCAACGATGAAAAATAAAATGCATGATGAATTAGAACATTTTAATGAATTTTTAATGCTTCTTTTTTTTTTTTTTCTGCTGTCAAAGTTAAAAAAAAAAAAAAAAACTGCAAGAAGTATCAGCGGAAGAAGTAACAGATCTATAGTCGAGAAAATAATTGGTAGCCCATCTGGTAAAGGCGTTTAAATGCGCCATTTATCTTCATCAAGAAACGTCCTCTTGGTCCTAAAGTCATTCCGTCGCCGGTACACGAGACATGGTATGTACAAACAAGTTCATTAAAATTGCAGGAGCCCCGCAGCCCGTTGATAACAGCTTGCCCGAAGGTTAACATTTATTGTTCCGTGCTCCCGACATCACGGCTTTTTATGGGGCATATTTATATGCTAAATTGCCTATTATGTTAAGCGGCATGTTCCCATTTAGCGACATCACGAATACGATTTGACTGGAGCTGTTTAGATTTTATTAGTCTGATGCCAGGCATCCAAAGGGAGCGGAAACTTCCTACAGGCTCATTTGTTTTTTTCTTTTTTTTTCTTTTCTTTTTTTTTTTTTTCTTCATTTTGCTGCTTCACAAAGGAATCGCCTTTCACATGAAGATGAATGATATACGATTATATATATAAAAAAAAGATGCAGCAACCTCCTAGTCAGGTGCTAGGTAAACGCATTGGGTTGCTTTCTTGCTTATCAGAGAGCAGGATTTCTAGTTTAGCCCCGTACACACGTACCGATTGTCGGCCGTAAATATTCGGCCGACGACCGATCGGCCGATTGTAGGCTTGTTAGTATGATGCTTCCGACACCCGACAGCGCATTTTCGGCCGAACAGAATCTGTTGTGCAGACTTTAAAATTTTTGTTGGCCAACACCAGAACAGCCGATTGTTCGCCAGTCAGTACAGATTTCGGCCGACGGACAGCAGATTTGCAAGACTGGGCATGCTCAGAAAAGAAAAAAGACAAGGAAAGTGAACCATCACATGACATCACTTCTGCAGTCGGCTGTTGTTGGCCGACAAAATTTGTGTGCAGTCTTTAGCAGTTTTCAACAGACACGACAGCCCTGGACAAAAGACAGCCGATCGTTCGGCCAACGATCAGTACGTGTGTAACGGGGCTTTAGGCCTGTTACATGTGTCCAGGTGTGCAGGGCCGGTGCTAGACTATTTTACACCCTAGGCGAGACCAGCTACTCGCGTCCCCCCCCCCCCAAAAAAAAATAAAATAA
The DNA here is from genome assembly GCF_965119305.1 of Pelophylax lessonae. Taxonomy (NCBI): domain Eukaryota; kingdom Metazoa; phylum Chordata; class Amphibia; order Anura; family Ranidae; genus Pelophylax; species Pelophylax lessonae. Next base: position 13,680,663 of record NC_138774.1, read on the forward strand.
AACAAAAAGGGAAGGGTTTAAAAACTCCTCTATGTCATATTCAGTGACCCTGATCTGATGGTTCCTCCATGTAATTCTTTCATACCCAGTGACCCCCATATTCCTCCATGTCACACCCGGGGAGCCTGATGTCCCCCTATGTCACACCCAGGGACCCTAAAGTTTCCCCATGTCACATTCTGGGACCCCAATATTCCTCCACGTTGTGCTGTCATACCCACTGACCCTGATGTTCCTCCATGTCACACCCAGGGACCCCTGTGTTCCTCCATGTCGTGCTGTTATACCCAGTGACTCCAATGTTCCTCTATGTCACACCAGGGGCCCCTGATGCTCCTGCATGTCATACCCAGAGACCCTGATGTTTTTTTTATGTCACACCTGGGGACCTGATGTTCCTCCATGTCACACCTGGGGACCATGATGTTCCTCCATGTCACACCTGGGGACCTCAATCCCCCATGGCATACCAAGGGGTCACAATTCCTCATTGCACATCTGGTGACCCTGAACCCCTGTTACACTCGTGACCCCTATCCCCCATTTCATACCTTTATGACTCCGATTCCCCATGGCACACCTGGTGACCCCAATTCTCTTTCACACCAGGGATCCTCCATGTCACACCCAGGGACCCTGATCCCCTGTTCTGGGGACACTTACTGGGCAGTATGAAGAGAGTGGCCTGCACTCTGCCCTCATTCACAGTGATCCTGCTAAATTCCTTCTCCCAGGACACTCCTCTCCTGGACCACAGTGTTTACCACAGCTCCAACTGGCTCCTGGGGGAGGGAGAAGCAGCAGTCAGAGAGCGCCGCACATCCTTCATCACCAACCTCCTCAGACCATTCCGGTACCTCGTCGCTTCTGCTCCAGTAAAGGTGCCGCCCTCCAGTGCCGAGCTCCGGCTCAGGTTCAGCTCTCCTCCACTCCCTGCTTAATACTGACCCAGGGAAATGAACAGCTTCCCACCAGCTCAATGTAGAGAGTCACGTCCTGCCCAGGGTTTAGGCCGCTCAGCTCCAGGTGAAGAGGATCATTATGCAGGCAGCACTCCGGTGGGCTCCCTTCCTGCCTCTTGGGCCCCCCCCCCCAACAATGGTGGAAATCCAGGGCCTGGTAGTTCCGCGATTGCCCCAGACACCTGGCATCTTCCTCTGTCCCTTCTTCATTCCCCACTGCCGCACCTCCCCTCAGCTCCCAAGGATCATTCATGATGGAGAGTGAATGCTGACTCATGGCTGCGCCCCTATGTGGCAATGCGCCCTAGGCGGCTGCCTAGTTTGCCTAGTGGAAGCACCGACCCTGCAGGTGTGATTCACTTGGGCTGAGGGAGTGTCCCCACTGCATCCAATAGGGGAGGCTGTCGGATAGTGGAGGAAACCCAGCCAGTGCCTTTGTGGCAGTCCCATTGGGAGGGCACAACAGTGATGCATCCTGGAATTGACCATAAAAGCCAAGGGCACATGTGACAGAGCATCTTTGGCGGGAAGCAGAGTCCCTGGAGGAGGGTGACGGCTGTCTCTCCTCCTGTCAGGTTGGAAAGTGGTCACAGGCAGTCAGCCCAGTGGACCAGAGTGTGGAGCTGAGCTGTCAGGTCCAGGCAGGGCCATCTTATCGAATGGGCATGCTGGGCAGTTGCCCGGGGGCCCCACTTGCTCAGGGGACCCCACCTGCCCAGTGACCTAGCCCCAGCCAAGCATTAGTCCCGATTCCCACGTGTATTCTGCCACCGAACTTAGCAGGTGGCAAGCGCCTGTCAGCCCTGCGCTTCTGTCAGGCTACTTGGGCCATGGAGGGGGAGCCCATAACTGCAGGAATGCCTTTAATGCTCTTAAGATGGCACTGGGTCCAGGAGAAACTGACGGTGGAGCAGTGGCAGAGGTCCCTATGAAAATCAGTGTCCGTGAGTACCAGGGAGCTTGCCAGGGGTCTGCCCAGGAAGGGGGGCCACTCCAGGGAAAGTCAGTGGACAAGAATCAGCACACACAGTGGGTCAGAAAGGGGGTGCCAAGTTAGACCCTAAAGATAAGCTAAAGTACAGTTCATTAGTTAAATCTTCACCACAGTGGGAAAGTGAAGCAGCAACCTTGCCGCATCCACTGCAGATAGTTGTCCTCAAGTTGTGCATAGTTACTAGAAGGAGTATCCCACTCATCTCTTCTCCCATCCCATTATAAAATAAAAACACAAAAAACCAAATCCCCTGGACTGTTTATTGACTGAGCCAAGTGTAAAGTGAGGAATATTTTACAGACTGTTGCTATGGGTAACCCAGGGGAATTCGCTTTAAGCAGCTCCTACGGGGGCAGTGCTAAAAAAAATGATCTTACAGAATCTATGCATTCAATAGCTTTATAAAGAATTGTGACGAGGGGTATTGCTAATATTTTTAGAATGAAAAGATGGAGAACTTTTTGAGGGTTTTGGCATGACCAGCTGTTTGTAGAATGTTCCATGTGTTCCAACTTTCGGTAAATTAATACAGCTCATGGTCATTCTCTAGCAGCTCATGTTTGTGCACATGTACCAGCACACAGATGAGCTCAAGCCGGTACCGGCACACCCAATCCCAGGAATGGCACCAAGTTGCCTATTTAGAGGAGGCCTCTATTTGTGCTCATTTCTGGATGTTCTTCAGGTTCCCTGTGACCTGTGTTCCTGTGCCCCTGCTTTTGATGACTGATCTCTGTCAGGCCTCCCTCAGCTGAGCCTACTGTTTAAAGGGGTCACTCTGGTGGAAGACGCAGGCTAACCTGAGGTGCGGAGTCTAAGCGCCAACCGGTGTTCACCAGAGCTCCTGATAGTGGAGATGGACTTCGCTGCTTGTTGACACCAGGTCACGGTCCTCAGGGTTGCCCCACCAAGAGGTGAGCGAGTTTGGATCCGGGAGCGGAGGAACCGATAAGGATTAGACAGAAACGTAGTCACATGAAAGTCGTCAGCCAATGGGAATAGAGAGCCAGGAAGGTCGTCAGCCAAAGGGAATTTGAGAGCCAGGAAAGTCATCAGCCAAAGCCAGGTCAGGAACACGGTAAACAGAAGATAGCAAGCAGAGATGCACCTAGAAGCACAAACGCACAAGCAAAGGACTGCAAGCCAATAGATGATATATATATCCTGTGTCTAATCTCATCACTAAGTGATGCCCAGGAAGCAGCAAGAAGCGATGAAGCAATCAAGTCTATAAAAGACAGCAGTCAGCACATGTCCCAGATGGCTGCAGACAGGGAGGCAAGGTAAGACCTTGACAAACTCCAGTTGCTGACCGACCTTGCTCTGTGGATTATGAATACCAACCCTGGCTTGCCTCTGACTACGCTCTTCCTGCTTTCCTAGTACTGATTTCGGCCTACTCCTGGACCTCGCTTTGCCTGATTTTTTGTTACTGACCCTGGCCTGTTACCTGACTATCCTTCATTCCACCTTACCATGTAAACAAAAAACTGACCTAAGTCAGTAAGTCTGCGCTCAATGACTCACCTTACCATGTATGATCCTGGCTCACCCTTACTATATCTCTGACCCTGGTTGTAACTTGCGACCCAGTTACCAGCACCTATGTTTCTTTGAGCCTTGTACTTCTGTCACCATCCTCAGGGGGTCCTCGGACCAGAGCTGTAAAGGGAAGCCCTCTCGCCTGCCAGCCTCCAACCAGGGTACGTAACATTAAGCTCCTTGTGTCACTAAAACCAAGACCTAAACTAAATAGCCACTCTACTCTACACACCCCCACTGCACAAGCAGGAATGGGAGCGCCGAACATTCAAAGCTATTATAAAGCCACCCTACTGACCCAAGCCAGGCACTGGCGGGCTCATGATTCTCGCCTACCCTGGGTGCACATTGAGGAAATACTACCAAACATATGCTGGCAGCGCTATACTTACAAGCCAACCCACCACATTCCTTCCTTACCAGTGTGAAAGCTACCATAAAAGTCTGGAGCGCTATTGTTCAACAAGCTTAAATGTAAACCTGATTCATGAAATTTGACCTGGGCACATCTATCTCTAGTGTTTACCTATCTCACTTAAAAAGCCCTAAGTCCCGTGGCTTTCCCCTGCTCCGTTATTCTGTTATCAGCATGATAACTCCTGACAAGTTCTCTGTCAAATGAGATAAAACCAGGCTGAATTTTGTGTTGGGTTGGGTGCTATAAATCGCTTAGCAGAGAGCTGGTCTATTCACAACACAGCTCCTCAAGTTTCTGGCTATGTAGTGTATGCTAGGGATGATCGAACTTTTCAAAAGTTCGGTTCGACCAGAACTTCCAAAAAGTTTGGCCCGGATTTCAGAACCCCATTGAAATCAATGGGACCCAAACTTCGGTAATCAAAAAACCCCATTTGAAGCCCTAAAACCCAATAAATGCCCCTAAAAAGTGCCTAGGGTTCTGGGTCATGCCCTAGAGACTATTAATCACACAAAAAAAGTTCTTAAAAATTGTCATTTTTTAAGGAGAGAGCCAATTATTGAAAAAATGATTGAAAAAAAAAATGAGATTTTTTGATTTTGACTTTGGATTTAGTGTCTGGTGGGTCTAAAAAGTGTACCTGTGAAGTTTCAGCTCTGTAGCATGTCCAGAACCAGAACAAAAAAGATTGTTGCTATTAGGTTACTTATAGAACAGGGATATGGCTCCGCTATTTTCACACCTTGCCGTTTTTGTAGCAAGCGTTTTTTTTGGGCATTTTTTGGGGGTTATTGGAGGCAGGCATAACATCAGAACTTCTGTGTATGGGTATATATACACACACACTTATATGTATTTATACACATACACATATATAGGTGTGAAAGTAGCAGAACACTATGCTTGCGCTAATGAAATAATTAACACCCATATGGCTTCTCTCCTTTCACACCTATATATGTGTATAAATACATATAAGTGTGTGTGTATATATATACCCCTATACAGAAGTTCAGATGTTTTGCCTGCCTCCAAAGACCCCCAAAAAAATGCCCAAAAAAACCGCCTGCAATAACACACCTGGCAGGCAAAACATCTGAACTTCTGTATGGGGGTATATATATATATACACACACACTTATATGTATTTATACACATATATAGGTGTAAAAGGAGCGGAGCCATATGCCTGTTAATTATTTAATTAGCGCAAGCATAGTGTTCTGCTACTTTCACACCTATATATGTGTATGTGTATAATACATATAAGTGTGTGTGTATATATACCCCTATACACAAGTTCAGATGTCATGCCTGACTCCAAACATGTCCTCAAAAAAGCCCAATAAACGCCTGCAGCAAAAAGCAGGCTGACCGGCGAGAAGCCATATCGCTGCTCTGTAAGTCACATAAGAGAAACGATCTTTTCTCTATAGCGGTCACCCTGAAATGGAAGGGTTTGGTCACTCTGCCATAGCAGTCAGTGTCATTTCACCCTACACTACACTACGGTCACCCTGGCACTTAACACTTTCCCTACAGAAACTAGATTTTTGAAGCTAACTGAAGTGGAAAATAGCACCCTTACTACACTAGATATCCCTTTCCTCACACTAATAATTGCTAAATGACACTTTGAAGCAGAAGTAACAGAACTGCTTCCACTCTCTTCCAGATCCCTGTATTACAATGCTAGGAATTATCTTATATACTAGGGGGCGTATTCACTAATGATTGGCCTCTGGACCCCCTAGTCACTCCAATCACATTCCTAGCATTCTCCTGCCCCTTCAATTGGCTTTTACTGATGGTTCTGGTCCAATCATGGGCTTTTAAAGCCCATTTCCTGTCCCATTGCATTTTGGTCGGTTCTGGTTGCCGAATTCCAAACTTTTTCAGCAAAAAGTTCTAAATTCGGCCGAACCTCGAACAGTCAATGTTCAACCGTTCAATCATCCCTAGTGTATGCCTTTCCTCCAATCAGCTGTCTCACAGTGTATAGCCAAACATTCCTCCCATAGGTGATTAGTGAAAAAGAGGCACTGGGAGGGATGCAGAGAATTAGTTAAAAGGGGTACTGGGAGGGATGCAGAGGTAAGTGTTAGTGAAAAAGTGGCTCAAGGGCTCACAGAGGTGAAAGAAAGGTAGGGGATGCAGAGGTGAGCACAGGTGAAATAGGAATAGGGGAGTGCAGAGGTAAACATTGATATAAATGACATATGGGGGGGGGGGGGGGGTTGCAGAGATGAGTATTAATGAAAAAGTGGTACAGGGGCTCACAGAAGTGAAAGAATGGTAGGGGGTGCAGAGGTCATCACAGGCCAAAGAGGAATGGGGCAGAGGTGTGCATTGATGAAAAAAGGCATATGGGGGGGGGGGGGGGTTCAGAGATGAGTATTAGAGAAAAAGAGACACGGGAGGAGGGAAGAGGTGAGTATTGGTGAAAAAATGGTACAGGGGAGTTGCAGTGGTGAGTATTGATGAAAAATGGGTACAGAGATGAAGAGGTGACTATTGTTACAAAAAGGTGTACAAGGGCTGCTGATGTACCATCCAAAATTCGCACAGTGGGTGGCCTTGCTGGCCCTGCTACATTCAACAAAAGTTGATTGTTCGATCCACTTTGGCTGGAGGACCCTGCTGGAAAACACGTACAATATGCAATTAGCAATGTGATTTAAGGTAGACATTAAGACAAAAAACATATTTCTTATTTAATTTCGATATAGTAAATAAGTAAGTAGGGGCAGGAAATTAGAACGGGCGGCACACACACATAAATATTGACACTGATAGCAGTGTGCAGCATCACAGATGATGGTGACACCTCACCAAAACAACACGTCCCCCCCTGAGTCCCAGTTCCAGTATGTCTCCATGCCAGGTGGTCCCTTCAGTCTGCTGCAGTCCAAACAGCGCTGACAGCTCCGCTCCCGGCTTGTCTTACTCCCATCCCGCAGACCGGCTTTGGCCACTCCGCTCGACTCTCTTGCACCATGATATCACACGACACACTCAGGCACCACCTCCGCCAAACCCAGCTCCTACTGGCCCTTCCAGAACACACTGTAGCAGGCATTCGGATGACTCCTGGCCAGAACTTCACATGTGCGGTTTCAGAGCCAAGCGTCACAGCCATATTTTTTACTGGAAACCTTTTCCTGTAACTGGCATTAACTGGGGGGAGAAAAGTTCCCATTTTTATACTGGCTGCAAGTAAAAATATTTATGGTTGGAAACACTGGTGGAAGGGCGGTTGCATTTATACTTGAGTTGGACTTCAAGGCAGTGGAGGACAGAAAGCCTGGACAGAAAAGCCTGGCGTGCTACGGTCCATGAGGTCACGAAGAGTCAAACACGACTAAATGACTGAACAACACCGCTTTAGAATGTCAGTCCACCCATAACTAATAGGGATGGGGAGTTCCCAAATCAGAACATCCTCTGTACATATTATGAGGGGCTCCTAGTATCCGTGCTGGGTTGTGATTTGTTTTATATTATAGAAAATATATCAGGAGCCATTACCCACATAAATGGTCAGGAACGCTTTAAGGTGGACAGGAGCAGAGATGGGAATTATAACAGGGAGGTTTCATTATAGGTGTGTAGCGCTACCCCCCGCAAGGGCTGCTGATTTGTGTCCCAGCTCCTTTTTCTATTGTAACGGCAGCCAAGCAAACAGCAACATTCACTCCTCTGGAACAGTTTAGAGATTGCCTTTTTAAGGTTTATTACAGAGTAACTTGGATTGGGCTGAAAGGAGCTAAGAGATACTCTAGAACACTTAGACTCCATTTGTAATGATATCCTGTACTGGACACACGAAAAGCTGTAGCAAGCGGCCATGTTGTTCAGTCATAGGTCAGCCATGAAAGTCTTGCAGAAGAGTTATCCACGCAGTGATATTATTCCCCTCCCCTCCTCCTTTAGTTCATGGAATGCATAGGTTTTACTCTTCAAAAGAGCCATTATCTCAACTCAGAGACATCAAACCCAGCACTTAGACTTGTGCAAAACTGTAAACCGCTAATTGAGTCCTGGCAGGATGTCTGTTTCTTCAGTCCAGGCCTATCGTAAAACTATGACCAAATCCATTAGGGATAACCAGAACTAATGGGGATCCTAAAAGGCAATCATAGAGCCAAACCCAATTTAAAACTTAACAAATACACACACAATTCTTAAACTCAGACAGGAACATGATACCTTAACAATAAGTATATATTTGGATGAGAAATGTCATACTGAACGAATTAAGGTCTACATGACCACACTAGCACATATAGAAGGGATGTGTAACGCTCCTGCGTTTTTAGTATAGGCTGGATTTGCAGCTGCAAAATCTCCACTCAGTAGTCATGTAGAGATGTGTTGAATACCAGATCCAACTCTCCAGGACTCATCACCGTGGGCCTGTCATCTTCAACATACAGATATATACACACTCAATGAGATGTTCCTGGAGTGATAGGATGTATATGATAGTATGAAGGTGATGTGCTGAAGGGACAGGTGTGAACAGTGACAAGGATGGTAATCACTTGATAGGTTTGTATAGGAGAGTTCAAGATGGTATTTAGGAATGCAGATAGGTTAGTATCGAGTATGCTAACAGGTGGTGAGGACAGCAGATGACAAATACAGGATAGACTAACCCAGTGCAAGGATAGATAGTAGTAGACAGGAGAGCTAGCAATCTATGCAGCAGTGCAGATGATAGATGGTAGTAGGCTCAAGAGCTAGCAATCTATGTAACAGTGCAGATGATAGGATAGTATGGATAGGTAGTAACAGTCCTTAATGTGCATAGGTAGATAGTGCAATAAGGTTATGGAGGGTTCCCCTGCGGGGTACTTATCACTTGTAATGTTAGTAGTTTAGAGAGGTCCAGTAGATAAGGAATGATCCGGTAGCGAGATACAGGGATCAGTAGCGAGGTTCCGGTCTGCTCCAGGTAAAGGGAATAGCTGGAGGTTCCGATCGAGAGACAGGCTTGAAAGCATGTGGATAACAAGGCAGGAAAGCAGGCTGAGATAGCCATAAGTAGAAGCAGTATTCCAAGAGTGATCGGGTAGCGAGATACAAGATCAGTGAGTGAAACAAGTCCAGGTAGCGAGATACATGAGCGAGTAACATCAGGTATGGCTGCTTCAGGCATGGCTTGATTGAACCAACCATGCGGTTGAACGAACAATGTGAGTGAGACCGCCGGTGGTTGAAATAGCCGCTCTGCGGCGCTCAGCAGTGACATCATCGTTCTTAAAGGGATATGCGTACCACCTGAAGAGAAAGGTGGGACGCATTACAAAGAAAGTGGTGATTAAGGGTACCGGAGGTACCGGAATCTTACAGGAAGATAGCTGTCAGATTTTCCCTGGGTGACACGTTTATCTGAGATATTCTGTGTATAGTATCCCTGGATGCAAAATTACATGCTTAACGACAAACTACCAGTTTAAAGAATGTGACCGTTACATATTGGAGGATATGAATAGTGGTAAAAACTGTCCAAAGATGAGGGACCTGATATTGTCATAAACTCAGGACAGCCCATGACCACTCCGTTTTATTGGTTTATTAGCATCTGTTAACACCCCTTTGATCCCTGAGAAAAAGGGAGACCCCTAACGAGTTGACAGTTCTCATGGTAACATCAAAGCAGGAATATCTATCAAGTTTGAGAACCGATCACACCTGGCTCATCGATTGAACTCTGATAACACCCAGGACATTGACTGCAAATATCCTTCCTCCTTAATTCTACCTTATTTTTCTACTGCTGAATTATGTCTCTATTTCTTTGAAACACCTTTTTTTCTGTAAATATTTTATTTGCACCAAATTTGACCTTTTCAATATTAAAATCTTATTTTGAAAAGTGTTAACCTTATCCCTAAGCTCTTAATGCAAGCTAACAAAGAACCTGTCTCTTGAAGAGCGCTTCTGTATAAAACAAATCCTCTGAACATACCTGTCTGTGGTGACAGTGTGTGTTGCAGACAATTATTCTAAAATCGTAATTGGTATTTCTAAAATTACGAGCTTCCTCCTGCTCGGACCAAATGGAGGTGGTGGAAGTTAATGGGTTAATTGCTTAATTAGCCCAGTAACAATCGCTCTCAGCCTGCTCTGGCACCTAGATTGTGGTCCCGCGAGCTGAAAAATCTTTGTGCAGGGTGCAGCTGAGAGTGGCATTGTTACATAAGTGACAGCGGGGTGTGAGATTGGCTGGTCCTTTGTCATGAGTTACTGTGAAGGACAGGGATCTGATACCCGCGTCTGTCACACCGTTCACATATTGGCGATTCTGCCCGCGATCCCTAATCATTGCAAATCGTGGGACGTCCGTGTGATTCCCGTCACTTGTAACAGCACCCCAAACTCGGGGTGATTTTGTCATGATTGTTGTCTGACCAATCGTGGTAAAATCACGCAAACAGAATCGCGGGATGCTTTTTGGCCAAAAAAAGTACAAGAACTTCTTTTGGGCGACAGGCGTCCTGCGATTCTGTTTGGGCAGTCTTTACTGCGATTCCTCATGCGACAATCGTGGCAAATCGCACCCCATTTAGGGTCCAATTGCAAGTGACAGGAATCACACGGGCATCTCGCAATTTGAAATGATTCAGGAACGCTGGCTTTTCTGTGATTCTGCCCGTGATCCGGGACGCCAATATGTGAGCGGAGCCTTAAAAATGAATGTGAGGACACTCTTCCCTTTGTGGCTACTTCTCAGAACAGTCCCTTCAGCAGTAGGACATATAGTCCACAACTCAAAAATGTTGGAGCATGGAGGGGTGCCATACCGGCCCTGTGCTGGAAGGACTGGAGGATAGTTTTCTATATCTCCTTTCTCCAATCCCCTAGACCAGGGGTCCTCAAACTACGGCCCTCCAGCTGTTGCGGAACTACCATACCGGTCTTGTGCTGGGAGGATTGGAGGATAGTTTTCTATATCTCCTTTCTCCAATCCCCTAGACCAGGGATCCTCAAACTATGGCCCTCCAGCTGTTGCGGAACTACCATACTGGTCTTGTGCTGGGAGGATTGGAGGATAGTCTTCTATATGTCCTTTCTCCAATCCCCTAGACCAGGGTATTCTCAAACTACGGCCCTCCAGCTGTTGCAGAACTACCATACTGGTCTTGTATATAAACAAAAAAGGGGGGGACAGCGTTCAAAATTATGTTCAAAAACAGTGACTAGTATTCAAATATAAATAACAGTGTAAATATCAATAAATATCACATTTGAATAAAGTGACAGTGCACAATGCAAATTAAGTGACAGTGCATGAACTCTGTAATAATAAATAAATGGAGTTACATAAATCATAAAAAAGGCAGTCCTTATGTGCAAAATGCAAGTGCAATATATGCAGCAAAAAACAGTTTGGTGACTTTAAAGTGCTCAGTGTTCTAAAAGAAGTGCTTCCTTATGCTGAGATGGAAAGGAGGAAAGCAGAATCCACCACCAGATGCTCTACACACTTACCAGATGGCCTCTTGGGGTCTAGCATTGGTAAGTGGTATGCTGTATGCAGGATCCCAGTATGGATGGAATACCGGCCCCAGCTTGTGTGTTGATCTATCCGCTTACAAAGACTGGTAAACTCTTCCTCCAATGCTTCTCCTTAGACCACACTCTCACCCGGAACTTCCTGTCTGTCTGAGAAGCATTGGAGGAAGAGTTTAACAGTCTTTGTAAGCGGATAGATCAACACACAAGCTGGGGCCGGTATTCCATCCATACTGGGATCCTGCATACAGCATACCACTTACCAATGCTAGACCCCAAGAGGCCATCTGGTAAGTGTGTAGAGCATCTGGTGGTGGATTCTGCTTTCCTCCTTTCCATCTCAGCATAAGGAAGCACTTCTTTTAGAACACTGAGAACTTTAAAGTCACCAAACTGTTTTTTGCTGCATATATTGCACTTGCATTTTGCACATAAGGACTGCCTTTTTTATGGTTTATGTAACTCCATTTATTTATTATTACAGAGTTCATGCACTGTTACTTCATTTGCATTGTGCACTGTCACTTTATTCGAATGTGATATTTATTGATAGTTACACTGTTATTTATATTTGAATACTAGTCACTGTTTTTGAACATAATTTTGAGCGCTGTCCCCCCCCCCCTTTTTTGTTTATATATTCACCAACACATGTTGTTTTAGGAATAGCAGCTCAAAAAATAATGATAATTACAATTTAAATTAATTTAATTTAACAATTTTCTGCACTTACTTTCCTAGGCGCGGTCACGTGACCCATTGAGTCACTTGTTTTATCATACCGGTCTTGTGCTGGGAGGATTGGAGGATAGTTTTCTATATCTCCATTCTCCAATCCCCTAGACTAGGGATCCTCAAACTACGGCCCTCCAGCTGTTGCAGAACTACTATACTGGTCTTGTGCTGGGAGGATTGGAGGATAGTTTTCTATAATCTCCTTTCTCCAGTCCCCTAGACCAGGGATTCTCAAACTACGGCCCTCCAGCTGTCGCAGAACTACACATCCCATGAGCCATTGTAAAACTCTGACATTCACAGACAAGTCTAGGCATGATGGAAATTATAGTTACCGAACAACTGGAGGGCCAAAGTTTGAAGACCCCTGCCCTAGACAAAAATGTATATTAAAAAAGAATAGCGCGCAAATGCAAAAGAAATAACTACCAAATCTGAAGACAATCCATAAATAAAAATGGGGGTTTGGTCCCACCATATGGCCATATCGTGCTCAAGCCCACTACTGCGTCAAAGTACCCCATTGTCAGTGGGTCCTACACTATCCATGAAAAAGAGATGAATCCAGCCTTTCTAACCCTTGGAGACAACACTCCTTACTGGGAGAGATGTGCTAATGCACTACAAGGGACTCCTCCTATATCCACTTGATGGTGGACACTGATTGAGTACAGGTGTGTGTGGGGGGCTGGGGAGGGTTGCTCAACCTCGATAGTCTGGTCAGACCGAATACATAATAAACAGGCAAAAAATTTGGGGGAGCATACCCATGTATTTCTAAAGCTGCTGCAGCTATGAACCAAAAGACATGTATATTAAAAAAGAATAGCGCGCAAATGCAAAAGAAATAACTACCAAAGACAAAAATGACAAAAATGAGCAGTTAACCCATGCAGTGTGGGCACAGCCCCACCACATGGGAAAACATTTTTTTTGCCTGGAAGATGGGCTTTTTATTTCCACTAAACTTCAGCTGTAAAGATGTTATCCCGGGATGGCAATTTTTCCTTTGCTCTTCCAGCCTTTAAACGTCTCTTTCACTTCAGCAGAAAACTTGTTATCTAAGTCATGGTGAGTGATGTGTTTCGTCTTCTACTGGCGTTATTAGTCTCACTTTATGCCTAAAAACCGTCTGACAGGTTCCTCTGATAGCAGATTAATCACAGCGACATGGGAGGCACAACCACCATGTTTTGAATAAACAGCTGATTCCTCTTCTTCTATACCCTACGTGCTGAGTGAATCTATTTTACATATTGGCGTTTTATATACAGGTGTCCAGCAACATCATTGGGAGGGAAGCATGTAAAATGATATCACACGGGTAGTAAACCAACGCTCGAAACACACAGAAACCTCATTAGACGTTATAAAAAATGTAAACAGAGAAGCTCGCGGGATTCCAACCAGCAGCCAATCCACTTCAGCCAAGAAACATCGCCATGGGCATCCGGTCTGCAATGAGCGCCTGAGGCTAGTTCATCTCTCTCTGTTGCTCAGATATAACAATAAATATATGTATAGGTAATACAATTAAAAGCAAAAACTGCACAGCTGAGTTACAGTATCTACACTGAAAAAAATGATACACGCAACACTATTTTGCAGCCATTTTTCATTAAACGCAATTATAAACGCAACGCGTTTTTGCCCCCATTTTTCATGAGCTGAATTCAAAGATCTAAGACTTTTTTTATAGACACAAAAGGCCGATTTCTCTTAAATGTTGTTCACAAATCTGTCTAAATCTGTGTTAGTGAGCACTTCTCCTTTGCCAGGAATAATCCATCCACCTCACAGGTGTGACATATCAAGATGCTGATTAGACAGCATGATTATTGCACAGGTGTGCCTTAGGCTGGCCACAATAAAAGGCCACTCTAAAATGGGCAGTTTTATCACACAGCACAATGCCACAGATGTCAGGAGTTTTGAGGGAGCGTGCAATTGGCATGCTGACTGCAGGAATGTCCACCAGAGCTGTTCTCTGTGAATTAAATGTTCAATTCTCTACCATAAGCCACCTCCAAAGGCATTTTAGAGAATTTGGCAGTACATCCAACCGACCACACATAGCATTTTGTTTTCAGGTGAAAAAGTTTAATTTTGGTCTCATCTGACCAGAGCACCTTCTTCCACATGTTTGCTATGTCCCCCACATGGCTTCTCGCAAACTGCAAATGTGACTTCTTATGGATTTCTTTCAACAGGGGCTTTCTTCTTTGCATTTGTCTTTTTTTGCCTTAGCATCTTTTTTGGTGTTACCTGTGTTCCTCTTAGCTGACGGTGGACTTTTATATATACATTTTTTTTATCTTTTCTTTTTATTGTCTACTATATACAGTAGCGCCTGAATTTCTGTTTGTGCTATACTGGTATTCTTCTTGCCACTCTTCCATAAAGGCAAGATTTGTGGGGTGCACCACTAATAGTTGTCTTGTGAACAGATTCTCCCACCTGAGCTGTGGATCTCTGCAGTTCTTCCAGAGTTAGGGCCCTTTCACACGGGCTTTTTGATCAGTTTTTCCCTATGGAGCAGCAGGTGTCAGTGGTGACATGTCCGCTGACATCTGCTGCTATCTGATCTGATCCTATCCGTAAAATCCAGACAGATGGCAACCCTATTTTCCATCCATCTGGAGGATTGGATCGGATAGGATCAGATGAAAATGGACAGGTGGTCTGTTTTCAACCGATCTCCAATAGAGGAGAGCGGGGATCTGACAGGTCCGTCTCAGCACAGGGATCGGTATGGTATAACTCTTTTCATTAACCAATGCCCATGTAGACAGCTAAGGGGTCTAGGAGAGTCAGTGGGTGGGTTCTGAGGATCAGGTACACTTGCAGAGCCCACTTCCACCAATTATGTTCAATCTTGGGTGGCACAGTATAACTGTTCTTTTCGGGGAAGATTCCTGTAACTGGTGCCAAGAAGAAGGTTAAGAGGTCTAGGAGAGCCAGGGGGTAGGTTCTTTAGATCAGGTACCCTGGTAGAGCCCACTTTCACCAATTATGTTCAATCTTGGGTGGCATGGTATGCCAGAGCCAACTTCAACCGATTATATTTAATATTTGGTAGCACAGTATAACTCTGTTTTTCGGGAAAGATTCCTGTAACTAGTGACAATGGAGAAGGCTAAGAGGTCCTGGAGAGTCAGTGGGTTTGTTCTATGGATCGGGTACCCTGGCAGAGCCCACTTCCACCAATTATGTTCAATATTGGGTGGCATGGTATAACCCTTTTTTTTTCCTTGGGGGGGGGGGGGGCTATTCCTGTACCAATGCCCGTGCAGACAGCTATGAGGTCTAGGAGAGTGAGTGGGTAGGTTCTGAGGATCAGGTACCCTGACCGAGCCCACTTCCACCAATTATATTTAAGCTTGAGCGGCACGGTATACCTCTTCTTTTCGGGGAAGATTCCTGTAACTAGTACCAATGGAGAAGGTTAGGAGGTCTAGAAGAGTCAGGGGGTAGGTTCTTCAGATCAGGTAACCAGGTAGAGCCCACTTTCACCAATTATGCTCAATACTGGGTGGCATGGTATAGCCCTTTTTTTTTCCTTGGAGGGGGGATATTCCTGTCCCAATGTCCATGCAGGCAGCTATGAGGTCTAGGAGAGTGAGTGGGTAGGTTCTGAGGTTCAGGTACCCTGACAGAGCCCACTTCCACCAATTATATTTAATCTTGGGTGGCACTGTATACCTCTTCTTTTTGGGGAAGATTCCTGTAACTAGTGCCCATGGAATGCAATTTTTGGGTGGCATGATCTAACTCTTTTTTTTTTTTTGGGGGGGGGAGAGATTACTTTAAGCAATGCCCATACAGACAGCTAAGAGGTCTAGGAGAGTCAGTGCGTAGGTTCTATGGATCAGGTACCCTGGCAGAGCCTACTTTCATCAATTATTATGCTCAATATTGGTTGGCATGGTATAGCCCTTTTTTTTCCTTGGAGGGGGGGGGGGGATATTCCTGTACCAATGCCCATACAGACAGCTATGAGGTCTAGGAGAGTGAGTGGGTAGGTTCTGAGGTTCAGGTACCTTGACAGAGCCGACTTCCACCAATTATGTTTAATCTTGGGCGGCACGGTTTACCTCTTCTTTTTGGGGAAGATTCCTGTAACTAGTGCCCATGGAATGCAATTTTTGGGTGGCATGATCTTTTTTTTTTTTTTTGGGGGGGGGGGGGAGATTACTGTAAGCAATGCCCATACAGACAGCTAAGAGGTCTAGGAGAGTCAGTGGGTAGGTTCTATGGATCAGGTACCCTGGTAGAGCCCACTTCCACCAATTATGTTTAATCTTGGGTGGCATGGCATACCTCTTCCTTTTGGGGAAGATTCATGTAACTAGTGTCCATGCAGGCAGCTAAGAGGTTTAGCAGAGTCAGTAGGTAGGTTTTGTGGATCAGGTACACTGGTAGAGCCCACTTCCACCAATTATGTTCAATCTTGGGTGGCATGGTGGCATTATATACATCTTCTCTTTGGGGAAGATTCCTGTAACTAGTGCCCATGGAATGCACTTTTTGGGTGGCATGATCTATCTCTTTTTTTTTTGGAGGGGGGGGGGATTACCGTAAGCAATGCCCATACAGACAGGTAAGAGGTCTAGGAGAGTCAGTGGGTAGGTTCTATGGATAAGGTACCTGGTAGAGCCCACTTCCACCAATTATGTTCAACCTTGGGTGGCATGGTGGCATTGTATACATCTTCTTTTTGGGGAAGATTCCTGTAACTAGTGCCCATGCAGACAGCTAAGAGGTTTAGGAGAGTCAGTAGGTAGGTTCTGTGGATCAGGTACCCTGGCAGAGCCCACTTTCATCAATTATTATGCTCAATATTGGTGTGCATGGTATAGCCCTTTTTTTTCCTTGGAGGGGGGGGGGGATATTCCTGTACCAATGCCCATACAGACAGCTATGAGGTCTAGGAGAGTGAGTGGGTAGGTTCTGAGGTTCAGGTACCTTGACAGAGCCGACTTCCACCAATTATATTTAATCTTGGGCGGCACGGTATACCTCTTCTTTTTGGGGAAGATTCCTGTAATTAGTGCCCATGGAAAGCAATTTTTGGGTGGCATGATCTTTTTTTTTTTTGGGGGGGGGGGGGGGGGAGATTACTGTAAGCAATGCCCATACAGACAGCTAAGAGGTCTAGGAGAGTCAGTGGGTAGGTTCTATGGATCAGGTACCCTGGTAGAGCCCACTTCCACCAATTATGTTTAATCTTGGGTGGCATGGATTCATGTAACTAGTGGCCATGCAGGCAGCTAAGAGGTTTAGCAGAGTCAGTAGGTAGTTTCTGTGGATCAGGTACCCTGGTAGAGCCCACTTCCACCAATTATGTTCAATCTTGGGTGGCATGGTGGTATTGTATACATCTTCTTTTTGGGGAAGATTCCTGTAACTAGTGCCCATGGAATGCACTTTTTGGGTGGCATGATCTATCTCTTTTTTTTTTGGAGGGGGGGATTACCGTAAGCAATGCCCATACAGACAGGTAAGAGGTCTAGGAGAGTCAGTGGGTAGGTTCTATGGATCAGGTACACTGGTAGAGCCCACTTCCACCAATTGTGTTCAATCTTGGTTGGCATGATGGCATTGTATACATCTTCTTTTTGGGGAAAATTCCTGTAACTAGTGCCCATGCAGACAGCTAAGAGGTTTAGCAGAGTCAGTAGGTAGGTTCTGTGGATCAGGTACACTGGTAGAGCCCACTTCCACCAATTATGTTCAATCTTGGGTGGCATGGTGGCATTATATACATCTTCTTTTTGGGGAAGATTCCTGTAACTAATGCCCATGCACTACAAGAGGTTTAGGGGAGTCAGTAGGTAGGTTCTATGGATCAAATAACCTAGCAGAGCCCAATTCACTGTGACCCATCACTCAACTAGGGAAATCACAATTTTTACAGACACATGTAAATAGCTCTTTTCTTGGTAACTGCACAGCTGAATTTTGTGTTTTGCCAGGGGTTGCACTATAAAGTCTTGAGAAAATTCATGATTTGCTAACGAATCCTACCCTACAATGATGTCCCTTGACATATCAGGCAGCGACTCTTCATGACCTTTGGGCCCAGTGACTGCTACATATTTCAGCGTCCCCGGGGTTAAACTGTGGCACCACTAGACATTAGCTTACATATTCTGTCCCACATACATGACATATGGGTTCAAATTCAACTCATAAAACTTTCAAAACGCGGGCAAGTATAAAGAGCTACGAGACCGAGCGGGAGAGACAGCGGACAGGGCAAGAATACTTAATCACGTCAAAATGCTGAGATGCATATGACAGCAGAAAAGATGGGAAAAAAGCTTTTGTTTGTTTGTTTGGTATTTCTTTTTTTTTTAATCCCAACAATAAAAGAATAATGAAGCTCCCTCACATGTTAATTCTGCTAGAGAATTCATTAATATTCATAAATCGTCTTGGATCTTCACAAATCTGCAGCAAACTAAGTGAGTACATAGACGTGTTTCAGAGACAGCTGTTTGCTCTGGAATAGAAATAATTTAAGAAGGAACGTTCGCGTTGATTGAATTTCTGCCACCGCCACTTTCTGAGAGACCGGCGCGGTTCACATTCTGCGCCCGCCATAAATATTAGGTTTTAACTAAATTAAAGTAAGGGTACATACGGGCAGTAGGGGTGGATGTAAAATTGTGTTGCAGAAATACACTTAGTAGAATACTTAAAATTAAATGTAGCGCTAGGATAACATTGTTAAAATAATGGTTTAAAAAAGGATATAAAATAAGTCTGGAATCTGAGAAGGGTCAGAGAGATCACATCCACAGAAACGGACAAATGAATAAGAAAACGAATGGCCACAAATTTGCATTAATTAAAAACTTAAAAAAAGGGGGATCAATTGTATGGTCTAAAGGAATTCTGCTGCAGTGTGCATGGTTCAGTCAAATTCTAAGAAGTTTGGATGCCAAACCACCAAACCTCATTAAAATCAATGATACATAGGCGTGCGCACAGGGTGTGCCAGGTGTGCCTGGGCACACCCTAATCACTCTGGGTGGTGCAGATTCCCCCTGCTTAAACCCCTGATATTTTACCAAAGTCCCCTAATGGGCCTCATAAAAAATGTGTAAAAATGATTAAAAAAAAAAGTGTAAAAACAGAATAAAAAATAAAATAATACAAAAAAAAAAAAAATACACCAATCTCTGCCTTACTGACACTGTTCACTGCTCTACTGACACTGTATATATATATATATACATATATACAGTGCCTTGTGAAATTATTCGGCCCCCTTGAACTTTGCAACCTTTTGACACATTTCAGGCTTCAAACATAAAGATATAAAACTGTAATTTTTTGTGAAGAGTAAACAACAAGTGGGACACAATCATGAAGTGGAACGAAATTTATTGGATATTTCAAACTGTGTAAATAAAAAACTGAAAAATTGGGCGTGCAAAATTATTCAGCCCCTTTACTTTCAGTGCAACAAACTCTCTCCAGAAGTTCAGTGAGGATCTCTGAATGATCCAATGTTGACCTAAATGACTAATGATGATAAATAGAATCCACCTGTGTTTGTATTTAAGTCTCCGTATAAATGCACCTGCACTGTGATAGTCTCAGAGGTCCGTTTAAAGCGCAGAGAGCATCATGAAGAACAAGGAACACACCAGGCAGGTCCGAGATACTGTTGTGGAGAAGTTTAAAGCCGGATTTGGATACAAAAAGATTTCCCAAGCTTTAAACATCCCAAGGAGCACTGTGCAAGCATTAATATTGAAATGGAAGGAGTATCAGACCACTGCAAATCTACGAAGACCTGGCCGTCCCTCTAAACTTTCAGCTCATACAAGGAGAAGACTGATCAGAGATGCAGCCAAGAGGCCCATGATCACTCTGGATGAACTGCAGAGATCTACAGCTGAGGTGGGAGACTCTGTCCATAGGACAACAATCAGTCGTATACTGCACAAATCTGGCCTTTATGGAAGAGTGGCAAGAAGAAAGCAATTTCTTAAAGATATCCATAAAAAGTGTAATTTAAAGTTTGCCACAAGCCACCTGGGAGACACCAAACATGTGGAAGAAGGTGCTCTGGTCAGATGAAACCAAAATCAAACTTTTTGGCAACAATGCAAAACGTTATGTTTGGCGTAAAAGCAACACAGCTCATCACCCTGAACACACCATCCCCACTGTCATACATGGTGGTGGCAGCATCATGGTTTGGGCCTGCTTTTCTTCAGCAGGGACAGGGAAGATGGTTAAAATTGATGGGAAGATGGATGGAGCCAAATACAGGACCATTCTGGAAGAAAACCTGATGGAGTCTGCAAAAGACCTGAGACTGGGACGGAGATTTGTCTTCCAACAAGACAATGATGCAAAACATAAAGCAAAATCTACAATGGAATGGTTCACAAATAAACATATCCAGGTGTTAGAATGGCCAAGTCAAAGTCCAGACCTGAATCCAATCGAGAATATGTGGAAAGAACTGAAAACTGCTGTTCACAAACGCTCTCCGTCCAACCTCACTGAGCTCGAGCTGTTTTGCAAGGAGGAATGGGAAAAAATTTCAGTCTCTCGATGTGCAAAACTGATAGAGACATACCCCAAGTGACTTACAGCTGTAATCGCAGCAAAAGGTGGCGCTACAAAGTATTAACTTAAGGGGGCTGAATAATTTTGCACACCCAATTTTTCAGTTTTTTATTTGTTAAAAAAGTTTGAAATATCCAATAAATTTCGTTCCACTTCCTGATTGTGTCCCACTTGTTGATTCTTCACAAAAAAATTACAGTTTTATATCTTTATGTTTGAAGCCTGAAATATGGCAAAAAGGTCGAAAAGTTCAAGGGGGCCGAATACTTTCTCAAAGCACTGTATATATATATATATATATATATATATATATATATATATATATATACATACACACACACAATATCTCACAAAAGTGAGTACACCCCTCACATTTTTGTAAATATTTTATTCTATATTTTCATGTGACAACACTGAAGAAATTACACTTTGCTACAATGTAGATGTAGCCTTGTCGCAAGTCCCAGCTGAAGTTGTTCAGACTGTTTGTTCTGTTAGTAAAGCTTCTAAAAAGTAATGAATCATTGAATTATGGGAGATGTAGTTCTGGGAGGAGTGAAGAATATGGATCGTCTGTGTGACTGAACTATTCTCCCAGGGAGCCTTGGGACTCGCAGGGGCAGTTGGGAGTGTCTTTATAAAGGGGGCGGGACCAACATTCGCACTCTTGCCTCGAGGACAGCGCGCTGTGAGGAAGGGGAAGAGCTGCTGCAGAGCGCAGAGAAGGATAGGCCGGAGGCCTTGTGGACAGACACCGGAGAGAGAGCAGTGTGCGGACGGATCTCGGTGGAGGGAGAGGCTGCGAGTACTCCTGAGGAGAGCAGGACGCTGGTGGTTCGGACTGGGGAACACAGAGTTCATCACATTTGGGTGAGAGAGATCCGATTTAAAGTATTTGCTGTACTACTAGACTAACCCAGGGCGGGTCTGCAAAGCAGTTTAACAGAAGGCCGCACTAGTTCTAACGGTCGCCACAGTGCGTGGCGGATCAGAAGACCTTACCCCTCCTTTTCAGTTCTAGATTGGCTACCAGATGTGGAGTGTGGGAACCTATCTCCTCCCTTTCTGTGTGGATTACAGTTAATGGTTATTCCTATGGTGGATTACAGTTAATTAATTACCTTTACCGTGGATTACAAATACTTTCCTTGGATTGGTTAAGGATACCTTTGCTGGCGAAGACTAGCAAGGCCTTGCTCATTCCGGAGACTCTTGTAAATCTAGCATAAAGGGGGGCCCCTATAGGATACTGAGTGAACTCTGATATATATATATATATATGGTCTAGCTTTAATATATTAGAGTCACTGAGATAAGTTAGTAAAAGTTTGGGGTTACATTTTATCATTATTAAGCATTGATTTGTGGTCACTCTCGCATTGCATCTGAAAAGTACTGTATTGATAGATTACCAATACATTAATCTTTCATTATATAATATATATATATATATATGTTGGGATTGTTCTTTTAGATCCTGAGTGCTGAATCTCATCCAGTCCTAGGTTGAGGATTCAGGATCTCTTTTATCATTGATCTTCTTGTATTGAATGTTTCATTGAAACTGTGCATTTTACTAAACTCAAGTTAAAGATAAGTAAATCTGATTCTTTACCGCAATCTGGTAGTGTCTAATCATTCAGAATGTCAGAACCGATAGTGTCAAGTGGGTTGGACAACACTCAGGGCAACAGAAGTGAGGAGTATGTGTGTGTACTTAGCCACTCCCCAGGGGGCAGGGCTACATAAAGTAGTGAGTGTACAGCTTGTATAACAGTGTCAATTTTCTGTCTCCTCAAAATAACTCAACACACAGCCATTAATGTCTAAACCGCTGGAAACAAAAGTGAGTACACCCCTAAGTGAAAATGTCCAAATTGTGTCCAAAGTGTCAATATTTTGTGTGGCCACCATTATTTTCCAGCACTGCCTTAACCCTCTTGGGCATGGAGTTCACGAGAGCTTCACAGGTTGCCACTGGAGTCCTCTTCCACTCCTCCATGATGACATCACGGAGCTGGTGGATGTTAGAGAACTTGCACTCCTCCACCTGTTTGAGGATGCCCCACAGATGCTCAATAGGGTTTAGGTCTGGAGACATGCTTGGCCAGTCCATCACCTTTACCCTCATCTTCCTTAGCAAGGCAGTGGTCCTTTTGGAGGTGTGTTTGGGGTCGTTATGTTGGAATACTGCCCTGCAGCCCAATCTCCGAAGGGAGGGGAATCATGCTCTGCTTCAGTATGTCACAGTATATGTTGGCATTCATGGTTCCCTCAATGAACTGTAGCTCCCCAGTGCCGGCAGCACTCATGCAGCCCCAGACCATGACACTCCCACCACCATGCTTGACTGTAGGCAAGACACACTTGTCTTTGTACTCCTCACCTGGTTGCTTCCACACACGCTTGACACCATCTGAATCAAATAAGTTTATCTTGGTCTCATCAGACCACAGGACATGGTTCCAGTGGTTCCTTCTGGGATGACAGCCATGCAGACCAATTTGATGCAGTGTGCGGCGTATGGTCTGAGCACTGACAGGCTGACCCCCCACCCCTTCAACCTCTACAGCAATGCTGGCAGCACTCATACGTCTATTTCCCAAAGACAACCTCTGGATATGATGCTGAGCATGTGCACTCAACTTCTCTGGTCGACCATGGTGAGGCCTGTTCTGAGTGGAACCTGTCCTGTTAAACCACTGTATGGTCTTGGCTACCGTGCTGCAGCTCAGTTTCAGGGTCTTGGCAATCTTCTTATAGCCTAGGACATCTTCATGTAGAGCAACAATTCTTTTTTTCAGATCCTCAGAGAGTTCTTTGCCATGAAGTGCCATGTTGAACTTCCAGTGACCAGTATGAGAGAGTGAGAGCGATAACACCAAATTTAACACACCTGCTCCCCGTTCACACCTGAGACCTTGTAACACTAACAAGTCACATGACACCGGGCACGGAAAATGGCTAATTGTGCCCAATTTGGACATTTTTAATTAGGGGTGTACTCACTTTTGTTGCCAGCGGTTTAGACATTAATGGCTGTGTGTTGAGTTATTTTGAGGGACAGCAAATTTACACTGTTATACAAGCTGTACACTCACTACTTTACATTGTAGCAAAGTGTCATTTCTTCAGTGTTGTCACATGAAAAGATAGAATAAAATATTTACAAAAATGTGAGGGGTGTACTCACTTTTGTGAGATATTGTATGTAACTTTTTATTACATACTGATATTGGTATATTATGGACTTTATTTTATGTGATTTTTACTATTCACATCACTGTTTAGGTGATAGGTGTTTTATATCCTAATTTTTAGCACAATATTTTTTATTTTTACTTTTATGCTACAGTGCCTTGAAAAAGTATTCATAACCCTTGAAATTTTCCACATTTTGTCATGTTACAACCAAAAACATAAATTTTATTGAGATTTTTTTTGTGATAGACCAACACAAAGTGGCACATAATTGTGAAGTGGAAGGAAAATGATAAATGGTTTTCAACATTTCTTACAAATAAAGCTGTGAAAAGTGTGGCTGCATTTGTATTCACCCCCCCCCCCCCCCCCCCCCGGAGTCAATACTTTGTAGAACCGCCGTTCACTGCAATTACAGCTGCAAGTCTTTTTGGGGGATGTCTCTACCAGCTTTGCACATCTAGAGAGGGACATTTTTGCCCATTCTTCTTTGCAAAATAGCTCAAGCTCTGTCGAATTGGATGGAGAGCGTCTGTGAACAGCAATTTTCAAGTATTGCCACAGATACTCAATTGGATTTAGGTCTGGACTGTGACCGGACCATTCTAACACATGAATATGCTTTGTTGTAAACCATTCCACTGTAGCTCTGGCTGTATGTTTAGGGTCATTGTCCTGCTGGTCTCTAGTTTTTTGCAGACTCTAATGCCTCGTACACACGCATCGATTATTGGCCGGGAATTTTCGGCCGACGTCCGATCGGCTGATTTTCGGCTTGTTAGTATGATGCTTCCGACAACCGACTCTGACTTTTCGGCCGGAAAAAAAGTCAACACAACGGCCGATTTTCCGTCAGTCAGTACAGATTTCGGCAGACAAAAATCTGATGACCAAGACTGGGCATGCTCAGAGAAGAAAAAACACACGGAAAGTAAACCAGCACATGACATCACTTCTGAAGTAGAGTTTTGTTGGCCGGGAAAATTTGTGTGCAGTCTAGGCACATTTCAACCAACAAAACACCACTCTGGACAAAGGTCGGATGATCGGTCGGCCGATAATCGTTGCGTGTGTACGAGGCATAAGGCTGGCTTTACATGGGTCGAATTTTGAAAGAATTTTCTTTCAAAAACCTTATGTAAGAATTTTCGTTCAAATTTTGCACCATTAGTGGGCCACAGCATTGGCTGATTTTGATGCGGTCATCAAACTTGAATGATCGGCATGTTGGAAATTTTTTGAAAAACAAACGACTTTCTAATCAATGATGGGAGAAATATAATTGAAAAAGAAATTTGCATGAGTGCAAGAAAAGAAAAATCCCACAAAAAAACAGGAAAATTCCCGGACACAAAATCTCTTTTCTGTAGCAACATGAGATGAAATTGAAGGCTTGGTTGGTCGAATTTCGAAATCAATGGTGGCACCATCGAATCACAAAATGCACAAAATTTCAGATTTGCGAAAGAAGATTATTTTTAAATTCAACCCATGTATGACCAGCCAAAGGCCCCTTTCACGCGGGCTTTCCGATCAGGTCCGCCTGTCAGTTTTCCGGCGGACCTGATTGGATGCTTAATGCACCCGTATGGAGCAGCGGATGTCTCCGCTGACACCCACTGCTATCCGATCTGATCCTGTCCATGAAATCCAGACGGATGGAAACCCTGAAAATGGACTGGCAGTCCCTTTTCATCCGATCTCCCATGCGATCTGACAGGTCTGTCTCAGCATAGTGAACGGACACAGACTTCCCATCCGCCTGCTCAGAGGGGGTCGGCGGATCCATCCCCGCTGAGCAAAACGGAGTCCACTGGGCGGAAAGCCCATGTGAAAGGACCCTTACAGGTTTTCTTCTAAAGCCCCGTACACACGTACCGATTGTCGGCCGTAAATATTCGGCTGACAACTGATCGGCCGATTGTCGGCTTGCTAGTATGATGCTTCCGACAGCCGACAGCGCATTTTCGGCCGAACAGAATCTGTCGTGCAGACTTTAAAATTTTTGTTGGCCGTCACCAGAACGGCCGATTGTTCGCCAGTCAGTACAGAATTCGGCCGACAAACAGCAGATTAGCAAGACTGGGCATGCTCAGAGAAGAAAAAACACACGGAAAGTTAACCATCACATGACATCACTTCTGCAGTCGGCTGTTGTTGGCCGACAAAATTCGTGTGCAGTCTTTTGTACTTTTCAGCCGACAGGACAGCACCGGACAAAAGACGGCCGATCGTTCGGCCGACATTCGGTACGTGTGTACGGGGCTTAAGACTGTCTTCACAGAACAGCTATATTCATACTGAGATTAAATTACACACAGGTGGACTCTTTTTATTAATTAGGTGACTTCTGAAGAATTTTGGTTCCACTAGATTTTAGTTAGGGGTATCAGAGCAAGGCCCCTTTCACACGGCTCCATTCTGTCGACTGAGCCATTCTGCTCAGCGGGGGATCGATCCGCCGATCCCCGCTGAGCAGGCGGATGACAGCTCTGTCTCCGCTCTGTGTGTGGAGACGGAGGTGTCAGATTCCCACTGTCCTCTATGGGGGAATTGGATGAAAAGGGTCCGCCTGTCCGTTCTCATCCGATCCGATCCGCCAGACGGATGGAAAATAGGGTTTCCATCCATCCGGATTTGACGAACAGGATCGTATCGGATGTCAGCGGACATGTCTCCGCTGACATCTGCTGCCCCATGGGGCATCCATTCAGATCCGCCTGAAAAACTGACAGGCGGATCTGAACGGTCCACATGTGGGAAAGGGGCCTAAAGAGAGCTGAATAAAAATGCACACCACACTTTTCAGATCATTTTCCTTCCACTTCACAATAATTATGTGCCACTTTGTGTTGATCGATCACATAAAATCCCAATAAAATAAATTTACGTTTTTGGCTGTAACGTAACAAAATGAGGAAAATTTCAAGGGGTATGAATACTTTTTTCAAGGCACTGTATGTTATGTAGAAAGTGTGTAACAGGTGAGTAAACCCCTGCTGACAAAGTCGTTTGATTGACGTAACGCGTACGGGGGCAGAGCTTGCGCACGGAGGAAGACGCCGCATCCAGGTTGATTCTCACAGTACACAGATAGACGAGCCTCTGAAAGCCCGCAATGCTGAAGTGCTCGGGATTGTGAGTGTACATCTGTTTTGTCCTGGTTAAAATAAACTTTTATTCAGAGAGCATATAGTATATTTTTTTGCCTCTGCCACCGTGAGTTTGAAAGGAGGAAGGAGGAGAAAACTATCTTACTGCATTTGACACCATTGGGTGTAACAGGGTGTCTGGCTCATTGGAATATATGAGTCAGATAGTAAGGTGAGCCGCTACTGAGCACGGAATTGAAACACATGGAGCACCTGTGTGTGGATGGAGCACCAGCACCTTATATTTATTGCACAGACAGCACGGAAGGATCTTTTATTAATTGTCATATTATTTATTTATTTATTTATTTATTTATTTAATTATGGACTTTTTATCACATGATTAGAGCCGGTTCACACCATTACGACTTGCCAGGCGACTTGGTCCGCCTGGCAAGTCGCGCACCATCGCGGTCCATTGAGTAGTACAGGAACGGTTCTAAAAGGAGCGACACAAGTCACTCCGACTTAGAAAAAGGGTCCTGTACTACTTCGGGGCGACCTGGAGGCGACTTGCATAGACATTCATTATATGAAGTCCGTACAAGGTCGCTCCAAAGTCTCGGTGCACGCGACTTCACAGGTCGTCCCCGAAGTCGGAGCGACGTAGTGTGAACGGGGGCTCAATGTGCACAAGAGATACTATTTACCGTAATTGTATAAGTGTTGTTTACTGTTCACTTGTTTTGCACTAGATCAATTCACAATATTGTCAGTTTGTAATTATTTGGGGTTTATAATTATTTATTTTGCCATTGCAGGTTTTGTGATTGGAATTTTTTTTTCGCGAGTTATTTTACCTCTGGCGCTGCATTATTTGCATATTTGCGTTGCTATGGATAATGTGTGGTGACTATAAAGTAAGTGAGTTGCAGCTCCCACTAGAACCAGTACTCATTAAACTTGCTAAATATGAATAAATAATAATAAGTGGTGCGCTACTCATAACGTGAATAAATCATGATAATAACAGCAAATGAATTAATACATCAAAAACATTTAAACAAAAAATTGCATATATATATATATATATATATATATATATATATATATATATATATATATATATATATATATATATTGTATTGTATTTGGGTACAGCGTTGCACGACCGCGCAAATGTCAGTTAACCACTTTACCACCGGAGGATTTTGCTGTCTTACGTCTGGGCCACTTTTTGCGATTCGGCACTGTGCGACTTTAACTGACAATTGCGCGGTCATGCGACGCCGTACCCAAACGAAATTTACGTCCTTTTTTCCCACAAACAGAGTTTTCTTTTGGTGGTATTTGATCACCTGTGCGATTTTTACTTTTTGCGCTATAAACAAAAAAAGAGCGTAAATTTTGAAAAAATAAAAATATTTTTCACATTTTTCTATATGAAATTCCCCCCCAAAAAAATGTAAAAATCAAATTTTTTTAAAATTTTTGGCCAATTTGTTTTCTGCTACCTATGTTTGGTAAAAAAAAATCACAATAAGCGTATTTTGATTGGTTTGCGCAAAAGTTATTGCGTTTACTAACTAAGGGAAAGATTTCTGTCATTTTTGGTGTTTTTTTTTTTTTAACGAGTAATGGCGGCAATCTGTGATTTTTTTTTTGCGGCACTGCGACATTGCGGCGGACAGATCGAACCCTTGACTGACATTTTTGACACTTTAGGGGGTACCAGTGAGATTTCTACAGTAATCAGTGCTATAAATATGCACTGTTACTGTAAAAATGACACTGGCAGGGAAGGGGTTAATTTTATTGGAGAGGGAGGGGTTAATGTATGCCTGGTGCTTACTAACGTGTGTGGGGGGAGGTGACTGAGTGACACATGGACAGATCGGATGTCCAGCTATGCTGAACACTCCGATCTGTCACTCCATGTCACTTAGGAGATCCGCCCGCTCTGTTTACACAAGCGGGCGGATCTCCAGACTCGATTCCCCGACGATCGGGGAAGAGCGGCGGTTATCACCGCCTCTCCCCCCCGGCCCGACTCCCGCTGTGACTGAAAACAGCGGGAGCGAGCCTCCAGTGGCGCGCGAGCGCCGCCCACAAGGGGAGGAGTCCAGCGACGTAGGTCTATGTCGCTGGACGGAATCGAGCCACTTTGCCGCAGTACAGTCCCCGTGACTCGGCGGCAAGTGGTTATAGCAACGCAGTGCCGAATCGCAAAAAAAACGGCCTGGTCATTAAGGGGGTAAAACCTTCCGGGGGCTGAAGTGGTTAAAGATGTGATACTCTGCTTTAATTAGCCAAAAAAAAAAAAAAACTCATAAATGCATCCCTTTCAGCTTTGGGCTGGTTGACTCTCCTTCTCATAATTACATTCCCGAGGCGTCGCACGTTGCACCAAATAAGTCCAAACAAGCACAGAGACTAATTTTCGAAAACCGCAGACTTCCAATTCAATTGAATTTTAGCAAACCTGATTCACCGATGCTTAGAGATAGAGAATGATTATACTTTAACTTGATTAGAATTTCATCAAAACATGTTTGGTCTATCACACACAGCGCAGGTGATTATGTGCAGCTAAAAATAATGCACGCTGACTTCCCAACTTAACCTTTTGATGTCGGTAGAAACAAGCGAATGACTAACAATGGAAGCCGGAGACTTTTTTTTATTTTTTATTTTTATTTAATTTCTGAAGGCGGTGTCGCAATTCCCAGCAAAAGTGTTGTTGCAATCAAAGCAGTTAATTTCCTAATCGTAGCACGGGTTTCGTGCAAATTGCACTCGCAGGCAATTCATTCTTCTTTTTGTCATTTCATTAATACCTTTAATTACTCATTTAACAATGGCAGGGCTCTCTGACTTTATGCTAATTGGAAGTTAATGAACACGCACCTTTTATAAAAGCTGCCTAATTACACATACTTTTGGGTACTGTACCTCGCGTAAGTCTCGTTCATCTTATGACCGCCGGGAAAATGCAGAGGATTTTTCAGGAACAGGTTGACTTTTTTTTTTAACTGGAAGAAAAAACTGTTTAACCATTTTTTTTTTTTTTTTTATTATTATTATTATTATTATTCGCCTCTATCGTTTTTTTTTTTTTTTTGTGAACTTATGAAAATGTTTTATCTACCAAAGGTTTGGAAAATACTCGGTACATTATTTTGTCTGTTTTATTTTCATCCGTTATAATCCGTTTTCATCCATTGTCATCCATTTTCATTCGTTGTCATCCGTTTTCATCCGTTATAATCCGTTGTCATCCATTTTCATCCGTTTTTCATCCGTTTTCATCCATTTTCATCTATTGTTATCCATTGTCATCCGTTTTTCATCCGTTTTTCATCCGTTTTCATCTGTTGTCATCCATTGTTATCCGTTTTCATCCATTGTCATCTGTTTTCATCTGTTTTTCATCCGTTTTCATCCATTGTCATCCATTTTCAACCATTTTTCATCCGTTTTTCATCCGTTGTCATCCGTTTTCATCCATTTTTCATCCGTTTTCATCCATTTTTCATCCATTTTCATCCATTTTCATCCGTTGTCATCCGTTTTCATCCGTTGTCATCTGTTTTCATCCGTTTTTCATCCGTTGTCATCCGTTGTTATCCGTTGTCATCCGTTGTTATCCATTGTCATCCATTGTCATCCATTTTCATCCATTTTCATCCATTTTTCATCCATTGTCATCTGTTTTCATCTGTTTTCATCCGTTTTTCATCCATTGTCATCCATTTTCATCCATTTTCATCCATTTTCATCTGTTTTTCATCCATTGTCATCCGGTTTCATCCGTTGTCATCCTTTGTCATCAGTTGTCATCCGTTTTCATCCATTTTGATCAGTTTTCATCCGTTTTTCATCTGTTGTCATCCATTGTCATCTGTTTTTCATCCATTGTCATCCATTGTCATCTGTTTTCATCCGTTGTCATCCATTGTTATCCATTTTCATCCGTTTTTCATCCATTGTCATCCATTTTCAACCATTTTTCATCCGTTTTTCATCCATTGTCATCCGGTTCCATCCGGTTTCATCCGTTATCATCCGTTGTCATCAGTTTCCATCCATTTTTCATCCATTTTCATCCGTTTTTCATCTGTTGTCATCTGTTTTTCATCCGTTTTTCATCCATTGTCATCCGTTTTCATCCGTTGTCATCCATTTTCAATGGTTTTTCATCCGTTGTCATCTGTTTTCATCCGTTTTTTCATCTGTTATTATCCATTTTCATCTATTGTTATCCATTGTCATCCGTTTCTCATCCGTTTTTCATCCGTTTTCATCCGTTGTCATCCATTGTTATCCGTTTTCCTCCATTGTCATCTGTTTTCATCTGTTTTTCATCCGTTTTCATCCATTGTCATCCATTTTCAACCATTTTTCATCCGTTTTTCATCCGTTGTCATCCGGTTTCATCCGTTGTCATCCATTTTCATCCATTTTTCATTCGTTTTCATTCATTTTTCATCCATTTTCATCCATTTTCATCCGTTGTCATCCGTTTTCATCCGTTGTCATCTGTTTTCATCCATTTTTCATCCGTTGTCATCCGTTGTTATCCGTTGTCATCCGTTGTTATCCATTGTCATCCATTTTCATCCGTTTTCATCCATTTTCATCCATTTTTCATCCATTGTCATCTGTTTTCATCTGTTTTCATCTGTTTTCATCCGTTTTTCATCCATTGTCATCCATTTTCAACCATTTTCATCTGTTTTTCATCCATTGTCATCCAGTTTCATCAGTTGTCATCCTTTGTCATCAGTTGTCATCCGTTTTCATCCATTTTGATCAGTTTTCATCCGTTTTTCATCTGTTGTCATCCATTGTCATCTGTTTTTCATCCATTGTCATCCATTGTCATCTGTTTTCATCCGTTGTCATCCATTGTTATCCATTTTCATCCGTTTTTCATCCATTGTCATCCATTTTCAACCATTTTTCATCCATTTTTCATCCATTGTCATCCGGTTCCATCCGGTTTCATCCGTTATCATCCGTTGTCATCAGTTTCCATCCATTTTTCATCCATTTTCATCCGTTTTTCATCTGTTGTCATCTGTTTTTCATCCGTTTTTCATCCATTGTCATCCGTTTTCATCCGTTGTCATCCATTTTCAATGGTTTTTCATCCGTTGTCATCTGTTTTCATCCGTTTTTCATCTATTTTCTTCAGTTTTTCATCCGCTGTCATCAGTTTTTCATCCGCTGTCATCCCTTTTCATCCGTTTTTCATCCGTTGTCCTCCATTTTCATCTGTTTTATATCCGTTGTCATTAATTTTCATTCATTGTCATCCGTTGTCATCCATTTTCATCTGTTTGTCATCCGTTGGAAGAAAAAACTGTTTAACTATTTTTTTATTATTCACCTCTATAGTTTTTTTTTTTTTTTTTGTGAACTTATTAAAATGTTTTGTCTACCAAAGGTTTGGAGAATATTCGGTACATTGTTATCTGTTTTATGTTTAGGGAGATAAAGAGCGTGCCCAGGGGGCGGAGCTGGGTATTTAAAAATCCAACAGTGCAGCGTGCTAAACATGAACATCATACAACACATGATCCTATTTATAGCATTAACATGCACTATATTGTCAAAAGTATTGGAACGCCTTGGTCCGTAGGGTTCAATATTGAGTTGGTCCACCCTTTGCAGCTATAACAGCTTCAACTCTTCTGGGGAGGCTGTCCATAAGGTTTAGGAGTGTGTCTATGGGAATGTTTGACCATTCTTCCAGAAGCACATTTGTGAGGTCAGGCACTGATATTGGAAGAGAAGGCCTGGCTCGCAGTCTGCGCTCTAATTCACCCCAAAGGTGTTCTGTCCGGTTGAGGTCAGGCCAGTCAAGTTCCTCCACCCCAAACTCACTCATCCATGTTTTTATGGACCTTGCTTTGTGCACTGGTCCAAATCATTTGGTGGAAGAGTGATTGAGGTGTGGGGTTGTATATCAGGAGTTGGGCTTGGCCCCTTAGTTCCAGTGAAGGGAACTCTTAAGGCGTCAGCATACCAAGATATTTTGGACAATTTCATGCTCCCCACTTTGTGGGAAGAGTTTGGGATTGGCCCCTTCCTGTTCCAACATGACCGCGCCCCAGTGCACAAAGCAAGGTCCATAAAGACATGGATGAGCAAGTTTGGAGAGGAGGAACCTGACTGGTCTGCACAGAGTCCTGACCTTAACCTGATAGAACACCTTTGGGATGAATAGAGTGGAGACTGTGAGCCAGGCCTTCTCGTACAACATTTCTCAGGTTTACAGAGAATGGTCCATCAAAGAGAAATTATCCAGTGAGCGGCAGTTGTGTGGAGGAAAATGCCTTGTTGATGTCAGGGGTCAGAGGAGAATGGGCAGACTGGTTCCAGATGATAGAAAGGCAACAGTAACTCAAATAACCACTCATTACACCCAAGGTATGCAGAATACCATCTCTGAATGCTCAACGCATCCAACCTTGAAGCAGATGGACTACAGCAACAGAAGACCACACCGAGTGCTACTTCTGTCAGCTAAGAACAGGAAACTGAGACTGCAATTGGCACAGGCTCATCAAAATCGGCACATAGCGGATCGGGTGGACAGATTATTGGGTGGGGCTGGGGAAGACCCAGCTGTCATAGTACACGTGGGTACCAATGACATAGGCAGAGGAAGACGGAGAGTCCTAAACGATTTCAGGGACTTAGGCGCTAAGTTGAGGACTAGGACCTCCAAGGTAGTATTTTCCGAAATACTACCTGTACCTCGAGCCACACCAGAGAGGCAGCGGGAGATTAGGGAAGTTAACGAGTGGCTGAGGAGCTGGTGTAGTAAGGAGGGTTTCGGGTTCCTGGAGAACTGGGCCGACTTCTCAGTCGGTCACCGGCTCTTTGGTAGGGACGGATTGCACCTAAATGGGGTGGGTGCAGCCGTACTGGGTGCGAGGATGGCCGAAAAGTTAGAGGGGCTTTTAAACTAGGGAATGGGGGGGAGGGTACAGATGTAGAATTACCCAGTGGAAAGCAAGTTTCAGAGGGCAGAAATGGGGGCATTAGCGGTAGGGTGTTCGGAGCTCCTATACCCAGGGTGGGTACGGGGAAAAATCAAGAGAGCAGCCTAAAAACATCAAAAGAGGATAAATATAACCAATCAAAATTACGAGGTTTGTATACCAATGCCAGAAGCCTGGCCAACAAGATGGGAGAGCTGGAGCTGCTGATGTTTGAGGAGGACTTAGATTTTGTGGGGATAACTGAGACTTGGTTTGACAGCTCTCATGACTGGATGGCGTCCATTCAGGGGTATTCCCTTTATCGCAGAGATAGAGAAAGTAAAAAAGGGGGAGGGGTATGTTTGTATATTAAGAACAGTATACAGGTAAATATGAGGGATGATATTAATAATGGAGCTATGGACGAGGCAGAATCCCTATGGGTAGAGCTTCAAAGGAAAGGCACGGTGGGGAAGGTAATATTGGGCGTATGCTATAGGCCCCCCAACCAGAGGGAGGAGGGTGAGGCGGACCTCATGTTACAGATAGGATTGGCAGCAAGGATGGGAAATGTCATTATAATGGGGGACTTTAATTATCCAGATATAGACTGGGCAGAAGGAACCGCACACTCAGCCAAGGCTCGGCAGTTCCTAAATGTTTTGCAGGACAATTTCATGGGTCAGATGGTGAATGCACCGACAAGAAACAATGCGGTACTTGACCTACTGATTACCAACAATACAGACCTGATCACGGATATAGAAATACGGGACAACTTAGGGAACAGTGACCATAGGTCAATTGGTTTCAGTATTAATTACAGTAATAGGAAACACAAGGGTAATATAAGGACGCTGAATTTCACAAGAGCCAATTTCCCTAAACTGCGCTCGCTGCTAGAAAATATCAAATGGGATAGAACCCTGGGAACAAAGAACACGGAGGAAAAATGGGAGTGCTTCAAGAGCATACTTAACAAGGGAGTGGGCCAGTGCATTCCACAGGGAAATAAATTTAAAAGAGCAAAACTAAACCCTGGGTGGCTAAACTCCAACATTAAAATGTATATTAGAGCTAAAGAAAAGGCCTTCAAAAAATACAAGACTGAGGGGTCATTGGCAGCATTTAAGCATTACAAAGAGTGTAATAAGAAATGTAAAGATGAAATCAGGGCGGCTAAAATAGAACACGAGAGACATATAGCGGAGGAGAGTAAAAAGAACCCCAAGAAATTCTTTAAGTATATAAACAGTAAGAAAGCGAGGTCAGAACACATTGGCCCCATAAAAGATGATAAAGGAAAAATGGCCACTGAGGACAGAGAAAAGGCGGAAGTGTTAAATAATTTCTTTTCTTCAGTCTTCACAAAGGAATCGGGGGGCTACACGAAACCCGCTTGTAAGGCCGAACTAAATAATACACCTCAGGAAGTGCCGCCATGGCTAACAGAGGATAGACTTAGAGCTAAACTAGAGAAACTTAACATAAATAAATCCCCGGGACCGGATGGCTTGCACCCGAGGGTTCTTAATGAGCTCAGCCAGGTGATTGCCAGACCATTATTCTTGATCTTTAAGGATAGTTTACAGACGGGTATGGTGCCAGCTGATTGGAAAAAAGCCAACGTGGTACCAATATTTAAAAAGGGGCCGAGATATATCCCGGGTAACTATAGGCCGGTCAGCCTAACATCAGTAGTCTGCAAAATTTTGGAGGGGATGATAAGGGACCACATACAAGACTTTAGTAATGAAAATGGTATTATAAGTAGAAATCAGCATGGATTCATGAAAAATCGTTCGTGCCAAACCAATCTGTTAACCTTCTACGATGAAGTGAGCTGCCACCTAGATAAAGGTAAGCCTGTGGATGTGGTGTATCTGGACTTCGCAAAGGCCTTTGACACCGTTCCCCACAAACGCTTACTGTACAAACTAAGGAAGGTAGGTATGGATCATAAGGTGAGTACCTGGATAGAGACCTGGCTCCAGGGGAGAGTCCAGAGGGTGGTGATTAATGGGGAGTACTCGGATTGGGCGGGTGTGGAAAGTGGGGTCCCCCAGGGTTCTGTCCTGGGACCAATCCTGTTTAATTTATTCATAAATGATCTAGAGGAGGGGATATCTAGTACAATCTCAGTATTTGCAGATGATACTAAATTAGGCATGCCAATATCTTCTATGCAGGATGTGGAAATCTTGCAAGCAGACCTGAACAAAATAACGGGGTGGGCAACTACATGGCAGATGAGGTTTAATGTAGAAAAATGTAAAGTAATGCACTTGGGTGCCAGAAACCAGAAAGCAAGCTATTCACTAGGGGGGGAACCTCTGGGTGAGTCTAGGATGGAAAAGGACTTGGGGGTACTGGTAGACAACAGGCTTGGCAGTGGCATGCAATGCCAAGCCGCCACAAGCAAAGCCAACAGAATACTGGGATGTATAAAAAGGGGGATTCACTCCAGAAATAAAGAGATTATTCTCCCGCTCTACAAGACTCTGGTCCGGCCACATCTGGAGTATGCTGTCCAGTTCTGGGCACCGGTCCGCAGGAAGGATGTGCTGGAACTGGAGAAAGTCCAGAGGAGGGCAACAAAAATAATTAGGGGAATGGAGGACATCGGCTATGAGGAAAGACTACAAGCACTGAACCTATTCTCTCTGGAGAAGAGACGATTGAGGGGGGATATGATATCAATGTACAAATACTGTACTGGCGACCCTAGCATAAGGAACAAACTATTCAGAGAAAGGGAATACAATAAGACACGTGGCCACTCACTAAAACTTGAGGAAAGGCGGTTTAACCTTAAAGTGCGTAAGGGGTTCTTCACTGTAAGAGCGGTAAGGATGTGGAATTCTCTTCCACAAGCAGTCGTATCTGCGGGGAGCATAGATAGTTTCAAAAAACTATTAGATGTACACCTTAAAGACCACAACATACAGGGGTACACAATGTACGGTTAAAAGCAAACACACACGCATCATGGTTGAACTGGATGGACTTGTGTCTTTTTTCAACCTCACTAACTATGTAACTATGTAACTAAAAAATAAAATTGGACAATAGACGATTGGAAAAACGTTGCCTGGTCTGATTTCAGCTGCGACAGTCAGATGGTGGGGTCAGAATTCGGAGTAAACCTCATGAAAGCATGGATCCATCCTGCCTTGTATCAACAGTTCAGACTGGTGGTGTAATGGTGTTGGGGATATTTTCTTGGCACACTTTGGACCCCTTAGTACCAAATGAGCATGGTTTAAATGCCAGGGCCTACCTTAGTATTGTTGCTGACCATGTCCATCCCTTTATGACTACAGTGTCCCCATCTTCTGATGGCTCCTTCCAGCAGGATAATGCACCATGTCACAAAGCTCCAATCATCTCACCACTGGTTTCTTCACCATGACAATGAGGTCACTGTACTCCAATGGTCTCCACACTCACCAGATCTCATCCAATAGAGCACCTTTGGGATGTGGTGGAACAGGAGATTCGCATCATGGATGTGCAGCTGACAAATCTGCAGCAACTGTGTGACGCTATGGACCAAAATCTCTGAGGAGCGTTTCCAACACCTTGTTGAATCTATGCCACGAAGAAGGAAGGCGGTTCTGAAGGCAAAAGGGAGTCCAACCTCTTGAATGGCAAATGAGCGACATCTCTGTTATACCTGCAAAAAAATGTGCAATTATTATTTTTTTTTAAAGGTGAACTTATCCTTTAACTCCTTTTTTTGAGAGACTGTTCCAGCATACCTCCCAACTTTTGAACTTGGCAATGAGGGACACTAAAAGAGGAATAGAACCTGCGGTGCGCGTAGCGGCAAATTGTGGGTGTGGCCAATTGCATAGCAGTGGGAGGGGCTTAAGGGATAGGGTAAACAAAACCCAGACTTCCTAGTACTTATAAAATACGCTTTGATTGCTCAGCCTACCTTAAAGAAGAACTTCATTAAAATAGTCAGAGACTGCATAGCAACCAGCAACTGTTGAGACAATAAAGACTTTGGTGAGAAGTATATAATGTACAGTATTGTGTATATAGTGCAGGAGTGTGTAATGTACAGAATGCAGGAGACAGGAGTATGTAATGTGCAGAGCGCAGGGGACAGGAGTGTAATGTACAGAGCGCAGGGGACAGGAGTATGTAATGTGCAGAGCGCAGGAGACAGGAGTATGTAATGTGCAGAGCGCAGGGGACAGGAGTGTAATGTACAGAACGCAGGGGACAGGAGTATGTAATGTGCAGACCGCAGGGGACAGGAGTATGTAATGTACAGAGCGCAGGAGACAGGAGTGTAATGTACAGAGCGCAGGAGACAGGAGTGTAATGTACAGAATGCAGGAGACAGGAGTGTAATGTACAGAGCGCAGGAGACAGGAGTGTAATGTACAGAGCGCAGGAGACAGGAGTATGTAATGTACAGAGCGCAGGAGACAGGAGTGTAATGTACAGAATGCAGGAGACAGGAGTGTAATGTACAGAGCGCAGGAGACAGGAGTGTAATGTACAGAATGCAGGAGACAGGAGTGTAATGTACAGAGCGCAGGAGACAGGAGTATGTAATGTGCAGAGCGCAGGGGACAGGAGTGTAATGTACAGAGCGCAGGGGACAGGAGTGCAATGTACAGAATGCAGGAGACAGGAGTGTAATGTACAGAATGCAGGAGACAGGAGTATGTAATGTGCAGAGCGCAGGGGACAGGAGTGTAATGTACAGAGCGCAGGGGACAGGAGTATGTAATGTGCAGAGCGCAGGAGACAGGAGTATGTAATGTGCAGAGCGCAGGGGACAGGAGTGTAATGTACAGAGCACAGGAGACAGGAGTATGTAATGTACAGAGCGCAGGAGACAGGAGTGTAATGTACAGAGCGCAGGAGACAGGAGTGTAATGTACAGAATGCAGGAGACAGGAGTGTAATGTACAGAGCGCAGGAGACAGGAGTGTAATGTACAGAGCGCAGGAGACAGGAGTATGTAATGTACAGAGCGCAGGAGACAGGAGTGTAATGTACAGAATGCAGGAGACAGGAGTGTAATGTACAGAGCGCAGGAGACAGGAGTGTAATGTACAGAATGCAGGAGACAGGAGTGTAATGTACAGAGCGCAGGAGACAGGAGTATGTAATGTGCAGAGCGCAGGGGACAGGAGTGTAATGTACAGAGCGCAGGGGACAGGAGTGCAATGTACAGAATGCAGGAGACAGGAGTGTAATGTACAGAATGCAG
The DNA here is from genome assembly GCF_965119305.1 of Pelophylax lessonae. Lineage (NCBI taxonomy): Eukaryota > Metazoa > Chordata > Amphibia > Anura > Ranidae > Pelophylax > Pelophylax lessonae. The sequence continues at coordinate 13,719,948 of NC_138774.1, forward strand.
GAGACAGGAGTGTAATGTACAGAATGCAGGAGACAGGAGTATGTAATGTGCAGAGCGCAGGGGACAGGAGTGTAATGTACAGAGTGCAGGGGACAGGAGTGTAATGTACAGAATGCAGGAGACAGGAGTGTAATGTACAGAATGCAGGAGACAGGAGTGTAATGTACAGAATGCAGGAGACAGGAGTGTAATGTACAGAGCGCAGGAGAAAGGAGTGTAATGTACAGAATGCAGGAGACAGGAGTGTAATGTACAGAGCGCAGGAGACAGGAGTGTAATGTACAGAGCGCAGGAGACAGGAGTATGTAATGTGCAGAGAGCAGGGGACAGGAGTGTAATGTACAGAATGCAGGAGACAGGAGTGTAATGTACAGGATGCAGGGGTCGGACTCTGCACCATCCACCCCCCAGCTCTATACACCCCAAATGCCTATCCCAGCTCCATCCATCCCCTCACCGGCTCTATACACCCCAAATGCCCACCCCAGCTCCATACACCCCCCGAGCTCCATCCCTCCCCCAGCTACACACCCCCCCTCAGCTACATTCACCCCCTTCCCAGCCTCCCATCCCAGCTCTGTAATGTAATGTACAGAATGCAGGAGGCAGGAGTATGCAATGTGCAGAGCGCAGGGGACAGGAGTGTAATGTACAGAATGCAGGAGACAGGAGTGTAATGTACAGAATGCAGGAGACAGGAGTATGTAATGTGCAGAGCGCAGGGGACAGGAGTGTAATGTACAGAATGCAGGAGACAGGAGTGTAATGTACAGAATGCCGGAGACAGGAGTGTAATGTACAGAGCGCAGGAGACAGGAGTATGTAATGTGCAGAGCGCAGGGGACAGGAGTGTAATGTACAGAGCGCAGGGGACAGGAGTGCAATGTACAGAATGCAGGAGACAGGAGTGTAATGTACAGAATGCAGGAGACAGGAGTGTAATGTACAGAGCGCAGGAGACAGGAGTGTAATGTACAGAGCGCAGGGGACAGGAGTGTAATGTACAGAATGCAGGAGACAGGAGTGTAATGTACAGAATGCAGGAGACAGGAGTGTAATGTACAGAATGCAGGAGACAGGAGTGTAATGTACAGAGCGCAGGAGAAAGGAGTGTAATGTACAGAATGCAGGAGACAGGAGTGTAATGTACAGAGCGCAGGAGACAGGAGTATGTAATGTGCAGAGAGCAGGGGACAGGAGTGTAATGTACAGAATGCAGGAGACAGGAGTGTAATGTACAGAATGCAGGGGTCGGACTCTGCACCATCCACCCCCCAGCTCTATACACCCCAAATGCCCATCCCAGCTCCATCCATCCCCTCACCGGCTCTATACACCCCAAATGCCCACCCCAGCTCCATACACCCCCCGAGCTCCATCCCTCCCCCAGCTACACACCCCCCCTCAGCTACATGCACCCCCTTCCCAGCCTCCCATCCCAGCTCTATCCATCCCAAACACCCTGCCCAGCTCCATATACCCCAAATGCCCAACAAAGCTCCATCTACCCCCCAGCTCCATACACCACAAATGGCCACCTCAGCTCCATCCAACCCCCTAGCTACATCCCTCCCCCCAGCTTCATACACCCCAAATGCCCACCCCAGCTCCATACACCCCTCCCCTAGCTACATCCCTCCGTCAGCTCATTCCACCCCCCCAGCTACATTCACCCCCTTCCCAACCTCCCTTACCAGCTCTATCCATCCCAAACACCCACCCCAGCTCCATATACCCCAAATACCCAACAAAGCTCCATCTACCCCCAGCTCCATACACCCCAAAATGCCCACCCCAGCTCCATCCAACCCCCCCCTGGCTAAATACCTCCTCAGGTCCATCCACCCCCCCTGGCTAAATACCTTCCCAGGTCCATCCACCCCCCCCCCAGCTACATCCCTCCCCCAGCTCTATCCACCCCAAATGCCCACCACAGCTCCACACATCCCCCCCCGGTCCATCCAACCCCCCAGCTACATCCCTCCCCCAGCTACATCCACCCCAGCTCCATACACCCCCCGGCTAAATCCCTCCCCTAGATCCGTCCATCCACCCCCCTCAGCTACATCCTCCCCAAATGCCCACCCAAGCTCCATACACCCCCCTGGCTACATCCCTCCCCCAGGTCCATCCACCCTCCCAGCTACATCCACCCCAGCTCCATACACCCCCCGGTTAAATCCCTCCCCCAGGTCAATCCATCCACCCCAGCTCCAAACAAACCCCCCCAGCTACATCCACCCCTCCCCCCGGTTAAATCCCTCCCCCAGGTACATCCATCCACCCTGCTCCAAACAAATCCCCCCCAGCTACATCCACCCCAGCTCCAAACAAACCCCCCCAGCTACATCCACCCCTCCCCCCCAGTTAAATCCCTCCCCCAGGTACATCCATCCACCCCAGCTCCAAACAAACCCCTCCCCCCAGCTACATCCACCCCTCCCCCAGGTACATCCATCCACCCCAGCTCCAAACAAACCCCCCCCAGCAACATCCACCCCAGCTTCAAACAAACCCCTCCCCCCAGCTACATCCACCCCTCCCCCAGGTACATCCATCCACCCCAGGTCCAAACAAACCCCTCCCCCCAGCTACATCCACCCCTCCCCCAGGTACATCCATCCACCCCAGCTCCAAACAAACCCCCCCCAGGTACATCCATCCACCCCAGCTACAAACAAACCCCCCCCAGGTACATCCATCCACCCCAGCTCCAAACAACCCCCCCAGATACATCCACCCCTCCCAGCTCCAAACAAACCCCCCCCCAGCTACATCCACCCCTCCCCCAGGTACATCCATTCACCCCAGCTCCATACAACCCAACCCCCCCCCTCGGCTAACACCGCAGCAAGAGGTAGGGAGTTCCAAAAGGGACACTAACCTCTCGGGAGACAGGGAGATCCAGAGAGTAGACAGATGACAGGGATCACAGAGACCTCAACTCCCGGGTCCCGCTGCACCCGCCCGCAGGTCCTGCTACTCGGCACTTCCTGTATGTGTCAGGGGAAGATAACTCAGCAGCCGCCCGACACAGACGGTAGTTTAAAAGTGCAGGAGTGAATCTCGCTGCAGAATTAACTACAGACTGTGTCAGGCGGCCGCTGAGTTATCTTCCCCTGACAGAACGGTTCCTCTGATTGTTCCCCGCTGCAGCGATCGCGGCCGGCGCTGAGACGCACGTTCGGGAGGCGGAGCTGGGAGGAGGAGGGGGGAGCAGAGATGGCCGGCCACATTTTCCGGGACTTCAGCCCGGCTCCCGGGACCGCGGGACTCCTGCCAAATTGCGGGACAGTCCCGCGGAATCCGGGACGGTTGGGGGGTATGGTTCCAGAGTTGCTGTCTCAGAGCTGCTTCCAGAGTAGGAGTCCCCTGAACTGTGTATCCGTATTCTCTTGCACAAGAGGCCTACCCTGAAGAGGTTAGCTACTACCAGAGACTGTCCTCTGGTAATGTTGCACTAGATTTGGAGTATCCTAAGGCTCACCCTATAGCAAAGATCCTCAAACTACGGCCCTCCAGCTGTTGCGGAACTACACATCCCATGAGGCATTATAAAACTCTGACATTCACAGACGTGACTAGGCATGATGGGAATTGTAGTTCCTGAACAACTGGAGGGCCATAGTTTGAAGACTCCTGTCCTATAGCCTCCAAGTTCTTCAAGAAATAAATTCTAAAAATTAAACCATAGAGAAGGGGTGGGGAACCATTTTTCTGCCAAGGGTCATTTGGATTTTTGTAAAATTAGGGGGCCGTACAAAATGATCAACTTAAAAATTAGCCTGTTATATAATATAATACAGACTGACCACAGCATGTTCCCATCAATGCAGACTGACCACAGCGTGCCCCCATCAATGCATACTGACCACAGTGTGCCTCCTTTCAATTCAGAGTGACCACAGCGTGCCCCTTTTCAATGCAGACTGACCACAGCGTGCCCCCATCAATGCATACTGACCACAGCGTGCCTCCTTTCAATTCAGCGTGCCCCCTTTTAATGCAGAAAGCCAGTGCACTTACCTGCAGTGTCGGCTTCTCCTCGAGTCCTCCCGCCTCCTCCTCGACCAATGGCATGATTTCGCCTTTCGGCCAATCAGGAAGCGGGTCGCGGACGATTGTGTGGGCCGCAGGTTCCCCACCCATGCCATAGAGAATAGCGCACACTTACGCAAAAAAAAGTTGCTTTCAAATGTGTGTTTAGTGCGTGCCCCCTTATCTTTTCTTTGATAAATTCTAAAAACGACACTTTCTGCCTGGTTTTTAGGTAGAAAGAATGGGAAGCGGCTGTGTGCCTGGCTGCTTGTACCCACTGGGAAATAGAAAGTAAGAGAAAACAGCGGGCCCTGTCAGGGATCTATATACTACAGCTCATTGTCCTAGCAACGTTTGGAGGAATCCTAGGGTTCCACAGAGCCCTAGTGCCAAAGCTTCCAAACATCCCTGATTTTGAGGGATTGTTCTGAACAAAGTCCCTTTCTCCCTCTTTCCTCCTCATTTGTCCCTCATTTTGGTCTGATCTATATAGTTATATATAAAATACACTACTTATCTATTAAAAAGTGTTTCCCAGTGCTAAACCTTTCATTCAATTTCTAAATCGCTGCATTTGTAGGAATAGTATTGGTAAAAAAAAGTACTTGTGGGATTAATCAATAATTTTCTCTGTACAATTATCACAAATGGTGTGTCCTATGCCTACATACTTTTACTAATAGGGCAGCCATCATAGATTTTGCACAGCTTTAGGCCTGGGCTCCACTGGGCCTGTCCACCAACATCCCCTAGGGCCCACCAACTGGCCATCCCATTGAATCTGCCCACTGGCCATCCTGATGAGTCCTTCATGAGATGGTATAATGAGAAGGTGAGGCAGTATGGGGGTTAGGTGAGGCGGTATGTATTTGAAGCGGTATGAGGGGGTGGTATGGGTAGTAGTTGAGGTGCTATGAGGGGTAGGTGAGGCAGTATGGGGGGGGGTAGGAGGCAGTATGAGTGGTGGATAAGGCGATATGATGGGTGGGTGAGGCAGTATAGGGGGTAGGTGAGGTGGTATGAGGGGTAGGTGGGGATGTATGGGGGGTAGATGAGGTGGTATAATTGGATAGGTGAGGCAATATGGGGGTAGGTGAGGCGGTATGGGGGGGTAGTTGAAGCGGTATGAGGGAGAGGTGAGGTGGTATAGGTGGGTAGGTGAGGCTGTATAGGGGGTAGGTGAGGTGGTATGAGGGATAGGTGAGGCCATATGGGGGATAGGTGAGGTGGTATGAGGAGTAGGTGAAGCGGTATGTCGGGTAGGTGTGGCAGTTTAGGGGGTAGTTGAGGCAGTACGTAATGTAGTTGTATCGGTATGAGGGGGTATGGGTGGTAGGTGAGGTGCTATGAGGGGTAGGTGAGGCAGTATGAGGGGTTGGTGAGGCAGTATGGGGGGGGTGGGAGGCAGTATGAGGGGTGGGTAAGGTGATATGATCGGAGGGTGAGGCAGTATAGGGGGTAGGTGAGGTGTTTGAGGGGGTAGGTGGAGAGGTATGGGGGTAGGTGAGGTGGTATGGGGAGAAGGTGAGGCAGTATGGGGGGTAGGTCAGGCAGTATGGGGGGTAATTGAGGCGGTATGGGGGGTCGTGAGGCAGTATGAGTGAATAGGTGAAGCAGTATTGGGGCAGGTGAGGCGATATGGGGGAGAGGTGATGTGGTGTAGGTGGGTAGGTGAGGCTGTATAGGGGGTAGGTGAGACGGTATGATGGGTAAGTGAGGCCATATGGGGGATAGGTGAGGTGGTATGAGGAGTAGGTGAAGTGCTATGAGGGGTAGGTGAGGTGGTATGTAGGGTAGGGTAGGTGAGGCAGTATGGGGGGTAGGTGAAGTGGTATGAGGGGTAGGTGGGGTGGTATGTAGGGTAGGTGAGGCAGTATGGGGGGTAGGTGAGGCAGTATGGGGGGGGTAGGGGAAGTGGTATGAAGGGGTAGGTGGAAAGACATTTTTGCAGGTAGCAGGATATTCAGCTCACCCAAGTCCCTCTGTGCCGCTTGTCAAACTGGAAAGCCTGTGCAGAGCCTGCCCTGTGTCCCATTTTCCTGCCCACAGTGATGTCCAAGTATCTCTGGAGGAGGAAGTTCTGTCCTAATCCTCCTCCTTCTCTGAATGTCGGGGCCTGGGGGCGGGGCAAGCAAGTGATTGGTTGCTATGACCTCTGTTGTCCTAGCAACCAGTCACGTGCCTGTCCCCCCCCCCCCAGGAGGACAAGAACGGAGGAGGGGGACGTTTAGGGACTACTAGCGCTGATGCTGGATGCCCCTTCCGCTCAGCCTATATTCTCTGCAAATCTAAATGTGGTTGCTGAGACTGAGTAGCAGCAGGGACTAACTGGACATTGAGGCAGGGTGATAATACTCATATGCTGGTGCCAGCCCTGCCTGGGCCCCTCGGGATGCCCGGGCCCCCTACATGTGAATGCGCTGACTCCCCCCTGATAGCGGCCCTGGGTGTCCCAAATTCCTATCTCACAAAGTTGAGATGATATGTAATTCCGGAAGACTGGTCTAAGTGAAAAAAGTGATGTGATTGACGTAATTTGCTGTCCTGCCTTCCAGAATGGCCAGGAACGTGGAGAAAACGGAGTCACGCTTTAAATACGAGCAGACTGAAAATCAAAGCCGAAATAGTGGACAGATATGGTCAGTCCATCTGACTCCATCAAGCATGACACTTTGTTGATTGCTTCACCAGGCGATGAAAAAAGCAAGGAATAATAGCCGTCTGGAGCGCAGAACGACTGGTGACGTGACGGGAACAGGGAATCATTTTTTTTTTTTTTTCGCAAAGCATAAAAAAAAAGAAAAAGGAAGAAAAAAATGTTTGCACCGTTTCATAAAGACGATTAATTACACCTGTCTCACGCCAATAATGCTGGCCAGGCCCGATCTATCGGCCCCGGCGGTCGTTAGCGCTAAACCCTCAATGACAGCTGCAATGCATGGCTATAAATAAGCCCAGTAAGTAGACAATTTGTAGTGGTGATTTTTTTTTTTTTTCTCCAGTCAATATCTGTCTATTGCAGGAAGTGGACTGAAACTAACAGCTCATTTTGCACAGGCCACTGAGCAGCCATTGGAACCCGCATAGATTTGTCACAGCAGATTCCGCTCTCTCTGATGTTTCATAACAGGTAATAAAGGGAGATGGATATTAACCTCCACAAATCCAGGGAGATTTAAACCCGCGTCCCGTAAAAATTCTGCAATGCATGACGAGCTCCTTGCATTCATACTGGAGTCGTCAAACTGCAACAAACTGCCAGCTGTCTATGGCCAACAGCTATGTGGCGTCAGGTCAAGTCACATCCAGATGGGTGGACCCGCCTACTATGTCTTCTCTAGCAAATTCTGTTGATCTGCAATTTAAAAGCTAGACTGGTATAGCCAGTGTTCCTGTGTGAAGCTAGGAAGGGAATTAGGGCTTCAAAGAGTAAGCTCAAGAGGGGGGCGAAACGCGTCTGAGGGACCTCTCCTGTGGGTGGAGAGCAGAGCTTAAAAACCACTTTCACCTCCTTCCTGCCCAGGCCAATTTTCATCCTTTAGCGCTGTCATATTTTGAATGACAATTGCGTGGCCATGCAACGCTGTACCCAAACTAAATTTGTATAATTTTTTCCCCACAAATAGAGCTTTATTTTGGTGGTATTACAAATAAAAAAAGACTGAAAATTTTGAAAAAAAAAAAGTTTTTCTTAATTTATGTTATAAAATTTAGTAAATAAGTACGTTTTCTCCTGCACTGAGCACTGATGAGGCTGCACTGATGGGCACTGATGAGGCTGCACTTATGAGGTGGCACTGATGGGCACTGATGATGAGGCACTAATATGCAACACTAATGGGCACTGATAGGCGGCACTGATATGTAGCACTGATGGGCAATGATAGGCAGCACTGATTGGCACTCATAGGCGGCACTGATGGGCACTCATAGGCGGCACTGATGGGCACTGATGATGAGGCACTAATATGCAACACTAATGGGCATTGATAGGCGGCACTGATATGCGGCACTGATATGCAGCACTGATGAGGCGGCACTGATGGGCACTGATGAAGCAGCACTGATGAGGTGGCACTGATGATGAGGCACTAATTTGCAACACTGATTGGCACTGGTAGGCGGCACTGATATGCAGACCTGATGGACACTGATAGGTGCAACTGATAGGTGGCACTGATATGTAGCACTGATGGGCACTGATAGGCAGCACTGATCGGCACTCATAGGCGCCACTGATGGGCACTCATAGGCGGCACTGATGGGCACTTTTAGGTGGCACTGATGGGCACTGATAAGCGGGACTGATAGGCAATGATAGGCAGCACTGATGGGCACTGATGGGTGGCAATAATGGGAACTGATGGGCAGCACTGATGGGCACTGATAGATGGCACTAATAGGAAGCACTGATGAGGAGGCACTGACAGGCATTACTAATGGGCATTGATTGGCATCCCTAATAGGCACTGAGTGGCATTTTTGATAAGCACTGATTGGCATTCCTGGTGCCCTAAGGTTGGCATCCCTAGTGGCAGGGGTTGGTATCCCTGGTGGGGCTCTAGTGGACATCCCTGATGGGTCTGCACTGATAATCAATGCGCTGATAATCAGTGCCCCCCCCCCCCCCCCCGTCAGGAGAGCCACCGATCGGCTTTCCTCTACTCGCGTCTTGTCAGCACGAACTGAGGAAAGCCGATAAACGGCACTTCCTGGTTACCATGTGATCAGCTGTGATGCAAGTAAATTAAAGCAGTTTATTGGAGCAACAACAATAAAGGCACAGTAAGAGTGAGGAGCGAAATCAGGAACAACCAGGGTCAAGTCCAGAGCGGGTAGTGATCCAAGCCGGGATCGAGTCTGGAAGCGGGTAGTCATCCAAGCCGGGGTCGAGTCCAGAGGCAGGTAGTGATCCAAGCCGGGATCGAGTCTGGAAGCAAGTAGTCATCCAAGCCGGGCTAGAGTCCAGAGGCGGGTAGTCTGCCGATGCCGGGTCATCTGCCGATGCGGAATCGAGGGCCAGGAAAGTCGTCAGCCAAGCCAGGTCATGCACGGAGGAACACGGAGAACAGAAGACTGCTAGCAGTGATGCACCTTGGAGCACAAACACAAGGGCAAGGACTGGAAACCAACAGGTGATATATATAGTCAGGTCTTAAACATCTTAACTGAGCAACTCCCAGGCAGCAGGCAAATAATGATGCAAACAGAGTTTATAAAAGACAACAGTCTGCACATGTCCGAGATGTCAGCCAACAGGAAGGCAAGGTAAGACCTTGACACTTGGTTCACAAGTAACTGTGTGACCAAGTGCGGACACATTTCTGCACATATTTCATGCATTCCCAAGCGTTGGGTGCTGGCCAGCCCATTCACTTCAAGGGACTGCCCAATGTGTGAAAAATGCAGAAACAGAGTCCTTGATTCTTTTCCACACCACATGCCACGCCCATGGTAACAACTAATGGCACCACTGTGCATATGCTAAAGTGCAGCACGTTTCCCTGCGTGTCAGGAAAGCGTGACACTGTGTGTACATTCCCTACATGCAAAAGTCTGAATTAAGCCTAAAAGGGTCACTACTATACCCAAAAGTGATATTTTAGGCTAGGTTCTCACACGCAGAGAAGCAGTGGCGGGCCGGTGCGTTGGGGGCGCCGCCACCCCTATCCATTCGTCCGGCCCCCTAATCTACATGCGGGGCACCGGACGCATGGAGTTCAATGGGGCTTTTTTTTTCACTTCTGAAGCACGTGATTAGAGCCAGAGGCTTCAGAAAAGGGGGGAGCCCACCCATCGTGTGACAATAGCGAATGAATATTCGTTATTGTCACACAGATCCTCCTCCTGGCCAATCAGGAATCGGGTCCAAGACCCGTTTCCTGATTGGCCAGAAGGCAAACTTTTGCCATTGGCCAAGGAGGAGGAGGAGGACTCAGGAGACGCGGAGGACTGACGAGAAGCCGCCGCTGCATCAGGTAAGTGCACTAGTCTCTGCACGCTGTGGTCACTCTGCATTGAAAGGGGGCACACTGTGGTCACTCTGCATTGAAAGGGGGCACACTGTGGTCACTCTGCATTGAAAGGGGGACACACTGTGGTCACTCTGCATTGAAAGGGGGACACACTGTGGTCACTCTGCATTGAAAGGGGGCACACTGTGGTCACTCTGCATTGAAAGGGGGCACACTGTGGTCACTCTGCATTGAAAGGGGGCACACTGTGGTCACTCTGCATTGAAAGGGGGCACGCTCTGTTCACTCTGCATTGAAAGGGGGCATGCTCTGGTCACTCTACATTGAAGGGGGCACGCTGTGGTCACTCTACATTGAAAGGGGGCACGCTCTGGTCACTCTACATTGAAAGGGGGCACGCTCTGGTCACTCTACATTAAAGGGGGCACACTGTGGTCACTCTACATTGAAGGGGGAACGCTGTGGTCCCTCTGCATTGAAGGGGGCATGCTGTGGTCACTCTGCATTGAAGGGGGCACGCTGTGGTCACTCTGCATTGAAGGGGGCACGCTGTGGTCACTCTACATTGAAGAGGGAGCACACTGTGGTCACTCTACATTGAAAGGGGGCACGCTGTGGTCACTCTACATTGAAGGGGGTACACTGTGGTCACTCTACATTGAAGGGGGCATGCTGTGGTCATTCTGCATTGAAGGGGGCATGCTGTGGTCACTCTGCATTGAAGGGGGCACGCTGTGGTCACTCTGCATTGAAGGGGGCACGCTGTGGTCACTCTACATTGAAGAGGGAGCACACTGTGGTCACTCTACATTGAAAGGGGGCACGCTGTGGTCACTCTACATTGAAGGGGGCACACTGTGGTCACTCTACATTGAAGGGGGCATGCTGTGGTCACTCTGCATTGAAGTTTGCATTTTTTTGCCGCAAAGCAATGCCTATTACATTTTTCTGTTTGCGCCCTCCCAAATATTTTGAGCACCAGCCGCCACTGCAGAGAAGTGTGCAGCACTTTAGCAGTTAGGCGCGCCAAATCACATGGTGCAGCTGCTTCATGAGGTTCCGTGGAACACGTTTGTAGAAAAAGGGTCCGGGAGTTCTTTTCTGTGTTTTTCATGTGTAGGGCAGCCCATAATAAATGAATGGGCTGCCCTACACGCAATGCATGGGAACGCGTCAAAAACAAGCAAAAACACACTCACGCTTGGTCGCACCTGTGGGTGTGAATCAAGTCTTAGTTATTGGTAGTGTTTGGTAGGCTGAGCCCTATCCAATTTCCTCATATGCCTTGGTAAGTGGATAAGGCCTTATGCACATGGATAGTTCTGTGCTTCTGACGTAAATTGCAGGCGAGATACAACTGCATTGTACAGCCATCTGTAGTAGTCAATGACTGCATGCGGGTGCACAACATGCTTTAACCACTTCTGGACCGGAAATTTCCCCCTTAATGACCAGGCCATATTTTGCGATTCGTCACTGCGTTACTTTAACGGACAATTGCGCGACCGTGTAGGGGATGACACAATCAGGAAGGTTATGCCAGTAAATAGAATGATACATCAGGATGAATATCTGTGTGCAGGCACAGGCGGGCACATGATTGCACATATGTGCATGGAGGTGCAAGATCACATAGTCAAACATGTGCCTATCTGTCACTTATACTGGTGCCAAGCAGTCTATTTGAACTTACAGTATCTGCTGCACATGACTAGTGTTGTCTTCTCTACAATGTTTCTTTTAAACCTGCTACCTGCAACTCTGCATTTGACTTATCATCCTGAACTGCCTTGACTACTCCTGATATCCACCTGTGCTGACCCTGGCTTGCACTTGGACTACACTTCTGCCTCCTCCATCAGTTCCTAACCTGTTCATCCGTTGCTGACTCTGGCCTAAATTCCAACTACAACTACACTCCTGCCTACATGATTATACTCAATCTGATCATCAGTTATGACTCCAGCTTGCCTGACTTCTCTGAGCACCTGCCTGCTACCCAGCCAATCTCAGAAGTTCATCTGCCTTCTACCCAGCCAGTCTTAGCTGTTTGGCTCCCTGCTGTCCAGCCAGTCTCTGCTGATCACCTGTCTGCTGCCCAGTCTGTATCTGCTGATCACTTGTCTTCTGCCCAGTCTGTATCTGCTCATTGTCTTCCTGTTGCTCAGCTAGTCTCTGCTGATTATCTGCTTGCTGCCAAGCTACTCACTGTTAAATGTTTGCCTGCTGCCCAGCCAGTCTCTGCTGATCACCTTCTTATTGCCCAGCCAGTCTCTGCTGATCACCTTCCTATTGCCCAGACAGTCTCTGCTGATTGTCTGCCTGATCCCCAGCCAGTCTCTGCTAATTATCTGCCTGCTTCCCAGCCTTTTTCTGCTGATCACCTTCCTACTGCCCAGATAGTCTCTGCTGATCATCTGCCTACTTCCCAGCCATTCTCTGCTGATCACCTGCCTACTTCCCAGCCATTCTCTCAGCTGATCACCTGCCTACCTCCCAGCCATTCTTTGCTGATCACCTGCCTACTTCCCAGCCATTCTCTGCTGAACACCTGCCTACTGCCCAGCCAGTCTCTGCTGATCACCTGCCTACTTCCCAGCCAGTCTCTGCTGATCACCTGCCTACTTCCCAGCCATTCTCTGCTGATCACCTGCCTACTTCCCAGCCATTCTCTCAGCTGATCACCTGCCTACTTCCCAGCCATTCTTTGCTGATCACCTGCCTACTTCCCAGCCAGTCTTTTGATGCAATCCTTTTGACTGAATAACTTTTTTTCTATGCTGAAATCTCCATTGAGATATTTATAAATTGCTATCATGTCCCCTCTCAGGTGTCTCTTCTCCAGGGAGAATAAATCAAGCGATTGCAGACGCTCTTCCTAATTAAGGTCCTCCAATCCCCTAATTAGTTTAGTTGCCCTTCTCTGTACTCTCTCCAGCTCCAACACATCCCTCTTGAGGACTGGCTACCAGAACTGGACGGAATACTCCAGATGCGGTCGGACCAGAGTTTTATAAAGTGGTAGGATTATAGTTTTATCTCTGGAATACATCTCTTTCTTTATGCATGCTAATAAAGGTTAAAATCGCATAGACACCTTAAACGTATCTTCCAGTAGGTAAAAGTGATACATTGCTAACTTTATTCCCATCCTTGTAAAACTCAAATAATCAGACCGGAATATTTAAGCTCAGTTGGGAGGAAAAAAAAAAAAAAAAAACATAAACAAACTCAAGGCAATAAATCTTCTGACAAAGTGACAAGGAAACAGGTTTCCCTTTTAATGCTTTAGTGATGGATAAATCATTTCTCCTTTTTATGTTTCAGTAGATCAACAGAATAACTGCAGGCATAAATCAAACCATAATAAAAAAAAAAGAGAACTATTACCTAAAAAATAAGGTAGGAGCAAAATGAATTAAAAAAAAAAATATCAAAAATCAAAAAGCTTCACTTCTCCAGCACAACTGGATGTCTTCACTGATGAAAATATCATTTTCGGGCTTAGAACGTGAAATAGGTAATTGGTCTGCATGCTGAGAGATAACTAGAATAAAGATCAGGGCTTGTTTACATGACCACCTGCAGCCCCGTATCTCCCCGTCATGTTTCCTGTATTAGGGAATAACATATCACGGGAAAACAGTCATTCTGGATGCATAAACAGATCTCTACACGCGGGTGGATCTGAAATAAGAGAGATGTCAGGAGAAATGCAACATTGTTATTACAGATGACCTACTTAGGAATGCTGAATAAGTTCCAAATAGAATAGATAACAATCCTCCAACCTTCACGTCTTGTATGGAATCGCACTTGTCAGGTGCATAACTACAGGGGTTGCAGGGGTTGCAATTGCAACCGGGCCCCATGCTCCAGGGGGCCTGTGCAGCTCTCCTGTACACCTGGATAGGAGGGGCGGCATGTAGAGAAACCACTGTCCTCCTTTTTCCTCCTGTAGCTGCAGTAGGAAAATGGAGGAGATTGGTTACTGTGTATGCTGCCCCCGCCACTCCTCCTATCCAGTTCACTTGTGTTCTGCTGTCTCTGAGCCCCTGTGTGCTCCCCTGCCCCCCCCCCCCACCCCCAACTGTGCTCCCTCCCATCTCCTGCCGGCTGCTGCAGGGGATGTGTCACAATAGAGAACCAGGAAGGGGTCGGTAAATATTTTATTTACCAGCTCCTTCCTTTTCTGAATGGACAGAGTCATAGTCAGTCACATTGTAAAAAAATAAAATAAAATGATAAAAAATAATACAATTAAAATTCCAAAAAATAAGACTTACTGACACCAGTGGGTGAACTTCCAGAATTGCAAATATCACACTTGCGACCGGGGCCTGGCATTCCACCACCGTGGGGAGGTCCAAAGATGGAAGGAAGGGGGCCCACTGCAGAAGTTGTGAAAGGGTCCCCGCTGCGGGACCATAATAAAGGGCCCCGCAATGAGAGTAAAGGGCCCCAGGATCAGTGGGAAGAGCCCCAGGCTTGAAGGGAAGGGCCCCTGCAAGGGGTCTGGGGGGCCCTTCATGGATTCTGGCACAGGGCCCATGAAGGTTCTAGTTACGCCTCTAGCACTTGTTCTGATATGTTGATATAATTGACCGTTGGGTGCAGGGCCGGCGCTACCATGGGTCCCGCTGGGACCATCGGACCCAGGCAGAACTTTGAGAGGAGCAGCAAATTGATGCCCAAGATTTTTTTTCCAGCAGTTTTGTGTGTCATCAGTTTGCGGCACATTACAGGCGGCATTTTCCCATCTCATACTGCCACCGGTAGTGCAAACTGACGAGTATGTGGAGGTGGAGCGTCTCCTCCGGGGAACGTCCCTCGCATGATTGTGGTGTGCGCAATGACGTCAGACCTTTAGACAAACAAAATAAAACTGGAGATTCTGGTTTGGAATTGAACATAATGATATGTCATATGATTTTGCATATAGACAAGGAGCTGTTGCATGTAAATCTAACTTCCTAGTTTTAATTATCATGATATAAAATAATGGATGCGGGGAGAAGCTCCTCCTCATATGGGGATGCTGCACGGGTGTTAGCTTGCTCCATAATGTTACCGGTGTCTACGAGAGCTGCTTCTCCTTGCACTAGAACGCCATCCCACTGCTTGCCACCAATGTAACAGATCAACCGGCACCCCGACTGGGTACCTTCATGGATGCTCCTAGTGCTTCCCAAGGGCTCCAAGCACTCCACCAGACACCTTAACCATCTCAGACTCCACAAACCACCACAGCTTGGTTGGGATCTCACTGTCTCCTACCCACCCTGGACCTACGACAAGGCTCCAGGTTCCAGTGGGTGAACCTCTCTTTTCCCAGAGAGGGAAGCAGGAACAAGCGTATCCAAGGGAGTATGAAGAGCATAGCAATCCCTTGTAGCAGATTCCCCCAATGAGAGACAAGACTCTAGATTGAGGGTGAAGTATAACTCAAAGTTTAATGGTACAGCTGCTCTTTTATACAGTTTTCCCCCACAAGGTTACCGCCCAGGTGGACCTACTGGGAAACAGGCCCTGAAATTCACAATCCAACGAAAACAGAGTTTTACACTCAGTCACTCTCATACAGTGTACACAATCCCTCCCCTCTGCCTGATTACAGTATCATGTGCAGATAAAAATGTATACAGGAACAGAATTAACCTAAACAAACTATCTAGCCCTCTGGACAGAACAATGTGAGGTCATTAACATTTAACAATGGGACAGGCATAATCCACATTCCAGCTCAATAGATAGACAACAGGAAGAGACCCCAGTATCAGTCTGTCCATCTCCTACACTCCTGTACATGGAATACACATTATCTCAATACACAAACAATAGGGTCAGCCCGTCTGACATTCAGGGACATGGAATACACACATTATTTAGGAGTCACAGACTTCATGGTAATGGTTTACAGCAGTCTAAGTCTCTCAGTGTAAAGTAGAATTAAATCTACATATTTCTATATGAAGATATTGCTGACCAATTTTACTGTTCCACTTGAAGCAATCCAAACCATTAAGTATCTGTTTTTCACTTCCAGTGATGGTGAGTACCGTCACAGTGGCCTTTTGTTGGGCGTGATTTTTTTTTTTGGGGGGGGGGGGCAGCATTTCATTTTTAAACCCAGGCAGCACAATGTCTTGGGCCACCCCTGGTTGGGTGCCAGTATCAGACTCAGAGGTTCCTGGAGTCAGGGGCGTACCTACAGCATTTGGCACCCGGGGCGGATTCTATATCTCCCGCCCTCCCTCCCCCTGGAACCTATATCTGGCATCCCCACCCCCGACATGGATACTATAACTGGCACCCCCCCCCCCCAAATTTTTTAGTACACCAGGTTTTCATCATACAAATCATTAATTGGCTGTACCATACAACAACCCCTATAATGGGTCCTATAGTCCTTTCACATATGATCCCATTGGGGACAACTTAATACACCAAGAGCAGCCGTGTATAATGACCAAGCATCCAATCAACAGCTACAAGTCCAATGATGCCCCAGCAGCCTCAATGTGTGGCACCCGGGGCAAATTTTTGCACGAACAGATTGGATACCTAACTGACATTTTTGGGGGGACCAGTGACATTACTTCACTAATCAGTGCTAAAAAATATGCACTGTTACTGTAATAATGACACTGTAAGGGAAGGGGTTAACCCAGGGGCGATCAAAGGGTTAAATGTATGCCTAGGGGGTGTTTTCTAATTGTGAGGGGGATGGGCTTGTGGAATCTTCACAGAGACCTGTGTTCCTAAATAGGGGGCTCTGTGTTGATAGCTGAGGGAACAATGGTCTGCTGTGTTAACAACAGCAGACCATTGTTCTCTGTTCACGGGAAGTGATCGTAGCCACCGGCCCCATGAATCAGACGAACTGAAGGCCGCTATCAAAGCAACCTGGGCTTCCATAACACCTCAGCAGTGCTACAGGCTGATCGCCTCCATTCCGCATTGATGCAGTAATTCATGAAAAAGGAGCCCGACCAAGTTAGGGGTGCATACTAAACTGTTTATGGACAGACTTTTTAGTAAGTCAACATTTCTGTATTAAAAATCCTTTTTTTATTTGGTCTTATGTAATATTTACATTTTCTGAGATACTGAATTTTGGGGTGTCACTAGCTGTAAGTAGGGATGATCGAATGGTCCGGGTCGACTATCGGTTCGACCCGAACATTGACTGTTCGAAATTCGGCCGAATTTCAAACTTTTTGCTGAAAAAGTTCGGAATTCGGCAACCAGAACCGATCAAAATGCAATGGGACAGGAACTGGGCTTTAAAAGCCCGTGATTGGACCAGAACCATCAGTAAAAGCCAATTGAGGGGGCAGGAGAATGCTAGGAATGTGATTGGAGTGACTAGGGGGTCCAGAGGCCAATCATTAGTGAATACGCCCCCCAGTATATAAGATAGCCCCGCCAAATCTCTACCATTTTAATACAGGGCTGTGGAAGAGAGTGGAAGCAGTTCTGTTACTTCTGCTTCAAAGTGTCATTTAGCAATTATTAGTGTGAGGAAAGGGATATTTAGTGTAGTTAGGGTACTATTTTCCACTATAGTTAGATTTAATAATCTAGTTTCTGTAGGGAAAGTGTTAAGTGTAAGGGGACCGTAGTGTAGTGTAGGGTTAACTGACTCTGACTGCTATGGCAGGGTGACAAAACCCTTCCATGTCAGGGTGACCGCTATAGAGAAAAGATCGTTTCTCTTAGAACACATATGGAACATGAAGGTGGCTTCTCCCCTGTCACCCGGCTTTTTGTTGCAGGCATTTATAGGGCTTTTTTGAGGACATGTTTGGAGTCAGGCATGACATCTGAACTTCTGTGTAGGGGTATATACACACACACACATGTATGTATATATACACATACACATATATAGGTGTGAAACTAGCAGAACACTATGCTTGCGCTAATGAAATAATTAACACCCATATGGCTTCTCTGCTATAACACCTATATATGTGTATGTGTATAAATACATATAAGTGTGTGTGTATATATACCCCTATACAGAAGTTCAGATGTTATGCCTGCCTCCAAAGACCCCCCAAAAAAACGCCTGTGACAACACACCTGGGTGTTTTTTTTTGGCACAGGCGTTTTTTTTGGGCATTTTTTGGGAGTCTCATTTTTTTTTTTTCAATAATTTTTTCAATAATTGGCTCTCTATCAAAAATGACAATTTTTAAGAACTTTTTTTGTGTGATTAATAGTCCCTGGGGCATGACCCAGAACCCTAGGCACTTTTTAGGGGCATTTATTGGGTTTTAGGGCTTCAAAATGGTGTTTTTTGATTACCGAAGTTCGGGTCCCATTGATTTCAATGGGGTTCTGAAATCCGGGCCGAACTTTCGGGTAGTTCGGGTGTTCTGGTCGAACCGAACTTTTGAAAAGTTCGATCATCTAGGCCTAGGTAAGCCATAATCATCAACATTATAAGAAAGAAATGCTTGAAATATATCACTCTGTGTGTAACACATCTATATAAAATATATGAGTTTCACTTTTTGAATTAAATTACTGAAATAAATGAACTTTTTGATGATATTCAAATTTTTTGAGATGCACCTGTATGTACAAGATATATATATATATATATATACATACATATATTTATTTTTTTTTACTTGTTTTTTAAAGAAAGGATCTGATTGGTTGAAAAACTTTCAACTCTAAATATACATATTTCACATACCTGTTGACTGGAGAGAGTTAAGCGAAGTGTTATATATATATATATATATATATATATATATATATATATATATATACATATATTATATTATATATTAAGTGTTATTATATATTAAGTGTTATATTATATATTAAGTGTTATATATATATATATATATATATATATATATATATATATATATATATATACATATATATATATATACAGTATCTCACAAAAGTGAGTACACCCCTCACATTTTTGTAAATATTTTATTATATCTTGTGTCACATGAAAAGATAGAATAAAATATTTACAAAAATGTGAGGGGTGTACCCACTTTTGTGATACTGTGTGTGTATATATATATATATATATATATATATATATATATATATATATATATATATATATATATGTTTTTTTATTGTTAATAAGAAATATATATAAAAATATGAATATATTGTTATTATTATTATTACTATTATTATTATTATTATTATTATTATTATTATTATTATTTTGTCATCATCAAATAAGTTGGCTATATTTGATCATCTTAAACAATAACCGATTTATATGAATAACCAAATTTAATAATCGTTTTCTTAGGCGCTTCTAACATTTTACTCCTTTACCATTTTTTCAATATTTTTACAATTTTTTATTTTTATTTTTTCTGTAATATTACTTATTCGCATTGTAAATTGTAATGAAATAAAGGTTGTTGTTGATGATATTTTGTACTAATGTTTACTGCATTGGAAAATGATGATGAGCTTATTATGTAATACTACTTACAATCTTTATTCTATGAACTAAATTAAGTGGGAGGGAAGGTACAAAGCCTGGTACTTATACCAAATCCCCATTATAGAAATAATACCCCACTCCGCTCCTTATTAAAAAAAAAAAAAAATGTTGCAATGAATAATTCTCATTAACAACGGCAAATTCAAACAAACTCATTTCTGTGACTAAACAACATCAACCCATAAAATCAAATTAAAAAGTAAATTAAAAAGACATTGGAATTAATTGAAAGGAGAGCTCACGGAAATTTCAATTGCAGACGTTTAAGTGGTGCACCTAAGAGATGCATTGCCTTATTAAAAGGAAATGAGGACAGGGACAGAGGAATACTGACGGATGACAGGTACTCTTAATGAGGGTTAAAGTGGACCCAGCATCAGATAAATATTTTCAAATTAAAACAGTAAAACCAAAAATGTTATATATTTTATTATCAATCATCAGATGCGGTGGCTGCAATTGTTTTCACCTGGTGTTCTGGCCAGTAACACACCTCCTGTAATAAAACGCCCCCCCCCCACTCTGGTTGAAGGAGCACAGGGTGCTCAACAGACAGCAGCATTATCAGTCTGGGGGGGGGGGGTTAGATGGACTAGCAGATTTAGATACACTAACAAATTGAAGCCAAACCCCAGCTCACACTTTATAATCTTGTCACTTATTTTCATACTGTATTGTTCATTTTTCATGTGTAGCACGGTATTCATTATTCTCCCAACACAGCCTTTTTTCTCCTTGGTACTCCTGGGTATTCACCACGTATTTCATCCCTTATCTCTTTACATTCAGATATTCCTTCACCATCTCAAATACAATTTTCATCGTCACACTATCTGAACAAGGCCCAGTACTTGGGATGTTTGGGGGTATCAATAAATGTGTTCATTGAGAATCACACTTTCTTTTCTAGTCCTCATATACCCGTCGGGTGTGCGGGGGGTATGGCTCCACAGTTCCCGGGTTAGACATCGTCCCGGGTAGACTCTCTACCCCTTGTGATGTATGGCGACAGACAATTCTGAATTTTATATTATATTTCAAACGTGGCTGCTAATTTGTGCGTTCTTTTATAGATGTATGGACTGCACCTGCTCCTGAGGAAGTGTTTGTACACGAAACGCGTAGAGCTCAATTGATGCAGTCCTTTTAGTCCTATAAAATGTCTTGAACATTGATCATATTTATTTATGCCAATCGTGAATATTACACATGTTTTTGTTATTATTACCATTATCATGTTTATTCAGTCTTTTTATTTATTTTAATTGTTATGCTTTATGAATTTGCTACTTTGGGCATATGGATACATTTTATATGAATCATGTGTATTATGTGATATGAAGCAATATATTTTTCCATTTATACCCTTTTCTCATGTGTTATTTCAGACTTGTAAAAAGTACTCGAAACCCATACTTGGAAGTGCTCGATCAAAAAGTGACTTGAGTAGAAGTGGAAGAGCTCGATCAAAAAGTGACTTGAGTAGAAGTGGAAGTGCTCGATCAAAAAGTGACTTGAGTAGAAGTGGAAGTGCTCGATCAAAAAGTAGAAGTACTAAAGTATTCAACATTTTTTGTACTTAAGTATTGCAAGTAGTTTTTTGTTTTTTAATTTTGCTACTCAAGTACTGAAAGTAAAAGTACCAGTAGTTTTTTTAAGCCGTACTCGAAATCCATACTTGAGTAAAAGTACAAGTGCTCTATCAAAAAGTGACTTGAGTAGAAGTGCTCGATCAAAAAGTGACTTGAGTAGAAGTACTAAAGTATTCAACATTTTTTGTACTTAACCCTCCTCTTATGTTAGAATTCCGTTACTATCCATGATGTTAGGGTCAGTTTTGACCCGTGTTTTAAATCAGCCATAAAATACCCTCTGAATAATTATTTATCATCAAATTTGTTTCTTACCTCTTGGTTACCTTGTTAGGCTTCTTTATCCTTAAAAAGATTGGTTTTAATATTTTTGGTGTGACCCCTAGACCTTCCTTTTGATAGCATACCTCTCATTGTCAAATTTAAAAAATGGTAAAATAAAGTCAGCAACTCTGAAATGTATTTGTCCTATGTTTCTTCACTTTATTTAGAGAAGCAGACAAGCAGGAAAAGAGATAGGCCCCTCCCTAACTACAGCTCACAGGGTTGAGAGGGGATTGGCTGTCACTGTTACTAAGCAGAGAGAGTGTTTATGATTTCAGTTTTGGAACTTATTAGTGTCCTAAAATCCTATATTATAACTGGGTCAGAATTGACCCTAACACCATGAACGTCTTAATTTTCACCACAGTATTTTATAATTTAGTGAAAAGGATTATTTTTCTACTACATTGTTTAAATAGAGGTTCCTGACAAAGTAAAAAAATCTTGATGCAATAAACAAATTTATGTGATACTTACAGACATTCAAAACCTGAAAACGGGTCAGTTTTGACCCTAACACAAGAGGAGGGTTAAGTATTGCAAGTAGTTTTTTTTTTTTAAATTGCTACTCAAGTACTGAAAGTAAAAGTACCAGTACTGTGTTATGTAGTTATTAAAGAAAGAAGACAAAAGTTTGAAAATCATATTGTTTTTTCATATTTCAAATTATTAACCTTAAGGACAATCACAATTTGTTTGTTTCACATTTTATTTTTAGTGGAAAGATTTGGTATAGCAGCTTTTATTTATACATACAGTAGCATTTATTTTCGTATGCGCTGATTTACACATGACATTATACACATTTGTTTGAGCTTCATGAAACCTGCCATCTACTGTTCTGGCAGTGGTAATTTTTATAATTGTAACCAGTAACTATGCAGCACAAAAAAAAAAATATCGGAGTAGAAGTATTGAAATCATCGAAAAAATGTAGTGAAGTAAAAGTGGAAGTAGGAGAAAAAAAATTATACTCCAGGAAAGTACAGATACCGCCTCTCGGTACTTAAATACAGTAGTGAAGTAGTTCTACTTAGTTACTATACATCTCTGGTTATTGATATTACTTAATAAATATGTACCCCTTTTTTTTGCTATTATCATTGTATGTCTATATAGAGACACATGAGTAGTACAATTTGTGTATTTATTGGTCACACACCTCATGTAGAGTCCCAACAAGCTCGCTTCTTCTTTCCTGGCAGCATGTTGACGAGCTCAAGGGCCTCTTCCCCACAACCCTGGCCTGGTGTTTGTGGGGATCTGTGGGCAGGACGCTTATCGGAATCTGGAAGCCCCCTTTAAAATAAGGCGGGGCCTAGATAGTAAGCTTTAACAAGCGGGGCCCTCTAATTCCTCCTGTATTGAATTGTATTGTAACTGTATTGTCTTCCCTCATATTGTAAAGCTCTGTGCAAACTGTTGGCGCTATATAAATCCTGTATAATAATAGATACCACCGACCCCCTATGTGAAGGAGTAAGGGGTTCATACATCTTCTCATTAACCAAAAAAATGTAATCTAGAAATAAAGACACCCAAACAACTGACAAATCCTATCATAAAAAAATAAAAATAAAATAAGAATCCCCAAAAATGTGTAAATCCATAATTAATCTCACCAAAATGAAAAAACCCAATAGAAGGGGTGCAAACAACTGATCACGACAGGACTGCTCACACTTGGTCTTGGACAGCTTTCGGTCCAGGCTAAAGGTAGGTTGCCGGTGGGACCAGCTCCCTATCATGTGATCACTTTGAAAGCCAATCACTGTGCCCACGTGATCGCTGAGACTGCCTGTCCCCTGGGCTTTCAGAATTTTTTATATGGATGCTGGGCCAAGCGGGAAGGGGTTAAGTTTGTCTTTCTAATGCCCATTCACACACACAAGTACACTGGCATAGGCCACATGCCCTTATCATGGGCCATTCATGCTTTGCAATGCGTTGCTCCAGAGCTTAGTAAATGTAATAAAGCTATGCTGACTTCCGTCATCCAATCATGTGCAAGAAAAACAATGCTGTTTTTTTTTTTTTTTTCCTTGCATGTGATTGGGTATTCTTTGTAAAATGAAACTACCTAATTTACTAACAGCTTCTGGGCCAGAAGGATTCTCCCCCTTAATGACCAGGACATTTTTTTGCGATTCGGCACTGTGTTACTTTAACTGACAATTGCGCGGTCATGCGATGCTGTACCTAAAAATAATTGATGTCCTTTTTTTTCCCACAAATAGAGCTTTCTTTTGGTGGTATTTCACCTCTGCGATTTTTTTTTTTTTTGTTTGCGCTATAAACAAGAAAAGTGACAATTCTAAAAAAAAAAAAACACAATATTTTTCACTTTCTGCTATATAACATTCCCCTCCCCAAAAAATAAAAAAATAAAAATACAATTTTTTCATCATTTTAGGCCAATTTATATTCTGCTACATATTTTTGGTAAAAAAAAAAAAATCGCAAGAAGGATATTTTGATTGGTTTGCGCAAAAGTTATCGCGTGTACAAACTAGGGGAAAGATTTATGTCATTTTCAATTTTTTTTTTTTACTAGTAATGGCGGCGATCTGCGTTTTTTAGCGGAACTGCGACATTGCGGCGGACAGATCGAACCTCTAATTGACATTTTTGACACTTTGGGGGGGGGGGGGACCAGTGACATTACTACAGTAACCAGCGCTAAAAATATGCACTGCTACTTTACTAATGACATTGGCATGGAAGGAGTTAACCCAGTGGTGATCAAAGGGTTAAGTGTGGGCCTAGGGGGTGTTTTCTAACTGTATGGGGGAGGGACTTGTGAAATGATCACAGAGACCCGTGATCCTATGTAGAAGCATCACAGGCGCTCTGTGATTATTTCAGAGAGAACAACGACTGTCCTTCTCTCTCAGCAGGGAGCGATCGCGGGTGACCGGCGGCAATCAGTGCCACCAGTCCTGTGAATCGGCATCCCTGCTGCCTAGTGGGGGGCGGGCGCGTGTCGGTGGTAGTGCGCGTTCGCCCCCAGGACCGCTCCCATGAACCGATACCCATACGTCGATTCGCGCAGCTGAACCAGCCTGCCGCAGTATATCTGCGGCGGGCGGTCGGCAAGCGGTTAAGCTCTGGAACAACTGCATTTGCAAAGTGCGGTCTATTTGCCTTTTAGTAAATCCACTCCAATGTTTTTCTGCTGTCTAAGCCAAACGCATTTCCAATGCATATGGTGCAAATGGGCCGTAAATTCAAATGCTGCGACAGTGAAAGCCACCATTGGAGCTCCACACAAATATGGGGGCCAGTGGATGGCGCCGCCCTCTAGTCTCCACCTATAACTAAAATATTTATTTTTAACCTTTTTTCCTGCAGCTAAGTACAATGTGTAATCTTAATGCGTCCGAAGATGGGTTCTGCGCCCAACCGTCAGATGGAAAATAACGATTGGGCTTTTTTTCTTCTGAGTCAAGAGCCGTTATTTACATTTTACTACCGAAATACCTTGTTGGGCTGAGAATAAGGACTCGGCGGTAATGAGCAGAGATGGCGGCTGTGATATAACAAGCCGCTCTCCCTTGATTGAATTATGCAGGGAGTTGATTGTATCTTCCACTGGTATTCACTGATGTATCTGCAAATTGAAAACTGTGTTTGACTTTTTCTGTTCATATTTTGTTGTGCGGAATATTGCAATTTTTTTTTTATTTTGTTTCCCAGAGATTGGAAGCTCTCCAGGTACCTGAATCACTTTTGTGTTATCCTGAGGTCAAAAAGATGGATATTTAGTTTCTTTCTTCTATTATTGTGTCGGCCATACTTTTAGGGCTCATTCATTGGTGTGCTGTGTGTAGTCAGGTGGCCTACTGTATATTTATTGTCCATGCCAGGGGGGAGAGGGTTAATGTTTTGCCTCCATTCCTGATGTGTTCCCAAGCTTTCTCTGGGGTCCAGCCTTCCTTTCGTGTTCTAAAAAGGAAAAAGGGGTTGGATCCTAAGGGGGCTCACGCAATGGGGGACACACGCAACTATAGAAACTTGCTGGGATCTTTGGTCTGCTCTGGAACTCTGATTTGCAAGACTCCAGGAACATAGACTTCTCTGTTCGACCATTTCCCAAGTATGGACTTTTCTGTAAGAGCCCCCCCGTGAAGATAACCTGGGGCAGCTACAGTTAGGTTTAGTTAGGAGAGAGACATTATTGCATGTTATACATGTTGTGCCAAGTTTACGGTAAAAGTTGTCTCAACTGCTCAGAGCCTGGTCTGAATTTATCCAAGGGGTTCATGTAAGATCTTGGTGTATAATAAAAAAACATGGGTCCATGATAACCACATGGGGTATGTGTGACATCACTGCAACAGATGTTCATTCAGCAAGACAAGAAGGAAGAGGTAATTGCCATACTTTTAGGGCTCATTCATTGGTGTGCTGTGTGGCAGGTGGCCTACTGTATATTTACTGTCCATGTCAGGAGGAAAAGGTCTCAGTAGAAGCCTGTTGAGAAGAAACGACGTAAGAGAGGAGGCGTGTCGCGCCGCCACGTGACGTCACACACAAGCCCGGTCTGCAGCCGGGATCTGTGTATTGAACTGCAATCCATGCTCGCATCCCTTGTAATAAATGTAAGTGCATTACATTTATAATAAACAGTTTACCTGGGGTATTATGCTATGGTCTTCTTTTTCCTTGCCCCACTTATGATCATTTGTGGAAGCCATAAGAAAATAGGAACCGATAGCTGGAGCAGGATCGCATTACTCTGATTGATCCATGTATGAAGTCTACAATAGCGGATTCAGTGTGTGCCTGTTAAATCCTAAGAGTTGGTAAGAGGCCATTCTTATCTTACCACAGGTGATCTACATTAGATATCTCCCCCTTGCCATCCTGTAGTGGAATTTTTTCTGCACACGATTTAATTCCTTCTGGTAAGGAGGCAAGCTTTCTGGTGGTGGGATCTTCAGTCACGGAACACTGGTTAAAGCACTTTTAGTCTTCATTGTTTTTCAGCACCTTGTTGAGAACACATTTTGGATTTGAACAATTTTGGGACTTTTTGTTTATTTGTGCACTCATCCCTATGCGTGTCATAATCACGTTATTGTGGGTATCAACACATTGGACAATATTGGTCTTAATTTTGTAACGCACAATATTTGGCATGTGCACATTGTGAATTGTCACTTTGGATATTGGTTTTATTTCACCACATTCATTGTTATATTATTTTGTGTATTTATTTTTATTTGCACCATTTTGTACATGTTTGCACATATATATACTTTGTATATTATTTATTTTTAGCGCACCTCCATATTATCATGTTATATATGTTGTGCCAAGGTTACAGTAAAAGTTGTCTCAACTGCTCAGAGCCTGGTCTGAATTTATCCAAGGGGTTCATGTAAGATCTTGGTGTATTATAAAAAAAACATGGGTCCATGATAACCACATGGGGTATGTGTAACATCACTACGAAAGATGTTCATTCAGCAAGACAAGTAGGAAGAGGTAATAGCCATACTTTTAGGGTTCATTCATTGATGTGCTGTGTGTAGTCAGGTGGCCTACTGTATATTTACTGTCCATGTCAGAGGGGAAAGGGTTAATGTTTTGCCTCCTTTCCTGATGTGTTCACAAGCTTTATCTGGGGTCCAGCCGCCCTTCTGTTTTCTAAAAATGAAATAGGGCTGGATCCTAAAGGGGCTCACGCAATGAGGACACACCCAACTATAGATATGTGGCGAAACTTGCTGGGACCTTTGGTCTGCTGTGGAACTCTGATTTGCAAGACTCCAGGAACATAGACTTCTCTGTTCGAGCATTTCCCAAGTATGGACTTTTGTGAAAGTGCCCCCCCCCCCCCCCGTGAAGGTAACCTGGGGCAGCTACAGTTAGGTTTAGTAAGGAGAAAGACGTTATTGCATGTTATGCATGTTGTGCCAAGTTTACGGTAAAAGTTGTCTCAGCTGCTCAGAGCCAGGTCCGAAGTTATCCAAGGGGTTCATGTAAGATCTTGGTGTATTATAAAAAAAACATGGGTCCATGATAACCACATGGGGTATGTGTAACATCACTGCAACAGATGTTCATTCAGCAGGACAAGAAGGAAGAGGTAATTGCCATACTTTTAGGGCTCATTCATTGGTGTGCTTTGTGTAGGCAGGTGGCCTCCTTTCCCAATGTGTTCACAAGCTTTCTCTGGGGTCCAGCCTCCCTTCTGTGTTCTAAAAAGGAAATAGGGCTGGATCCTAAGGGGGCTCACGCAATGAGGGACACCCGCAACTATAGATATGTGGCGAAACTTGCTGGGACCTTTGGTCTGCTGTGGAACTCTGATTTGCAAGACTCCAGGAACATAGACTTCCTCTGTTCGAGCATTTCCCAAGTATGGACTTTTCTGAAAGAGGCCCCCCCCTCCTGTGAAGGTAACCTGGGGCAGTTAGGTTTAGTTAGGAGAAAGACGATATTGCATGGTATACATGTTGTGCCAAGTTTACAATAAAAGTTGTCTCAACTGCTCAGAGCCTGGTCTGAAGTTATCCAAGGGGTTCATGTAAGATCTTGGTGTATAATAAAAAAACATGGGTCCATGATAACCACATGGGGTTTGCGTAACATCACTGCAACAGATGTGCATTCAGCAAGACAAGAAGGAAGAGGTAATTGCCATGAGTAATTGCAAGGAAGAACAGCAATCAGTCATTGGTGAGGTTAGGTTAGGTGACATATCCTCCGGTAGCAAGGAGGTCAATGCTTTGACTCCCTCCCTCATCTCTATCGGTCATTAGGAGTGGACTAGCATTACAGAGATCTATAGCCTGTAGGCACGGCTGGTGTAGCCTAAAGAACCGCTGGGGTACACAACTTGGAGTGGTTGGCATAGGCACACTACCGGACTGTTTGCCCAACTAACCCCCCCCCCCCCCAGGTGTGATGTACATTGTAATGCGTTGTTAAATCACATCTTACAGTGCTTTATTTTGTCATTTTTTTTGTAGCACAGACTCCGGACTGGTCTTGCAGTTTTGTCCCAGACAAAGTCTCACGACTCAAGAAAGTGCAGTGCATGTCTTTTTGTAGTTTAATGCTGGTTAAACTTGATTAGGGTGTAGGACGAGCCTTGGGATACTCCAAATTAAATGCAAAGTACAACAGAGGACATTCTCTCACATCCAGATCCTCAGTGGACTTCTTCCAAACTGCTTTCAGCAACTTTAGGAATACAGTAGGTCCCTCAGATCTCCCAAAGCTGGGAGCTCATTGCCCCCCTGCAGACTTCAGCTAAGTGACCCAGGGGGCCATGTCCCTCCAGGCTTGGTCTTATCCCTTAGGGATGGGCTTGATGTCCGAGACGAACGTAAGTTTGACTCGAACATCAGCTGTTCGTGTGTTCTCTGAACACATAAACAAATAGGGCGTGCGGCGGGAAGTTTGCCCGCCGATGAGCGCCCCATAGTGCACTGCGCTGGTGTAGTGAATATATTTTTGATGATTGGCCAGAGCATGCACATGACCTGTATGCTTTAGCATGGGGGCAGCTGTCCCGCTTTAAAGACGGTCCTGGCCCCAGGGCAGGGAGACTTGCCGGCCTACCGGGAAATTTCTCAGTATCCAGGTAGGCCAGTCCAGCCCTGTCTACAGGCTTATCTGCAATCTGATGAGTATGTATTTCAGTTATTCTAAGGTCTTACATGTATGCATTGGGGCTGATCTGAGGTTTGACTAGGGTTGCCACCTCATCCCTTTAATCCAGGACACATATATTAATTACACAGGTTTTGAGGCTGATATAAGGCACAAAGTGAGTTTAATTACCACTTTAATCAGCCACAGAACCTGTGTAATTAATGTGTGTCCTGGTTTAAAGGGATGAGGTGGCAACCTTAGGTCTGACGTGTATTTATTGGAGCTGATCTGAGGTCTGAAGCTTTATGCTTTGGGCATGACCTGAGGTTAGAAGTGCATGCATTGGGGCTGAACGTGTTTACAATAATTATATTATGAATATAATAGCATGTTTGCTGTCTTAGTTTATTTCCAGTTTTTACACTCTTAGTTGTACTTCTCATGGCAAGTTAAGCAAATAATAATTATTCTTATATATGAATTAATGAGAATAACTTGCCATTAGCAGGACAACTAAGAACTAAGACTGCTATGCGGTATTGTTCCTCGGCATGCTGGTTGTGTAATGCAGATAAGGTTGTTGTTCTCTGACTTAGCCCATACATATTATCGGTGACTCTTTTTTCTCTAGCATCATAATAAACAAATAATGTTACATATAACTGCATTCCCACGTCTTCACAAGCAGACAGCATTGTACCCAGTAGTCGCATTCACCAAGTCTTTCACTCAATGTATTTAAGGATATTACATAGTAAGTAGGGCAAGAGCATAATTACAAAACAACAACATATTTCTTAAAGCTTGGTCATCTTCCCAGGCAACCCTTTCCATGGAGTCTTCTGTGTACATTCCTTAGAATGCAGATGATTAAGTTGTAATAATGTTTCCTAGTGAAAGAATCTGTGAAGTGGAGAGTGAAATAAGTGATAATTGGGGAAGATTAAAGATGGGGCACTAGGCATGATGTCATGAAATTGCATTAATGTAGCCAAACCAGAAGAAGTAAAGATAGCTCCCTGGTTCTAGGCCGGTAGACAGAGTCACAGAGAATTGGACTCCATGAGAAGGATGTTTAAGAACTCCTGGACTGAAAAGCAGGGCTTTTTTTCTCAGAGAATAGGTGCAGGAACTACCCCTTCTAAGTTACTTTGTGTCTCCGCCCTCTACCCACCTCCAAGCACTAACCCTTGGTTCCACCCCTTCCAACGTCCGAGGACTAACCCTTGGTTCCACCCCTTCCAACGTCCGAACACTGACCCTTGGTTCCACCCCTTCCAACGTCCGAGCACTGACCCCTGGTTCCACCCCTTCCAACGTCCGAGCACTGACCCTTGGTTCCACCCCTTCCAACCTCCGAGGACTGACCCTTGGTTCCACCCCTTCCAACGTCCGAGAACTTACCCTTGGTTCCACCCCTTCCAACGTCCGAGCACTTACCCTTGGTTCCACCCCTTCCAACGTCCGAGCACTTACCCTTGGTTCCACCCCTTCCAACGTCCGAGCACTTACCCTTGGTTCCACCTCTTCCAACGTCCGAGCACTTACCCTTGGTTCCACCCCTTCCAACGTCCGAGCACTTACCCTTGGTTCCACCCCTTCCAACGTCCGAGCACTTACCCTTGGTTCCACCCCTTCCAACGTCCGAGCACTGACCCTTGGTTCCACCCCTTCCAACCTCCGAGCACTGACCCTTGGTTCCACCCCTTCCAACGTCCGAGCACTGACCCTTGGTTCCACCCCTTCCAACGTCTGAGCACTTACCCTTGGTTCCACCCCTTCCAACGTCCGAGCACTGACCCTTGGTTCCACCCCTTCCAACGTCCGAGCACTTACCCTTGGTTCCACCCCCTACCCAGCTTCCAGTACAGCCCCTTTTAGATAATATAGAGCCAAGTATAATTTTGTATTGGAATGTATAGGATTAGGTTATGATAAGAAAAGCTATGAAATAGATCCCCCACAGCCAGCAGCAATAGACCCCCCCCCCCCCAGCAGCATTAAACTCTCATGAGCAGCAAAAGATCTCCCAGCAGCCAGCATCAATAGACTCTCTAGCAGCCAGAAACAGTGGACCCCTCCCTAAACAGTAGATCCCTTCTAGCAACACTTAACCCTCAGTACCAAAAGATCCTCCACCAACAACAATAGATTGCCATGCAAAAATAGATCCCCTCCAGCAACAATAGATCTCCCAGTAGCCAGCATCAGTAGACAGTCCAGCAATAGACTCTCTAGCAGCCAGCAACAGTGGACCCCTCCCTAAACAGTAGATCCCTTCTAGCAACACTTAACCCTCAGTACCAAAAGATCCTCCACCAACAACAATAGATTGCCATGCAAAAATAGAGCCCCTCCAGCAACAATAGATCTCCCAGTAGCCAGCATCAGTAGACCATCCAGCACCCATTGGAAGTGTCGGAACTGCGTTCCCCCACGTTCCCGCTGAAAAAAAGCACTGCTGAAAAGTAAGTTTCAAGGTTGAAGGCCAGTGTCTAAAGAGAGAAATGAGGTTGAGTCTAAGATGTACTAATGTAAGTAGGGCAAGAGAATAGTTGAAAAACCTAGACCTTTGTGCTTGGTAATCTTCCCAGGCAACCCTTTCCATGAAGTCTTCAGTATAAGGTCCTTAAAATGCAGATGAGTGAGGTTTCATTGTTACCTAGTGAAAGAATCTATGAAGTGGGGAGTCAAGGGAGTGCTGGTTCAGGGAGATGAAAGATGGGGCACTAGGTATGGTATTGTCAGGAAGGCTCTGTCAGAAGACAGGCTAATGCCTGCAGGCAAGTCCCTGTTCCCCGAAGCTCCGGAAGAAGAGGTCCGTTAGCGCATGCTAACGTGCGCGCGTCTGCACATGGGCAGGCAAACCAATATGTGCCGCAATGCGAACTAATGTGCGCAGTGCATCACATGACAAATGAGGGTGCCAAATGGGCTATTTAAGCTGGATCAGCACCCAGGATCAGTGCCGTCTCTTCTACAGCATTCTGCGATTGTCCTGTTCCCTGTTATCTGTATCTGCTCTTGAATTACTGACCCGGTTTGCTCTTGACTATTCCTGCTCTCCACCTGCATTGACTCTGACTTATTCCTTGACCATTCTACTGTCTCCTCGTGTGTTCTTGATCTGATCGCTCTGTGTATGACCCACCTTGCACTTCATGTTCTCATCTCCAGGGGTGCTAAGTGCTAAGCTGAAAGGGAAACCTTATTGTCTATTAGGCCTTCAACCAGGTATGTGACTAAAGCCCCGTACACACGTACTGATCGTCGGCCGTAAATATTCGGCCGACGACCGATTGGCTGATTGTATGCTTGTAAAGCCCCGTACACACGTACCGATTGTCGGCCGTAAATATTCGGCCGCCAAACGATCGGCCGATTGTAGGCTTGTTAGTATGATGCTTCCGACAACCGACAGCGCATTTTTGGCCGAACAGAATCTGTCCTGCAGGCATTAAAATTTTTGTACGCCGACAACAGAACGGCCGATTGTTCGCCAGTCAGTACAGAATTCGGCCGACAAACAGCAGATTAGCAAGACTGGGCATGCTCAGAAAAAAAAAAAACACACGGAAAGTTAACCATCACATGACATCACTTCTGCAGTTGGCTGTTGTTGGCCGACAAAATTCATGTGCAGTCTTTTGCAGTTTTCAGCCGACAGGACAGCACCGGACAAAAGATGGCCGATCGTTCGGCCGACAATCGGTACGTGTGTACGGGGCTTTAGTATGATGCTTCCGACAGCCGACAGCGCATTTTCGGCCGAACAGAATCTGTCGTGCAGGCATTAAAATTTTTGTTGGCCGTCACCAGAACGGCCGATTGTTCGCCAGTCAATACAGAATTCGGCCGACAATCAGCAGATTTGCAAGACTGGGCATGCTCAGAAAAGAAAAAACACACGTAAAGTTAACCATCACATGACATCACTTCTGCAGTCGGCTGTTGTTGGCCGACAATATTCGTGTGCAGTCTTTTGCAGTTTTCAACAGACACGACAGCCCTGGACAAAAGACGGCCGATCGTTCGTCCGACGATCGGTACGTGTGTACGGGGCTTAAGAGGTGAAGGCCAGTCTACGTCTGTTGAAAAAGGGGAAAGGTTGAGTCTCAGATGTGCGATCTCAGAGAACCTGCATACATCCTATCTGAGATCTTAAAATATAACTAAAAGCAGCAGATTTTAGGTTTGGATAGAGTGGATTTCTCAGTGCTTGACCATCTTCATTTTTTTCTATGGAGTCTTCTATACAGTACACATAAATTCCTTAGTGCTATATAAGGTGTGAAGGCTGCATGAATGTAGTCACAGTGGAAGAGGGAAAGATGACTCCCTAGTTCTAGGCCATTGGATATAGTCAGAGAACTGGACTGAGAAGCAAGGGGAGAACACCAGTCTGTGTCTGTAGAGAGAAGAGGTTGAAACTCCTGATGGGACATTCAGTAGCTGGGGTGCATTAGCAGAGAGTACAGCCCTAGAAGCTCTCAGAATTATGAGACTTGTTTAACCACTTTACCACCGGAGGATTTTGCTGTCTTACGTCTGGGCCACTTTTTGCGATTCAGCACTGTGCGACTTTAACTGACAAATGCGCGGTCATGCAACACCGTACCCAAACAAAATTTCCGTCCTTTTTTTCCCACAAACAGAGCTTTCTTATGGTGGTATTTGATAATCTCAATTTATTTTATTTTTTGCGATATTAATAAAAAAATGTGACAATTTTGAAAAAATAACAATATTTTTCTACTTTGACAGTTAAAAAATATCCAATATATTCAATTTTTGTCATATATTTAGGCCAAAATGTACTTAGCTACACGTCTTTGACAAAAAAATCTCAATGAGCGTATTTTTAACCGCTTTAAGACCGGAAGATTTTACCCCATTCCTGACCAGGCCATATTTTGCGATTCGGCACTGCGTTAATTTAACGGACAATTGCGCAGCCGTGCAACGCTGTACCCAAATTAAATTGACGTCCTTTTTTTCCCCACAAATAGAGATTTCTTTTGGTGGTATTTGATCACCTCTGCAATTTTTATTTTTTGCGCTATAAACAAAAAAAGAGCGACAATTTTGAAAAAATAACAATATTTTTCACATTTTTTTATACGAAATTCCACCCCCCAAAAAATGTAAAAATCAAAATGTTTTAACATTTTAGGCCAATTTGTTTTCTTCTACATATGTTTGGTAAAAAAAAAATTGCAATAAGCGTATTTTGATTGGTTTGCGCAAAAATTATTGCGTTTACTAACTACGGGAAAGATTTATGTCATTTTTTTTTGCGGGACTGCGACATTGCGGCGGACAGATCGGACCCTTGACTGACATTTTTGACACTTTTGGGAGGACCAGTGACATTACTACAGTAATCAGATCAGTGCTATACATATGCACTGTTACTGTAAAAATGACACTGGCAGGGAAGGGGTTAATTTTTTATTGGAGAGGGAGGGGTTAATGTATGCCTGGTGCTTACTGACGTGTGTGGGGGGAGGGGATTGTGTGACACAGACACAGATCGCAGGTTCAGCTATGCGGGCTGATTTCCACACTAGATCCCCGACGATCGGGGAAGAGCGGCGGCAGGGGAGGGCTGGCAACCTTAGGCCTGGGGGGCAAGTTCAGTCAAGCGGCCCATTGAACCATCGAATCAGCTCACCATCCATGCCCACCTAGTTTTGTAATGGATATTGATGTTATGAAGCAAGACAAACATGATCCAATTTGGTGACATAAATTAATGTTTATAGCAACAAAGGAGGTTTAACAAAAATACATGACATCACGCCAGGCGGGGTGTAGGAAGCTCCTGTAGGACGCAGATCACTCTGCCTAACAGGGAAGTGACTGTGTTAGTATTGTGCCGGCCAGGGGCAGGAGCATACTCTGCACACTCATATCACTCCTCTGCAGTTCTGCAAATATAACAGTGGGTAGCGGCAACCGGCAGCTGTATACAGTGTCTGGCCCCTACATTAATCCAGCCCTGAGTTTGGCCTTTTTACCTGGCATTAGAGCGGCCCAGGGGGCAATTGCCACCCTGCCCCCCTTCCCAGTCCTCCCCTGAGCGGCGGTGATCACCACCTCTCCTCCCCCGGGCCGACTCCTGCTGTGACTGAATACAGCGGGCGCGAGCCTCCGGCGCGTACGCCGCCGAGAGAGGGGAATGTCTGGTGACGTAGGTCTACGTCGCCAGACGATAACGAGCCCCTGTGCCGCAGTAGCAGCAATGTGAGCAGTGGTAAAGTGGTTAAGCTCAGAAGATGTGTGTGATATTTCCTTCTTTACTTCACGTATGGCACTCAACTTCCATATTATTGAAGCTGTGATGTCAGAGAACCTCTGACATTACCTACTATATCCATAACTATAGTTATATAATAACCACTTAAGGACCGGAAGGTTTTACCCCCTTAATGACCAGGCCAATGTTTGCAATTTGGCACTGCGTGATTGGTACCTGGTAATTGCGCA
The DNA here is from genome assembly GCF_965119305.1 of Pelophylax lessonae. Classification (NCBI taxonomy): domain Eukaryota; kingdom Metazoa; phylum Chordata; class Amphibia; order Anura; family Ranidae; genus Pelophylax; species Pelophylax lessonae. The sequence continues at coordinate 13,755,476 of NC_138774.1, forward strand.
GTCATATAATGATATAATCATGTACCCAAACAAAATGTATGTCCTTTTTTCCCCCACGATAAGAGCTTTCTTTTTGGTGCTAGTTGATCACTCTGTGGTTTTTATTTTTCGCAATATAAATGAAAAAGCCCAAAACTTTTGAGAAAATGTTACATTTTCTACTTTTTCTTAAAATAAAATATCCAATAATATACATTTTTGTCATACATTTAGGCCAAAATTTATTTAGCTACATGTATTTGATAAAAAAAAAAAAAATCTCATTAAGCGTATAATTTTTTGTTTTGTGCAAAAGTTATAGTGTCTACAAACTGTCACAAGTTAGCCTATAGTTTTGTCTGTATATTCTCACCTCCTTGCTGCAGTGCTTCTGTTTTGCCTCCCTTCACATGTGGTGTTTGGGCTTCTCTGTTTCCTATGGGCGTCGCCTGCTCCACTGTGGGTTATATTCTCTTCTTGTCAATTACTTCCTGGGTCACCTCCCTGTTTGCTTCCCTATATATATATACACATGCTCAGTGCACTGTTCCTTGCTTGAGCAACATCACTGTTCTCTGAGCTCCCATCCGTGTATCCCTTGGCTATTGTATCTAATCTCCTGTGTACCGACCTGGCTTTGTTTCTCCGTCTACATTTGTCTGCTGCCTGTCCTGACCTCGGCTTGTCTCTTGGATCTCCTTATAGTCTCCTGTTTACCCTCCACACGCCAGCGGTCTCCACATTCTCAGCTGGGCCTACCTGGGGGGCCGCGATCTGGTTCCAGTCTGCTGCAAGTCCGTCCCCACCATCAGGGGCCCTGGTGAAGAAGCAGGCTGGGGCTTAGACTCCACGCCCTGGGGAATCCTGAGCTCGGAATCTTTAAGTGCTCACTACCACAGACCCGTTGACGTTGACACAAACTATGGTGTATATACTGGAATTAATTTTATTTTTTTTACACAAAGTTGTCATTGAAATTATATATTGCTCATGCATACCAGGAGTATATGTGGACTTACACCCTAAAATACATTCTGCTGCTTCTCCTGAGTACAGGGATACCCCATGTGTGAGATTTTTAGGCAGTCTACCAGCGTACAAGACCCCAAAAACCAATCACCGCCTTCAGGCTTTCTAAGGGCGTAAATTGTTGATTTCACTCCTCACTACCTATCACAGTTTCGGAGGCCATGAAATGCCAAGATAGCAACCCCCCCCCCCCCCCCCAAATGACCCCTTTTCGGAAAGTAGACACCCTAAGCTATTTGCTGAGAGGCATGTTAAGTCCATGGAACATTTTATATTTTAACACAAGTTTTGCTGAGAGGCATGTTGAGTATTTTGCACATCTTGTTTTTTTTGTCACTAAGTTTTGAAAATTGAAAAAAGAAAAAAAAAATACATTTTACTTTTCTTTCTTTATTTTCCAAAATAAATGAGAGCCGAAAACACTCCCCATGCCTCTTGGCAAATACCTTGGGGTGTCTATTTTCCGAGAAAGGGGTCATTTGGGGGGTTGGGGGGGGTTGTTCTATCTTGCATTTGGCCAAATTCCCAATGATACAAGCAAAGTAGGAAGAATGCCTCTTACATTGGTGATCAGTGGGAAGAATGTTCCTTGCATTGGTGATCAGTGGGAATACTGCTCTTTGCATTGGTGGTCAGTAGAAAGAATGCTCCTTGCATCGGTAGTCAATGGGAAGAACGATCCTTGCATAAATTGCCAGTGGGAAGAATGCCCCTTAAGTTAATGGTTAGTGGAAAGAATGATCCTTGCATTGGTGATCATTTGGAAGAATGATCCTTGCATTAATGGCCAGTGGGAAGAATGCTCCTTCCATTGGTGATCAGTGGGAAGAATGCTCTTTGTATTGGTAGTCAATAGGAAGAACGATCCTTGCATTAATGGCCAGTGGGAAGAATGCCCCTTATGTTGATGGTCAGTGGGAAGAATGCTCCTTGGATTGGTAATCAGTGGGTAGATCAGTGGGAATTCTTTGCATTGGTAGTCAATGGGAAGAATGATCCTTGCATTAATGGTCAGTGGGAAGATTGTCCTTATGTTGATGGTCAGTGGGAAGATTCACCTGGCATTGGTGATTAGTGGGAATATCAGTGGGAATTATTTGCATTGGAAGTCAATGAGAAGAATGATCTTGCATGAATGGTCAGTGGGAAGAATACTCCTTGCATTGGAGATCAATGGGAAGAATGCTCCTTGCATTGGTAGTCAATAGGAAAAATGCCCCCTATATTGATGGTCAGTAAAGAGAATGCTCCTTACATTGGTGGTCAATGGGAAGAATGCTGCTTGCGTTGGTGCTCATTGGGAATAATTCCCTTATGTTGATGGTCAGTGGGAAGAATGCTCCTTGCATTGGTGATCAGTGGAAAAATCAGTGGAATTTTTTTGCATTGGTAGTCAATGGGAAGAATGCTCCTTGCATTGGTGGTCAGTGGGAAGAATGTTCCTTGCATTGGTGGACAATGGGAAGAATGCTCCTTGCATTGGTGATCATTTGGAACAATTTCCCTTACATTGGTGATCATTTGGAACAATTTCCCTTACATTGGTGGTCAGTGAAATTAATTATTCTTACATTGGTGGCCATTGGGTAGAGTTCTCCTTATCTTGGTGGCCAGTGAGAAGAATTCTCCTTACATTGGTGATCCGTAAGAATAATGCAGCTTACATCGGTGATCATTGGGAACAATGTCCCTTACATTGATGATATTTGGGAGGAATGGCCCTTACATTGATGGTCACTGGAAAGAATGTCCCCTTACATTGGTGCTCATTGGGAATAATGCCCTTACATTGGTGATCATTTGGAACAATGTCCCTTACATTGGTGGTCAGTGGAAAGAATTATTCTTACATTGGTGGCCATTGGAAAGAATTCCCCTTACATTGGTGGCCATTGGGTAGAGTTCTCCTTATCTTGGTGGCCAGTGAGAAGAATTCTCCTTACATTGGTGATTCGTAAAAATAATGCCGCTTACATCAGTGATCATTAAGAACAATGTCCCTTACATTGGTGATATTTGGGAGGAATGGCCCTTACATTGGTGGTCACTGGAAAGAATGTCCCCTTACATTGGTGGTTAGTGGGAAGAATGGCCCTTACATAGGTGGTCAGGGGAAAGAATGGCTCTTACATTGGAGGTCAATAGGAAGAATGCTCCTTGGATTAGTGGTCCGTGGGAAGAGGGTATTCCTTGGGTAATTATCTGAGATTGAGTTGCTCAATGCTCAAGGAACCCCTGGCAATGTAATCCTTAGGGTTCCAAAGGCCCCTGATTGAGATACCTCTTAGCCAATAAGGAGTATGTGTGTTAATCTATGTATTTTGATAGGTAAAACAGTTCCTGGATATGTGTTTCTACAGAACATGTAGCTGTATACCTCCAGGTTTTTTACTTTCACAGTCACTAACACTAATAACAAAATAGGTTTGCACTTTTTCAGAAGCTCTAATTACTGATCTTAATTCCCTTTCTATGTTGAAGGAAGGTAAGTTTTATACAATGTATGGCACTAATTCCCCTGGTACACAGCTCTTCCTCCAGCAGCGGGGTCCCTATCTATTCTATCAGTGGTAAAGCCTTGTCTTTGTGTATTTTTGCATTCCTTAGAATAGGATACGATAGACAATAATGCACCTAAAATGCTCATCCAACGTTGGGCCATTGTTCTGAAAATGAGTTATTGATTTCTGTAGAAAAGGTCATACTTAATGAAGTCATTTTACAGTAAACACTGCGAGAGACGTTTGTAAGATTCCAGAAGGCCATGCTGAATTGTGAGAGGCTATTGTTATTACCATAAAGACAAAGGAGATGTTTGTAGAGAGAACAAGCTACCTGCCTTCTCCTCTCTATCACTCTCTCTTTCTTCCTCTCTCTGTCTCTCTCTTCTCGTGCTTTAAATACTTTATTTGGTATAAAGTTTGAAGATTTATAAGGACAGTTGTATTTGCAAATGCAGATTTTGTTTCTGAATATTGACTGAGTAAAGTTCGGTTTGCTGGACGCTCATAAAACAATTAACCACTTGCTGACCACCCAGTTGTAATAGTTTAAGCAGTAGTAACTTTACTGCTGGCCGGGGGTGCTCTCCTGAGCACCATGACATCAGGGCTGGGACAGGGGATGGGCAGGAGGGGCAGCTGCCCTGGGCACTGTGGTATCATGTGAGGTGGGGCAGGGGGTGATTTGTGTTGGAAGGGGGAATTTGGGGGGGGGGGGTGGCAGCTGTTAAGTATTGGTCTAGGAGGGTAAATTCGGGGCGGGGAGGGCGTGTTACTAAGAGTGGTGATTTAGGGGGATGTGTGTTGGGATGGAGGGAGGAATTTGTGCTAGGAAGGGGGATTTGGGGGGAATTTGTGCTAGTTGGGGGAAGTTAAGTAGGGGGGGGGTGTACTAGCAGGAGAGAATTTTAGGGGTAGAGGATTTGTGGTAAGAGGTGTGAATTTTTGGGGAGGGAGTATTTTAGCTAGAGGGATTTGGGGAATGGGGGGGAGAAGGAGATTTCAGCAGGGGGGTGGATTTGTACTGGGAAGAGGGGGGATTTATGCTTAAGGGTTAACCATGTAGATTAGTGCTCAGTGTCTTTGTGGGAGACATTTGCTGACACATAAAACTCTTAAATTTTGGAGGGGGGTTGGAGCAGTGTGGCATTTTCTCCCTACATTACATTGTCCCGGCACAGCGTGACATACCTGTATGTTGCACCAAACTTCCTGGTATATAGACACGCAGGCTCCTGCCTTTCGTACTGTGGTTGGACACAGCATGAGTTCGTCAGCAGGCTCGCAGCCAGTGCTTTTGGCTGTGAACCTGCTGATGGCTGTTGCCAATCACAGCTCAGATCTGGCTGCTTTTTTCTTTCTCATTTCTCTTACCTGTTCAGAGCTGAAATTAGGAAGAAAAGCCAGCCAGTCTGTGAGTAAAATCAGCACACATACAGTACACTTGTTAGGCAAACAGTTAACCCTTTGATTGTCCTTCTGATCATCCCTGTCACCCAGCCAGTGCCATCAGTACAGTGTTAGTGTACAGTATTATCACTGATCACTGTATCAGTGTCACTAACGACTTTACTATCATGGCCATGGGTAACTGGGGACAGCCATGGGTAACTGTAGACAGCCATGGTTAACTGAGCACGGCCATGGGTAACTGGGCACAGCCATGGGTAACTGGACACAGCCATGGGTAACTGGACACAGCCATGGGTAACTGGACACAGCCATGGGTAACTGGACACAGCCATGGGTAACTGGGCACATCCATGGGTAACTGGGGACAACCATGGGTAACTGGGCACAGCCATGGATAACATGTACTAATGCATGCAAAGAATGTAAAAAAACCATATATCCCAGATCAGGGTCTGGTATGGATTGCAAGGGGAATCCCATTTAAAAAAAAAAAGGTATAGTGGTCACCACCGCAAGGCCCGCTGATTTGCCACAGGTTTCTCTCCCATATAAGTGCAGCAGCAGCCAGGCACACAGCAACATTCACTCTCTCTGGCTCATTGAACAGTCCAGGGGTTTGCCTTTTTAAGAAGTTTATTGCTGAATAAGCTTAGATAGGGCATTGGAAGCTATAGGATACTCCATCGACACTGAACTGTAACCAGAGAACACTCTTCGCTTTGTCTCTGCTTCTCAGACTGGTCACTTTAGTTGGGTCCAAAAGAATGAGCAGCACTAAAATATCAAGTAATGCCCCAGGCCAGGCAAGCATTAGCCTCAATGCACAAGAAGATAACGGCAGCCACAGGCACCAGGATCCTGCACTCAGATCTGTACTCACAATGTCCCTGGATATTTGGATGCCTCCTTCCAATATCCAACAAATGTTTCTCCAGTAAACTCTCCAAACCAGATTGGGGGATTTCCAGCAAACAGGTCCCACAGCTCCAGGACTGTTGCAAGAATCTTTGACACCCTGGGGCTGTGGTGGCAAACTTTAGCACCCCAGATGTTTTGGAACTACATTTCCCATGATGATCAATTACACTGCAGAGTGTATGAGCATCACAGGAAATGTCGTTCCAAAAAATCTGGGGTGCCAAGGTTTGCCATCACTGCCCTAGGTGAAACCTCATTTTGTTGCCCCCCCTTGGCTCCACCCCTAACTCTATCCCCTTTGCCCTGCACATGTATACCCCACCTTTTTATTGACTGCTACCATTTTGGGGGTGGAATCAGTCACCGGCCCATCACCTCATCAGTGCCCACCAGTGCCTATCAGTGCCACCTCATTAGTGCCTATCAGTGCCACCTCATCAGTGTCCATCAGTGCAGCCTCATCAGTGCACATAAGTGCAGTCTATCAGTGTCCATCAGTGCAGGCTATTAGTGCCCATTAGTGCAGCCTATCAGTGCCGCCTACCAGTGCTGCTTCATCAGTGCCCAACAGTGCAGTCTATTAGTGCCCATTGGTGCAGCCTCATCAGAGCACATCAGTGATGGAGAAAAACTACTTATTTGCAAGCTTTTATAGCAGAAACTCACCTCCTCCTTATGGCCATTACAGTCTGTAGCAGTCTACAGCCCGCACAGTCGCAACCCACAATAGCCACTCTGTAGTGGCAGGGTGGAAGGACAGTCCGCAGCCTGCCTCTCCCCTGTGTCTCAGCATCACCGTTCTCTGGCTGATCAAGCAGGGGAAAAGAGCCCACTCCGCTGTCACTGCTTCACTTGCAGGGCGGGGGGAGGTGTCGATGTGGCGCACTTGACTGATGTGCGCTCTAGGCCGGCGCCTTCCTTGCCTATAGATAGCGCTAGCCCTGCCCAGCTGGGACCTCGATGAGCACAAGTCTATTTTCAGCTGGGCTGCCTAGAAGGGCAGCAACCCTTCAGGCTGGGAATTTTCTCCCTTTGACAAAACCCCAGTCGCTTTATGTGCTCTGCAGGCACCTACTGGGCACACCTCCCCAGGAATTGGCTGAGACTCATAAATATTTAGACTGCTCAAATGTCCTGCTCCACTCCTATGTGGAAAGCAGGAGGAAGCGATCAAACCTGTATCCTGTGAGACCCTGATCAGTCCAAAACAATCAGAAACTGCCCCACTGATTATAGAGGTGCCCAACAAGGACTAAGTTTACCTAGAATGCCAGCATCTAACTAGGAGGGTGCTACATAAGGTTCCCCTAAACATTTATACCAGACCACCAGACCCTTATCATTGCTGAGGGTTGTGGGTCTGGTGTGGATTTTGAGGGGGACCCCCCCCCCCCCACAAAAGAAAAGGAGGTGGACCATGCTATGGCAGCTCAGAGGTTTGACAAGAGGGAAAACTAGCCATTTAGTTCACCTGTTCAGCCAACTGAGGCATGTAAAGTTCAGGTCGAACTCTACATACATGTAAACTTTATTCTTTATACTGCTATCATTGGTAAATAGATAGGAAGTTATAATAACCACTTCAACCCCGGACAGTTTTACCCCCTTAATGACCAGGCTATTGTTTGCGAATTCTGCACTGCGTTGCATTAACTGACAATTGCGCGGTCGTGCGACACTGTGCACAAATAAAATTGACGTCATTTTTTTCCCCACAAATAGAGCTTTCTTTTGGTGCTATTTGATCACCACTGCATTGGTGGAATGCCAGGGCCCGGTCGCAAGTGTGATCTTTGCGATCCCGGAAGTTCACCCACTGGTGTCAGTAGTTTTTATTTTTTGGTATTTTAATTGTATTATTTTTTATAATTATATTTTATTTTTTTACAATGTCACTGACTATGACTCTGTCCATTCAGAAAAGGAAGGAGCTGGTAAATTACATATTTACTGACCCCTTCCTGGTTCTCTATTGTGACACATCCCCTGCAGCAGCCGGCAGGAGAGGGGAGGGAGTACGGGGGGGGGCAGCACAGAAGGGGAGCGGGGACCAGAGGAGCACAGGAGGAGTGGTGGGGGCCGCATTCAGAGGAACCGATCTCCTCCATTTTCCTCCTGCAGCTACAGGAGGAAAAAGGAAGACAGTGATTTCTCTACATGCTGCCCCCGCCGCCCCTCCCCTTCAGATGTACAGGGGAGCCGCACAGTCCCCCTGGAGCATGGGGCTCGGTTGCAATTGCAACCCCTGTAGTTACGCCCCTGCTTCTTGCCCAATATCAGTGCCTGACCTCACAAAAGCGCTTCTAGAAAAATTGTCAAACATTCCCATAGACACACTCCTAAACCTTGTGGACAGCCTTCCCAGAAGAGTTGAAGCTGTTATAGCTGCAAAGGGTGCGCCAACTCAATATTGGAACCCTATAGACTAAGACTGGGATGCCATTAAAGTTCCTGTGTGTGTAAAGGCAGGTGTCCCAATACTTTTGACAATACAGTGTACATCCCAGAAGTCTTCTTGGGAGGAGGGGCTTTCTCAGCTAAGCACACCCTCCTGCCTGCATTCCTGAGCTAAGGGCAGATGAATTCCAGGAAGTAAATGCTACATGAATCATCTACCCTTCCTAAAGGTGACCATAGCTAGAAATGCGGGAATGGGGAGTGGGGGGACGGGGACGGGGGGTGATTCATTTCCCAACAAAACAAAATATGGAGACATGGATGGATGGGGAAGTTTGGTATCACAAATGAATTGAAAAGCATTTTCAGTTTGTGGTGCTCAGATAGTTTCGTTCGGCTTTAAAGCTGGGTATGAAAATGTCTTACAAACAAGATATCATAAAACCGGGTTGTAAGGAAAGATTGTTACATGTAGAACCGGCTTTACAGCGGGCAGGACGGCAGATGTTTGGCTGTAGCTCTTTATTTGTTGAGAGTCGTTAAGCAGCGCACACTGACAGCTCAATGTACTTCCTCCATCAGCACGGCAGCGGTGAAGGCTCGGTCCTGCTGGAGGGATTCTCAACGCAAACAATTGTTAACAAGAGAGCCATTTGGTAGGAGCGCATCGGAAAATGTTCCTAAGCAATTCACTTTGAAATAAAGTTTGCTTTGGGAGAAATTCTAGCTGTGGCATGTTTGGGAAATAGCCTATTATACACTTGTACAAGTCTTCATCTCCCAGGAAGAGATGATGGGTGGAAGATGCTGCTTTTGTTGCTTGGAACGCTTAATGATTTCCTATAAAATGTTCAAAGAGATGACAGTACCGCATGGAGATGCTTTATGATGTCAGATACAAAACTTACTGGATGGAAGTCTTAGGGGACAGAATGGAGATCTTTTGTAGACTTGAAGGAAAGGATGTTGACTGTACTATGCAACTATCTTAAGGGGAATGTAGCACCCATAGCAACTGTCTTACAGAGACTGTAGCACCTGTAGCACCCATAGTACCTGTCTTATAGAGCAGTGCACCACCAACCTTTTATCGCCTCGGATAGGTCAACGTTTGATCACCCAGCTGAGGGTGGGGGGGAACGTCAATGCAGAGTGACCAGCGTGCCCCCAATCAATGCAGAGTGCCACAGCGTGCCCCCATCAATGCACAGTGACCACAGCATGCCCCCCAATCAATGCACAGTGACCACAGCGTGCCCCCAATCAATGCACAGTGACCACAGCGTGCCCCCAATTAATGCACAGTGACCACAGCATGCCCCCCATCAATGCAAAGTGACCACAGCATGCCCCCAATCAATGCAGAGTGCCACAGCATGCCCCCAATCAATGCAGAGTGCCACAGCATGCCCCCAATCAATGCGCAGTGACCACAGCATGCCCCCAATCAATGCGCAGTGACCACAGCATGCCCCATCAATGCACAGTGACCACAGCATAACCCCCAATCAATGCACAGTGACCACAGCATGCCCCCAATCAATGCGCAGTGACCACAGCATGCCCCAATCAATGCACAGTGACCACAGCGTGCCCCCAATCAATGCACAGTGACCACAGCGTGCCCCAATCAATGCACAGTGACCACAGCGTGCCCCAATCAATGCACAGTGACCACAGCATGCCCCCAATCAATGCAGAGTGCCACAGCATGCCCCCAATCAATGCACAGTGACCACAGCATGTCCCCAATCAATGCAGAGTGCCACAGCATGCCCCCAATCAATGCAGAGTGCCACAGCATGCCCCCAATCAATGCAGAGTGCCACAGCATGCCCCCAATCAATGCAGAGTGCCACAGCATGCCCCCAATCAATGCAGAGTGCCACAGCATGCCCCCAATCAATGCACAGTGACCACAGCATGCCCCCAATCAATGCAGAGTGCCACAGCATGCCCCCAATCAATGCAGAGTGCCACAGCATGCCCCCAATCAATGCAGAGTGCCACAACATGCCCCCAATCAATGCAGAGTGCCACAGCATGCCCCCAATCAATGAAGAGTGCCACAGCATGCCCCTAATCAATGCGCAGTGACCACAGCATGCCCCCAATCAATGCAGAGTACCACAGCATGTCCCCAATCAATGCAGAGTGCCACAGCATGCCCCCAATCAATGTGCAGTGACCACAGCATGCCCCCAATCAATGCAGAGTGCCACAGCATGCCCCCAATCAATGCAGAGTGCCACAGCATGCCCCCAATCAATGCACAGTGACCCCAGCATGCCCCCAATCAATGCAGAGTGCCACAGCATGCCCTCAATCAATACACAGTGACAACAGCGTGCCCCCAATCAATACACAGTGACCAGTGCACTTACCTGATTTGCAGCGGTGGTTTCTCCTCAGTCTCCCCGCGTCTCCTCGAGTCTACCCTCCTCCTCCTTCTCCTTGGCCAATGGCATGGGTTCGCCTTTCGGCCAATCAGGAAACGCGTCTCGGACCCACTTCCTGATTGGCCAGGAGGAGGATCCGTGTGACAATAGCGAATTTTCATTCGCTATTGTCACACAAATGGGTGGGCTCAGGGCGCACTGCTCTGCGCCTTGGGTCCACCCTTTTCTGAATTTTTTATTTTTTTCTAAAATGGAATTAATGTAATGTTCTTTGGGCGGACCGGAACCGTTTGATCCACGGACCCGTACCGGTCCGCGGCCCGGGGGTTGGGGAACACTGTTATAGAGAATGTAGCACCTGTGGCACCCATAGAACCTTTCCTAAAGGGAATGTAGCTCCCGTAGCACCCATAGAACCTGTCCTGAAGGGAGTGTAGCACCCATAGCACCTGTTTTATAGAGAATGTAGCACATGTAGCACCCATAGCACCTATGTTAAGGGGAATGTAGCACCCATAGCATGTGTCCTGAAGGGAATGTAGCACCTGTAGCACCCATAGCACCTTTCCTAAAGGAAATGTAGCTCCTGTAGCACCCATAGAACCTGTCCTGAAGGGAGTGTAGCACCCATAGCACCTGTTTTATAGAGAATGTAGCACATGTAGCACCCATAGCACCTATGTTAAGGGGAATGTAGCACCCATAGCATGTTTCCTAAAGGGAATGTAACACCTGTAGCACCCATAGCACCTGTCTTAAAGGAAATGTAGCACCTCTAGAACCCATAACATGTGTCTTAAAAGGAATGTAGCACCTGTAGCACCCATAGCATCTGTCTTAAAGGGAATGTAGCACATGTAGCACCCATAGTACATGTCTTATAGAGAATTCAGCACCTATAGCACCCATAGCACCTGTCTTAAAGGGAATTTAGCACCTGTAACACCCATTGCACCTGTCTTATAGAGAATGTAGCATCTGTAGCACCCATAGCACCTGTCTTAAAGGGAATATAGCACATGTAGCAACCATACCACCTGTCCTAAAAGGAATGTAGCTCCTGTAGCACCCATAGCACCTGTCGTAAAGGGAATGTAGCACCTCTAGAGCCCATAACATAAGTCTTAAAAGTAATGTAGCACCTGTAGCACCCATACCATCTGACTTAAAATGAATATAGCACATGTGGCACCCACAGCACATGTCCTAAAGGGAATGTAGCACATGTAGCATCCATAGCACCTGTCTTAAAGGGAATGTAGCACCTCTAGAGCCCATAACATCTCTCTTAAAAGGAATGTAGCACCTGTATCACCCACAGCACCTGTCTTAAAGGGAATGTAGCACCTGTAGCACCCATAGCACCTGTCTTATAGAGAATGTAGCACCTACAGTACCTGTCTTAAAGAGAATCTAGTACCTGCAGCACCTATGAAAAATGTTTTAAAGGGAATGTAGCACCTCTAGAGCCTACAACATCTGTCTTAATGGGAATTTAGCACCTTTAGCAGACATAGCACTTTTCTCAAAGGGAGTGTAGCATCTGTAGCATCCATAGCATCTGTTGTAAAGGAAATGTATCACCTGTAGAACCCATAGCACCCATTGTAAAGGGAATGTAGCACCTGTAGAACCCATAGCACCTGTCTTAAGGGAAATGAAACACCTCTAGCATCCATAGCACCTGTCCTAAAGAGGAATGTACTTATAGCACCTACATATGTTAAAGGGAATAAAGCACCTGTCTTAAAGAGAATGTTTTACCTGTAGCACCCATAGCACCTGTCTTAATGGGAATGTAGCACCCATAGTACCTGTCTAAAAGGAAATGTGGCACCCATAGCTAGGGTTGCCATCTCATCCCGCTGATTAAGGTGGAACTTAAACTCACTTAGTGCCTTATCTGCATTTAATTAGCCTCTGAACCTGTGTAAATAATATGTGTTCAGGTTTAAAGGGATGAGGGGGCAACCCTACCCATAGCACCTGTCTTAAAGACAATGTAGCACCTGCAGCATCCACAGTACCTACGTATGTTAAAGGTAATATACCACCGTTCTTAAAAAGAATGTTTCACTCGTAGCACCCATAGTATTTGTCTTAAAAGGAATGTAGCACCCATAGCATCTGTTTTAAAGAGAATACAGCGCCTGTAGCACCCATAGCACCTGCTTTTAAGAGAATGTAGCACCCATAGCACCTGTCCTAAAGAGAATGTAGTCCCTGCAGCACCTGTAGCACCTGTCTTAAAGGAAATGTAGCACTCGTAGCACCTGTCTTAAAGGGAATATAGCAGCTGTATCATCCATAGAATATGTCCTAAAGGGAATGTTGCACCTCTAGAACCAATAACATCTGTCTTAAAGGGAATGTAGCACTTGTAGCACCCATAGAACCTATCTCAAAGGGAATCTAGCACCTTTAGCACCCATAGCACCGGTCTTAAAGGGAATGTGGCACAGAGGTTTGTTCTCAGCAGGAACCCACTGTTACTGAAGCGAGAGCAGAATCCTCCTTCCAGCAGCTATTGGGCCCCTGCTCCTTCTGACAGGTGTGATTCTCAGGGACGCTGATAAGACACTACAACCAGTCCTGTTGTACTGGGCCAGGCCTCATCAGCTAAACAGGGGGGCCCAGAGCAGCTTTATTGTTTATTTATGCTTAAATGAATACATGGATTTTACTAGACCACACCCTCACTCCTACTTGCCTACCAGGACTTCAATTACATTCAATTACTTCAATTACATTTCTCTGGGCCCCATCAGGTCAACAGAGGGGACCAGGAGGTGGGAGCAGAGGAGGGACTTTTTCCCATTTTTGAAGTGTAGGCAGGTAGTGTCAGTGCTTCTTTTCCACTGCACCCCAGGGGGGTAGATGGGGTTTGGGGCCCGTCAGGAGAGCTGTATGGGGCCCCATGATTTCTAACAGCGGCCCTGGTGATACTGCAGCTACTTCTGTCAGTAAGGGGCAGGAAAACAGAGCGGCTAAAGTTCCCATCCCCATACCATTGCGTCCTGGGCATGCACCCCCTTCTGCCCCCCATCCCATTTTTCCGGCCCTGCCTCCACAGATGCTAGGCACACAGGCACTAATGCTGTTACTTAGGGAGTGGGGATTAAGTCCTGATGGGTAAATGGAGTGGTGAAGGAGTACAGGTAAGAAATGTCAAGCCACATATAACCACTGCGCCCCTTCTGCACCTCATCCCCTTGTCCCGACCTCCACAGGCACTAGGCACATAGGCACCAGTGCTGTTACTTAGGGAGTGGGGATTAAGTCCTGATGGTTAAATGGAGTGGTGAAGGAGTACAGGGAAGAAATATGGTAAGGATTAAGCACAAGATGTATGTGTGAAACGCGTCTACGAGACTTTATGCTGGTGTCTTTGGTGTCATCACTTGCAACTTTTTGGAAATAAAGGTATTTGAAACCTATTGGAATCCCTGGATGTGCGGCTATTTCTTTTCCTACAAGTGTTCCCACGGAGGCGGCCCGGGGCCAGCACTCTATTGGATATCCTATCTCAGTGGCGGCTGGTGCTCAAAATTTTTGGGGGGGCGCAAAAAGAAAAATGTAATAGGTATTGCTTCGCGTAAAAAAACGCAGTAAAAAATTGCGTGACTTTGAAGTCATGGTACAGGCATGGCACAGGTGATGGTATAGGCATGGCATAGGTGATGGTACAGGAGATGGTATATGCCCCCTTTCAATGCAGTGACCAGAGTACATGCCCCCTTTCAATGCAGAGTTCAGCGTGCGTGCCCCCTTCAATGCAATGAACATTGTGCTGTGCCCCCTTCAATGCAATGAACATTGTGCTGTGCCCCCTTCAATGCAATGAACATTGTGCTGTGCCCCCTTCAATGCAATGAACACTGTGCTATGCCCCCTTCAATGCAATGAACACTGTGCTATGCCCCCTTCAATGCAACTGTGCTGTGCCCCCTTCAATGCAATGAACATTGTGCTGTGCCCCCTTCAATGCAATGAACACTGTGCTATGCCCCCTTCAATGCAATAAACACTGTGCTGTGCCCCCACAATGCAGAGTTCAGCGTGCATGCCCCCTTCAATGCAACTGTGTTGTGCCCCCTTCAATGCAATGAACAATGTGCTGTGCCCCCTTCAATGCAATAAACACTGTGCTGTGCCCCCTTCAATGCAATAAACACTGTGCTGTGCCCCCTTCAATGCAATAAACACTGTGCTGTGCCCCCTTCAATGCAATAAACACTGTTCTGTGCCCCCTTCAATGCAATGAACACTGTGCTGTGCCCCCTTCAATGCAATGAACACTGTGCTGTGCCCCAACAATGCAGAGTTCAGCGTGCATGCCCCCTTCAATGCAATAAACACTGTGCTGTGCCCCCTTCAATGCAATAAACACTGTGCTGTGCCCCCTTCAATGCAATAAACACTGTTCTGTGCCCCCTTCAATGCAATGAACACTGTGCTATGCCCCCTTCAATGCAATGAACACTGTGCTGTGCCCCCTTCAATGCAATGAACAATGTGCTGTGCCCCCTTCAATGCAATAAACACTGTGCTGTGCCCCCTTCAATGCAATAAACACTGTGCTGTGCCCCCTTCAATGCAATAAACACTGTGCTGTGCCCCCTTCAATGCAATGAACACTGTGCTATGCCCCCTTCAATGCAATGAACACTGTGCTGTGCCCCAACAATGCAGAGTTCAGCGTGCATGCCCCCTTCAATGCAATAAACACTGTGCTGTGCCCCCTTCAATGCAATAAACACTGTGCTGTGCCCCCTTCAATGCAATAAACACTGTTCTGTGCCCCCTTCAATGCAATGAACACTGTGCTATGCCCCCTTCAATGCAATGAACACTGTGCTGTGCCCCCTTCAATGCAATGAACAATGTGCTGTGCCCCCTTCAATGCAATAAACACTGTGCTGTGCCCCCTTCAATGCAATAAACACTGTGCTGTGCCCCCTTCAATGCAATAAACACTGTGCTGTGCCCCCTTCAATGCAATGAACACTGTGCTATGCCCCCTTCAATGCAATGAACACTGTGCTGTGCCCCCTTCAATGCAATGAACAATGTGCTGTGCCCCCTTCAATGCAATAAACACTGTGCTGTGCCCCCTTCAATGCAATAAACACTGTGCTGTGCCCCCTTCAATGCAATAAACACTGTTCTGTGCCCCCTTCAATGCAATGAACACTGTGCTGTGCCCCCACAATGCAGAGTTCAGCGTGCATGCCCCCTTCAATGCAATAAACACTGTGCTGTGCCCCCTTCAATGCAATGAACAATGTGCTGTGCCCCCTTCAATGCAATAAACACTGTGCTGTGCCCCCTTCAATGCAATAAACACTGTGCTGTGCCCCCTTCAATGCAATGAACACTGTGCTATGCCCCCTTCAATGCAATGAACACTGTGCTGTGCCCCAACAATGCAGAGTTCAGCGTGCATGCCCCCTTCAATGCAATAAACACTGTGCTGTGCCCCCTTCAATGCAATAAACACTGTGCTGTGCCCCCTTCAATGCAATGAACATTGTGCTGTGCCCCCTTCAATGCAATGAACATTGTGCTGTGCCCCCTTCAATGCAATGAACACTGTGCTATGCCCCCTTCAATGCAATGAACACTGTGCTGTGCCCCCACAATGCAGAGTTCAGCGTGCATGCCCCCTTCAATGCAATAAACACTGTGCTGTGCCCCCTTCAATGCAATAAACACTGTGCTGTGCCCCCTTCAATGCAATAAACACTGTTCTGTGCCCCCTTCAATGCAATGAACACTGTGCTATGCCCCCTTCAATGCAATGAACAATGTGCTGTGCCCCCTTCAATGCAATAAACACTGTGCTGTGCCCCCTTCAATGCAATAAACACTGTGCTGTGCCCCCTTCAATGCAATAAACACTGTGCTGTGCCCCCTTCAATGCAATAAACACTGTTCTGTGCCCCCTTCAATGCAATGAACACTGTGCTGTGCCCCCTTCAATGCAATGAACACTGTGCTGTGCCCCAACAATGCAGAGTTCAGCGTGCATGCCCCCTTCAATGCAATAAACACTGTGCTGTGCCCCCTTCAATGCAATAAACACTGTGCTGTGCCCCCTTCAATGCAATAAACACTGTGCTGTGCCCCCTTCAATGCAATGAACACTGTGCTATGCCCCCTTCAATGCAATGAACACTGTGCTGTGCCCCCTTCAATGCAATAAACACTGTGCTGTGCCCCCTTCAATGCAATAAACACTGTGCTGTGCCCCCTTCAATGCAATGAACATTGTGCTGTGCCCCCTTCAATGCAATGAACACTGTGCTGTGCCCCCTTCAATGCAATGAACACTGTGCTGTGCCCCAACAATGCAGAGTTCAGCGTGCATGCCCCCTTCAATGCAATAAACACTGTGCTGTGCCCCCTTCAATGCAATAAACACTGTGCTGTGCCCCCTTCAATGCAATAAACACTGTGCTGTGCCCCCTTCAATGCAATGAACACTGTGCTGTGCCCCCTTCAATGCAATAAACACTGTGCTGTGCCCCCTTCAATGCAATGAACACTGTGCTATGCCCCCTTCAATGCAATGAACACTGTGCTGTGCCCCAACAATGCAGAGTTCAGCGTGCATGCCCCCTTCAATGCAAAAAACACTGTGCTGTGCCCCCTTCAATGCAATAAACACTGTGCTGTGCCCCCTTCAATGCAATAAACACTGTTCTGTGCCCCCTTCAATGCAACGAACACTGTGCTATGCCCCCTTCAATGCAATGAACACTGTGCTGTGCCCCCTTCAATGCAATGAACAATGTGCTGTGCCCGCTTCAATGCAATAAACACTGTGCTGTGCCCCCTTCAATGCAATAAACACTGTGCTGTGCCCCCTTCAATGCAATAAACACTGTTCTGTGCCCCCTTCAATGCAATGAACACTGTGCTATGCCCCCTTCAATGCAATGAACACTGTGCTGTGCCCCCTTCAATGCAATGAACAATGTGCTGTGCCCCCTTCAATGCAATAAACACTGTGCTGTGCCCTCTTCAATGCAATAAACACTGTGCTGTGCCCCCTTCAATGCAATAAACACTGTTCTGTGCCCCCTTCAATGCAATGAACACTGTGCTATGCCCCCTTCAATGCAATGAACACTGTGCTGTGCCCCAACAATGCAGAGTTCAGCGTGCATGCCCCCTTCAATGCAATAAACACTGTGCTGTGCCCCCTTCAATGCAATAAACACTGTGCTGTGCCCCCTTCAATGCAATAAACACTGTGCTGTGCCCCCTTCAATGCAATGAACACTGTGCTATGCCCCCTTCAATGCAATGAACACTGTGCTGTGCCCCAACAATGCAGAGTTCAGCGTGCATGCCCCCTTCAATGCAATAAACACTGTGCTGTGCCCCCTTCAATGCAATAAACACTGTGCTGTGCCCCCTTCAATGCAATGAACATTGTGCTGTGCCCCCTTCAATGCAATGAACACTGTGCTATGCCCCCTTCAATGCAATGAACACTGTGCTGTGCCCCCACAATGCAGAGTTCAGCGTGCATGCCCCCTTCAATGCAATAAACACTGTGCTGTGCCCCCTTCAATGCAATAAACACTGTGCTGTGCCCCCTTCAATGCAATGAACATTGTGCTGTGCCCCCTTCAATGCAATGAACACTGTGCTGTGCCCCAACAATGCAGAGTTCAGCGTGCATGCCCCCTTCAATGCAACTGTGTTGTGCCCCCTTCAATGCAATGAACAATGTGCTGTGCCCCCTTCAATGCAATAAACACTGTGCTGTGCCCCCTTCAATGCAATAAACACTGTGCTGTGCCCCCTTCAATGCAATAAACACTGTGCCCCCTTCAATGCAATGAACACTGTGCTGTGCCCCCACAATGCAGAGTTCAGCGTGCATGCCCCCTTCAATGCAACTGTGCTGTGCCCCCTTCAATGCAATAAACACAGCATTGTCCCCAATGATTGCAGAGTGCGCCACAGCATTGTACCCCAATCACTGCAGAGCGCCACAGCATTGTACCCCAATGATTGCAGAGCGCCACAGCATTGTCCCCCAATGATTGCAGAGCGCCACAGCATTGTCCCCCAATGATTGCAGAGCGCCACAGCATTGTCCCCCAATGATTGCAGAGCGCCACAGCATTGTCCCCAATGATTGCAGAGCGCCACAGCATTGTCCCCCAATGATTGCAGAGCGCCACAGCATTGTCCCCAATGATTGCAGAGCGCCACAGCATTGTCCCCCAATGATTGCAGAGCGCCACAGCATTGTCCCCCAATGATTGCAGAGCGCCACAGCATTGTCCCCCAATGATTGCAGAGTGCCCACAGCATTGTCCCCCAATGATTGCAGAGCGCCACAGCATTGTCCCCCAATGATTGCAGAGTGCCAGCATTGTCCCCCAATGATTGCAGAGTGCCAGCATTGTCCCCCAATGATTGCAGAGCGCCACAGCATTGTACCCCAATGATTGCAGAGTGCCACAGCACTGTACCCCAATGATTGCAGAGTGGCCAGAGCATTGTCCCCCAATGTTTGCAGAGCGCCACAGCATTGTCCCCCAATGATTGCAGAGCGCCACAGCATTGTCCCCCAATGATTGCAGAGCGCCACAGCATTGTCCCCCAATGATTGCAGAGTGCCAGCATTGTTCCCCAATGATTGCAGAGCGCCACAGCATTGTACCCCAATGATTGCAGAGTGCCACAGCACTGTACCCCAATGATTGCAGAGTGGCCAGAGCATTGTCCCCCAATGTTTGCATAGCGCCACAGCATTGTCCCCCAATGATTGCAGAGCGCCACAGCATTGTCCCCCAATGATTGCAGAGCGCCACAGCATTGTCCCCCAATGATTGCAGAGCGCCACAGCATTGTCCCCCAATGATTGCAGAGTGCCCACAGCATTGTCCCCCAATGATTGCAGAGCGCCACAGCATTGTCCCCCAATGATTGCAGAGTGCCAGCATTGTCCCCCAATGATTGCAGAGCGCCACAGCTTTGTCCCCCAATTATTGCAGAGTGCCACAGCATTGTACCCCAATGATTGCAGAGTGCCACAGCACTGTACCCCAATGATTGCAGAGTGGCCACAGCATTGTCCCCCAATGATTGCAGAGTGCCACAGCATTGTCCCCCAATGATTGCAGAGCGCCACAGCATTGTCCCCCAATGATTGCAGAGCGCCACAGCATTGTCCCCCAATGATTGCAGAGTGCCAGCATTGTCCCCCAATGATTGCAGAGCGCCACAGCATTGTCCCCCAATGATTGCAGAGTGCCAGCATTGTCCCCCAATTATTGCAGAGTGCCAGCATTGTCCCCCAATGATTGCAGAGTGCCAGCATTGTCCCCCAATGATTGCAGAGCGCCACAGCATTGTCCCCCAATCGATGCAGAGTGCCAGCGTGCGTGCTCCGTTCAAACTTACCTGGCAGCGGGGCGGCTCAGCTTCTTCCTCTTCTGCGGCGGGTCCTTCTCCCTCGTCTCGGCGGCGGGAACCGGCGGGCGGCCTGCTCCGTTCAAACTTACCTGGCGGCGGCACGGCTCAGCTTCTTCCTCCTCTTCTGCGGCGGGTCCTCCTCCCTCGTCTCGGCGGCGGGAACCGGCGGCGGCCTCTCCTTTTCTCTGAGCGGCGGTGACGGTAAGTGACTGACGCACGCACCGGCACCGCCCCCATTGCGACGTCAGCGATATCCTGGATGATGATTGGTCCAGGCTGTAGACTGGACCAATCACAGCCAGGATATCAGAAAGTGGGGGTGTCCAACCGCAAAGACTTGCGCCCAGGATACCCCCCTACCCCCCCAGAAGGCAGCCAATCGGCGCCTCTTCTGGGACGTAACCCCACCCCCCCCCTAGCCACCAGTTCCTTGGGTTCAGGCCGGCGAACCCAATTTTTTTTTATACAACTTTATTTGTTTGTTTTGTTTTTTTTTGTTTTTTTTCTTTTTTTTTTTTCTTTTTTTTTAGGGGTAGGGGGGCGGCGCCCTGGCGCCCCCTATGCACGGGCCGCCACTGTCCTATCTCCTGGCAATCACCACACAATATACACCTGGAGCAGTGTCTTTCTTTTCTTCAGTATCGGGGATTAAGTCCTGATGGTTAAATGGAGTGGTGAAGGAGTACAGGGAAGAAATATCAAGCCACACATCAACACTAAGCCCTGGGCATGGGTCCCTTCTGCCCCCCCATCCCCTTGTCCCGGCCCTGCCTCCACAGGCACATAGGCACTAGTGTTGTTACTTAAAAAGGGGGAATTAAGTCAGATGAGTAAATGGAGTGGTAAGGAGTACAGGGAAAGAAATAGCAAGCCACATATCAACACTGTGCCTAGGGCGTACAGCCCTTCTGCCCCCACCCCACCACCATCCCCTTGTCCCGGCCCTGCCTCCATGAGCACTAGTGCCAATATTTAGGGAGTGGAGATTAAGTCCTGATGGTTAAATGAAGTGGTGACGAAGAACAGGAAAGAAATATCAATACTGTGCCCTGGGCATATATATCCCTTCTGCCCCCCTTCCCCTTGTCCTGAGCCTGCCTTCACAGGCACTAGGCCAAGGGGAAGGGGGGGGCAATACTTAGGGAGTGGGGATTAAGTCCTGATGAGTAAATGGAGTGGTAAGGTAAGGAGTACAGGGAAGAAATATCAAGCCACATATCAACACTGCGCCCTGGGCATATATCCCTTCTGCCCCCCTCCTCCCCTCCCCTTGTCCTGAGCCTGCCATCACAGGCACTAGGCCAAGGGGAAGGGGGGGGGCATTACTTAGGGAGTGGGGATTAAGTCCTGATGGGTAAATGGAGTGGTAAGGTAAGGTGTACAGGGAAGAAATAGCAAGCCACATATCAACACTGTGCCTAGGGCATACCTCCCCTCTGCCCCCCCCCCCCATCCCCTTGTCCTGTCCCTGCCTCCACAGGCACTAGTGCCATTATTTAGGGAGTGGAGATTAAGTCCTGATGGGTAAATGAAGTGGTAAATGAGTACAGGTAAGAAATGTCACGGCAATACTTAGTGCAGGTTAAATGGAGGATGATTAATTGCAGGTGTCAAAAGCAAAATGAAAAATCATTACAGAACTGAGAAATTCCTCTGACCCTCGACCAATGTTTTGACCTAATAGGTAAAACTGAAAAATGGAAAAAAAAATCTTTTGAATCTTTGGATAAGTTGAGTTCCAGTTTTGAAGCCTCCAAAACGTTTCCATATTCTAGAGTATTCTTACAAGTTTTTTCTTTTCTGTAATTCTTCTTGCACTATTCTCGCATTCTTTAAATTTTTTTATTTCTGGCTGCTATTAATGTATTATTCTACCGGCTATTGTTCCTCTATGTGCAATAAGTAAAACTTCAATAAGATGTAAGTTAGAGAAGTAGGGGAGGTCGGGCAGAACATGTATTAACTATGCCGCGTGTCCTTCTAATGTGAAAGACTTGAAAGGCTCACTTGAGAAACAAAGCAATTGATGAATAAAGTTCTCTGGATAATTTCAGCGCTGGAAGTATGAAAATGGCCATTATCTGCCCGGCATCTTGCCCGCAGTCATACATTTTTAAATGTCTCACTTTCTATGCAAGGTATTCCTCTCAGACAAATTGTGGCATATAAATCTATTCAGGAACATGATTTCAATGGGAGCCTCCTGGCAGTTGTTATAAATTATTCTTCCCAAATCTGTAAATTCAGGAAACAGGTTAGGTACACGATATTGTTATCTTGTAACGAGGAATGGAACAGGAGTTAACAAGGAGCCATTTACATAATGGCCCTTTTCTTTATTGCCGAGCTTCACTCCGTATTTTACAGGAGAGGAACAGGAGAAAAACATTTGTATCAAGTCATTTAGAAGAAGAACAAAAAAACACTATTATTATTATTAATATTAAAGCCGAACTAAACTGTATCTGAGCACCACCAACTGAAAATGCTATTTACATAGTTACATAGTCTGGCTGAAAAAAGACACAAGTCTGTCTAGTTCAACCAACAGAGGGGAAAAAATAAATAATTATATATATATATATATATATATTTATATATATATATAATTCCCCCCCCCCTCTGTTGGTTGAACTAGACATATATATATATATATATATAATATATATATATACTGCATATATATATATATACAGTGTGTGTGTGTGTATCTATCTATCTAATATATATATATATATATATATATATATATATAGATAGATAGATAGATAGATAGATAGATAGATAGATAGATAGATATAGATATATACATGTATATATATATATATATATATATATATATATATATATATATATATATATATATATATATATATATATATAGATAGATAGATAGATAGATAGATAGATAGATAGATACTGTATATGTGTATATATATACAGTATATAGGGGAGCCTGATCAGTAGTTAGGCCTGTTGCATGCGTCCATGTGTGATTCACATGGTCTGAGGGAGTGTCCCCACTGTGTCCAGTAGGGGAGCCTGTTGGACAGTGGAGAAAACCCAGCCAGTGACACACAGGCTTTTGTGACTGTCCCAGTGGGTAGGCACAAACAGTGGTGCATCCTTGGGTACGTTATAAAAGCCAAGGGCACATGTGACAGGGGGTCTTTGGGTGGGAGGCCAGGTCCAAGGAGGAGGGTGACGGCTGTCTCTCCTCCTGTTGCTGAGGAAGGTGGTCACAGGCGGTCAGCCTATTGGACCAGAAGTGTGCTGCTGAGCCAAGAGGTCCTGTGGATACTGACAGTGGAGCAAGTGGCAGAGCGAACCTGAGGAAAAACAGTGTCCATGAATACCAGGGAGCTTGCCAGGGGTCTGCCCAGGATGGGGACCACTCCAGAAGGGTGTCAGTGGACAGAAGGTCAGCGCACACAGTCAGAAAGGGAGTGCCAAGTTAGACCCTGAAGAGTAATCAAAGTGGGAGTCCATATTCTTCATCTTCACTTCAGTGGCAAGGTGAAGCAGCGGCCTTGCCGCATTCTGCTGTCAGTTGTCCTCAGGAATTGTGCATAGTTCAAGTTGGAGTATCCCACTCATACCTTCTCCCATCCAAGTTCTAAAATAAAATACAAAAAAACAAATCCCTTGGACTGTTCATTGTCTGAGCCAAGAACTTTTAATGCCGTGTGTCTGCTTCCAGTTGCTAATGGTAACACAGGGGAACCCAAGAAGTGTAATTCTCAGCAGCTCCCTAGGGGGCAGTGCTACATATATATATATATATATATATATACACACATATACAGATACATATATACACACGCATACATATACACACATACAATCCTATATACACAATCCAATACCTACAGTTAATCCAAAGGAAGGCAAAAAAAACAATAAAGCATGATCCAATTTGCTCCAGCAGGGGAAAAACATCCTTCCATCCCCAAGAGCCAATCGGATATTCCCTGGATCAACTTTACCTATAAATATTAGTACCGATTTATATTATGTGTATCTGGGAAAGCCTTTCTTAAAACAATCTACAAGAGCTGGAAACAACTTTAGAGGGAGTCTTTTCCACATTTTCACAGCACTTACTGTGAAGAAACCTTTCCATATTTGGAGATGAAATCTCTTTTCCTCTAGCCGTAAAGAGCGCCCCCTTGTCTTCTGCCGGCTCAAAGGGGTTAAACAAATACATATATTATACCTTCCTATCCATATACTAATGCTAGCAGCATAAGGAAAAATAGTTCATGTTGATTGAGAGTAAAATTTCTTATGTAGCACGATTTCCGGCATAGGTGCTGGATGTGGGTCACCGCTAGCAACAAAAGTACCTTTAAACATGTTTCTTCAAGTGTGAGCACTAAGACAAGGACCAGTCCAGTTTCTTTGGGAATTTTTGGGGTTTATTTAGGAACTTGGATGGGAGAAGGGATGAGTGGGATATTCCAACAACTGAACTATGCACAGTTAGGCAGGCAGGGACTCTAGAAAATGCTGCTTGACGCTGGTTAATGCGGGCTGGATGCCTGATAACGCTGACTTGACGCTGTGACTTTGCCTTTGACTGCTAAAGTCCTTTAAGCTCCCCAAGGTACTCCTTCCTGAGGTAGCTGACTGTACAATTTAACTGCACTGCTGAACACTTCAGGGCCCACACTGGCACCCCCTTTTCTTCCCTATCTTCAGGGCTTTAACACTTGGTACCCCCTTTCAGTCTGACTTTGAAAAAGGAGCGCGCTCTGATATCCCTTCTCAGTGCGCATGCTCGGAAACGCGTCGTCATCACGCCGGAAGATCCTGTGGATGAGCACCACGGCCACCCTGTGTTCCATCTTGCGGTCCAAGCCTCATCCTCACAACCGTGACACCCTCCATTTCCTGCTGGACAGGAAGAGGAAGAGATGAGATGATTACAGACTCTCAGCGGGGACCCTAAGCCCCAAGCCTCCACACGGACATCGGAAGGACCCATCTTGTTCACCTATACTTACCTTGATGTTAAGACTACAGTCTTAACCCAGAGACGCCTGTTTTCTCTTCTGTTTGTTTTTATGTCTGGAGATCGCTTCCGCTCCCTAATAGGCTGGCCCTGAGTACACAGACTGTTTCCTGATTTCACCCTAAGACTTTATCATAGCCTTCATTTGCTATTATATGGACTACCGTTTTATGTAGTGCTAATACCTTGCGCCACTTATCCTATTTTTTGTCTGTTTTTATACATTACAGCTACTGGTTAGCCTGGCTCCTGGATCCCTTTGACCTTCTGGAGTGGTCCCCTCTCTTAGGCAAACCCCTGGGCAGATCTCGAGTACTTAATAAACAGGCAAAAAAATTTGGGGGAGCATACCCATGTATTTCCAAAGCTGCTGCAGCTATGAACCAAAAGACATGTATATTAAAAAAGAATAGCGCGCAAATGCAAAAGAAATTACTACCAAATCTGAAGAGAGTCCATAAATAAAAATGGGGGTTTGGTCCCACCATATGGCCATATCGTGCTCAAGCCCACTACTGCGTCAAAGTACCCCATTATCAGTGGGTCCTACACTATCCATGAAAAAGAGATGAATCCAGCCTAACCCTTGGAGATAATACTCCTTGCTGGGAAAGATGTGCAAATGTACTCACGATACTTTTTTTCCTGAAGATCTCTGCCCAGCAGCTCCACTCGGTCAGCACACTTTGGATCCTTTCTGCAGCCCAGCTCAACCTCCGGTGCCTAGGCCGACTGCCTGGACCGCCTTCACACTTTTCAGAAGGAGAGACAGCCGTCATCTCCTCCTGGGACTGATGCTCCCGCCAAAAGACACTGTCCCCACTGGGACAGTCATAAACCCTGGTGTGCTATTGGCTACGTTTCCTCCACCGTCCAACAAGATCCCTCATTGGATACAGTGGGGAGACTCCCCAGACTCAACAGACACACCTGGAAACATGTGACAGCTAGCTGACAATTCAGGCCCCCCTGATAAGCAGACAGGGCCACATATGAGTTTACCTAGCATCTACCTAGGAGAGTGCTACACACACAAAGGGGGAAATTCTGCTTTTCTACCTATTCAACTTCTGGGTTCCTTTTTATTAGGGGGGGGGGGCTCTGACACCCCGGCTATTAATCACTTGGTAAAGTCAGGAGACACACAGTTTTTATTATCTTCTCATTGGTCTACTGGTGGTTGAGGCTAATCTTCCAAGTTTAGGAGGCCACACTTTGCCCATTCCATCAAGGTACAATATAAAATGAAACATAAAAAAATAATTTTTAACTTGGCAAACGTAATTAATACAAATTATATATATTTTGTATATATATATATATATACTGTATATACATACAGGTAGATATATACAAACCCGATTCCAAAAAAGTTGGTACACTGTACAAATTGTGAATAAAAACAGAATGCAATGATGTGGAAGTTTCACATTTCAATATTTTATTCAGAATACAACATAGATGACATATCAAAGGTTAAACTGAGAAAATGGATCATTTTAAGGGAAAAATAAGTTGATTTTAAATTTCATGGCATCAACACATCTCAAAAAAGTTGGGACAAGGCCATGTTTACCACTGTGTGGCCTCCCCTCTTCTTTTTATAACAGTCTGCAAACGTCTGGGGACTGAGGAGAGAAGTTGCTGAAGTTTAGGAATAGGAATGTTGTCCCATTCTTGTCTAATACAGGCTTCTAGCTGCTCAACTGTCTTAGGTCTTCTTTGTCACATTTTCCTCTTTATGATGCTCCAAATGTTTTCTATGGGTGAAAGGTCTGGACTGCAGGCTGGCCATTTCAGTACCCGGATCCTTCTTCTACGCAGCCATGACGTTGTAATTGATGCAGTATGTGGTCTGGCATTGTCATGTTGGAAAATGCAAGGTCTTCCCTGAAAGAGACGACGTCTGGATGGGAGCATATGTTGTTCTAGAACTTGGATATACCTTTCAGCATTGATGGTGCCTTTCCAGATGTGTAAGCTGCCCACAAGTACTCATGCCACCCCATACCATCAGAGATGCCGGCTTCTGAACTGAGCGCTGATAACAACTTGGGTTGTCCTTGTCCTCTTTAGTCCGGATGACATGGCGTCCCAATTTTCCAAAAAGAACTTCAAATTTTGATTCGTCTGACCACAGAGTTTTCCACTTTGCCACAGTCCATTATAAATGAGCCTTGGCCCAGAGAAAACGCCTGCACTTCTGGATCATGTTTAGATATGGCTTCTTTTTTGGCCTATAGAGTTTTAGCTGGCAACGGCGAATGGCACGGTGGATTGTGTTCACCGACAATGTTTTCTGGAAGTATTCCTGAGCCCATGTTGTGATTTCCATTATAGTAGCATTCCTGTATGTGATGCAGTGCCGTCTAAGGGCCCGAAGATCACCGCCATCCAGTATGGTTTTTCGGCCTTGACCCTTACACACAGAGTTTGTTCCAGATTCTCTGAATCTTTGGATGATATTATGCACTGTAGATGATGATAACATCAAACTCTTTGCCATTTTTCTCTGAGAAACTCCTTTCTGATATTGCTCCACTATTTTTCGCCGCAGCATTGGGGGAATTGGTGATCCTCTGCCCATCCTGATTTCTGAGAGACACTGCCACTCTGAGAGGCTCTTTTTATACCCAATCATGTTGCCAATTGACCTAATAAGTTGCAAATTGGTCCTCCAGCTGTCCCTTATATGTACATTTAACTTTTCCGGCCTCTTATTGCTACCTGTCCCAACTTTTTTGGAATGTGTAGCTCTCTTGAAATCCAAAATGAGCCAATATTTGGCATGACATTTCAAAATGTCTCATTTTCCACATTTGATATGTTATCTATATTATATTGTGAATAAAATATAAGTTTATGAGATTTGTAAATTAGTCCATTCCTTTGTTACTCACAATTTGCACAGTGTCCCAACTTTTTTGGAATTGGGTTTGTATATTATAAGATTGGGGTGATAAAACTCAAGCGGTAGGTGTGTTTACAATGGTTTTCGCCAGTCCAAACCTGTATTTTAGGGCATGGCAGCTTTTATTTCACAACTCCCCTCACAGACTGATCTCCATGAGGGGGTGGGGACCCTAAGCTTTCAAGCGATGTGTATATGGGTGTATGTGTATATAAATGGATTATTTTAATGTTTGTGCACTTATCTTTGTCACTAGACTATTTTCATTTTTCATGTTATGTTGTAGCCCTGATGTAGCCCTGATGAAGTGGGCCATGTGTGGCCTCTGAAACACATTGGCTTTTGTACCCAATTCATGTTTGGAATAAAACCTTACTTTTGCATTTTCAATTACATTGGTATGCTATCTGCAGGAGTTTTTGTAGGTTTTCTTCATGTTTAAGTGAAAAAAAAAATAAAAATAAAAGTTTGTACAGTAGGGTCCCTTCACATGGGTGGACCAATTGGATTTGCCTGTCAGTTTTTCAGGTGGACCCAATCAGAGGCTCCATTATCATTTGACAAGCGGCAGATGTAAAAGGACATGTGTCCATTTACACTCGCTGATCCAATCCAATGCACTACAAACATGGATGGGGATCCGTTCCCCACCCATCCAGTGGATCGGATGGCAGTTGGTATATTTACATCTGGCCACCCATAGAATAGAGTGGACTGTGTCTGATGTGCATAAGGGGATACGACACAGACTAGCCATCTGCCTACCCAGCGGGATCAGAGGGCTAATTGGCTAATTACCGGCTGAGCAGGCAGACTCCTAGCAGAGTCTGCCCAGTATGGAGGGGGCCTATAGGGAATATGATCAACAGGCTCAAGACATTGTGTATCCAATTAATGTTTGGAATAAAACCTTTTTTCGGACTGTCTAAACAATGTTAGACTCTCTGTGTTGTATCTCTCTATCTCCTGTCTGAACAGTGTTTATAAACAATCTTACTTTGTATCTCTCTATCTCCTGTCTGAACAATGATTATAAACAATGTTACTTTGTATCTCTATATCTCATGTCTAAACAATGTTTATAAACAATGTTACTTTATATCTCTCTATCTCCTGTCTGATCAATGTTTATAAACAATGTTGCTTTGTATCTCTCTGTCTCCCATATGATCAATTGTTATAAACAATGTTACTTTGTATCTCTCTATCTCCTGTCTGAACAATGTTTATAAACAATGTTACTTTGTACCTCTCTATCTCTTGTCTGAACAATGTTTATAAACAATGTTGCTTTGTATCTCTCTAGCTCCTGTCTGATCAATGTTTATAAACAATGTTGTTTTGTATTCCTCTATCTCCTGTCTGATCAATGTTTATAAACAATGTTACTTTGTACCTCTCTATCTCTTGTTTGAACAATGTTTATAAACAATGTTACTTTGTATCTCTCTATCTCCTGTCTGAACAATGTTTATAAACAATGTTGCTTTGTATCTCTCTAGCTCCTGTCTGATCAATGTTTATAAACAATGTTGTTTTGTATTCCTCTATCTCCTGTCTGAAAAATGTTTATAAACAATGTTTCTTTGTATCTCTTTATTTCCTGTCTAATCAGTGTTTATAAACAATGTTACTTTGTATCTCTCTATCTCCAGTCTGAACAATATCTATACACAACGTTATTTTATATCTCTTTATCTCTCATCTAAACAGTTTTTAAAAACAATGGGGTAGGTTTATTAAAACTGGAGAGTGAAAAAACTGTTTTAACTCTACATAGAAACCAATCTGCTTCTAATGTCAGCTTGTTTACCCACTTAAGGACCGCCCACCATGCATATACTGCGGCAGGGTGGCGCTTAAGCACAAAATCACAAACATATACGTGAGTTTCCTTTAAGGGTCTAGGGGGCGCACGCATGCCGCCGGAGCCACGCTCCCGCTGTGATTAGACACCGCAGGAGCCAATCCACAGGAACGGCGACCGCGATCGCCGCCGGCCTCCCGCAATTGTCCAGGAGACTGACGGAATGGCCATCTGCCTATGTAGACAAGGCAGGCGTCTATTCTGTCAGACAGGAAGGGAGAGATTGTGTGTTCCTAGTAATCAGGAACAAAGATCTCTCTCTTCCTGCAGTCAGTTAGAAAGCACTACTTAAGAGCACACTTAACCCCTTGATTGCCCCTGATGTTAACTTCTTCCCTGCCAGTGTCATTTACACAGTAACAGTGCATATTATTAAGCACTGATCACTGTATTGGTGTCACTGGTCCCCAAAAAGTGCCACTTAGTGTCAGATTTGTCCGCCGCAATGTCGCAGTCCCGCAAAAAATCGCTGATCACTGCCATTACTAGTAAAAACGATAAAAACATTAAAAGTCCATAAATCTATCCCATAGTTTGTAGACGCAATAAACCAATTAATATACGCTTCTTGGGATTTTTTTTTTTTACTAAAAATATGTAGCAGAATACAAATTGGCGTAAACTGATAAAGAAATTAGAATTTTTAGAATTTTTTATTGGGAATGTCATGTAGCATGTCGGTCTTTTTTGTTTATTGCGCAAAAAAAATAAAAACCCCAGAGGTGATCAAATACCACCATAAGAAAGCTCTATTTGTGGGAAAAAAAAGATCATCAATTTTATTTAGATACAGCATCGCACGACCGCGCAATTGTCAGGTAAAGAAAAGCAGTGCCGTATCACAAAAAATGGCCTGGTCATAGGGGCTGACTGGCAACTTTTGGCCCAGGGGGCAAGTACAAACCAGAGGCCCATGGTGCAGTGACTCGGCCCCCTCCCTCTTCCCAGCCTCCTCCTGACCCCCATTCCAGGTTGAAGCTCTGCTCCAGTTACTCTCTACTCATTGTCCGAATCTAGGTTTCCGACCTGGCCAGCAGGGCGCAGTTGGGGGGAGCTGAGACAGCTCGGTCAGGGCTGCCTGGGGAGGAGAGTCTCCAGTAGGGCATGGAACTGGCCTCTGCTCAGACACAGTTTACACCATCCATGCTGGGGGGGGGCTGCGCTCTGTCCTTGTCTTCATCCCGCACTCAGTAGGTCAGCAGTGGGGACTTTTTATTTCTCTTCACCAGGAATCCCTAAGGCATGTCTGTGGCAGAAGCAGTGCAGCCTTTTTACAGGGCATCAGAGTGGCCCGGGGGGCAATTGCCCCCCTGCCCTTTGGCCCAGTCCTCCCCTGCCTGGTCATTAAGGGGGTAAAACCTTCCCGGGGCAGAAGTGGTTAATTAGGTTTTCACCAAAAAAAATCTCAAAGCTGATTGGTTTCTATGCAGAGGTGCACCGGATTTTGCACTCTCCAGTTTTAGTAATTCAATCCCTTTGTGTTCACATTCTGAGATTTTTGAGGTAGTTCCTTGTTATTTGGGAGCAGCCTGCATATCAATTGGTTGCCCCACAGGGGTACCGGTAGCAGAACTTACTACTAAAGTGTTACCGACCAATGGGTTGGATTTACTGAAACTGGAGAGTGCAAAATCTGGTGCAGCTCTGCATAGAAACCAATCAGCATCCACGTATTATTGTCAAAGCTTATTTGAACAAGCTGAAGGTAGAAGCTGATTGGCTACCATGCCTAGCGGCACCAGTGTTTGCACTCTTCAGTTTTAGTAAATAAACCCCCATTATCTTAACCACTTAAGCCCCGGAGGATTTGGCTGCTCAAAGACCAGGCCCAATTTTGCGATTCGGCACTGTGTGACTTTAAAGGACAATTGCGCGGTTATACAATGCTGTACCCAAATGAAATTGACGTCCTTTTTTCCCACAATCAGAGCTTTCTTTTGGTGGTATTTGATCACCTGTTCGATTTTTATTTTTTGCGCTATAAACAAAAAAAGAGCGACAATTTTGAAAAAATAATACGATTTTTCACATTTTTTTTATATGAAATTCTCAAAAAAATGTAAAAATCTAAATTTTTTAACATTTTAGGCCAATTTGTTTTCTGCTACATATTTTCGGTAAAAAAAATCGCAATGAGCGTATTTTGATTGGTTTGCGCAAAAGTTATTGCGTTTACAAACTACGGGACAAATTTATGTCATTTTTATTGTTTTTTTTTTTTTTACTAGTAATGGCGGCGAGCAGTGATTTATTTTTTTTTTTTTGCGGGACTGCGACATTGCGGCGGACAGATCGGACCCCCTAACTGACATTTTTTACACTTTTGGGAGTGCCAGTGACATTACTACAGTAATCAGTGCTATAAATATGCACTGTTACTGTAATAATGACACTGGCAGGAAAGGGGTTAACTTTATTGGTGATCAAGGGATTAAGTGTGTCCCTAGGGGCGTGATTCTAACTGTGGGGGGCGTGGCTTGTGATGTAACCACAGAGACATACAATCCTACATAGCAGGATCACATAGCCTCTGTGCTTACATCAGGGAGAATGACAGACGGCTGTGTTTACGTCAGCCGTCTGTCTTTCTCCCTCTCCTGTGGAAAATAGCGAGTGGCCGGCGGACATCGGAGCCCTCGGTCACTCGCGCTGGCTAGACAGGGAACGAGCGGGGGTGGGAGCTTGCCGGCGGGAGCGCGCCGGCGGCGGCGCACGCTCGCCGGCGGCGGCGCACGCTCGCCCCCTACAGGCTTGTGGGCGAGCGACGTAGATCTATGTCGCTTTGCCCAGGAGAGGCTGACTGCCGCAGTAAATAGTCGTGCGGCAGTCGGCAAGTGGTTAAGGTTCCAGCACCAATAATCCACTACTCCAAGCTGCAAGACAGAAGTGACAGCCACTGCTGACTCTACAATATAATTTTACCTCTAAACTAGAAAAAAAAAAAAAAAGAAAAATTCCTCCACACACACACATCATGTTTTATTCTTAACACACAATAGATTTTACAGTCAATACAAATTCAATTATTTCCAACATATCCTATGAATATATTTCCCTGTCAATGTGATACAATATCCATTCAGCTGACGGAGGAAAGGAAGGAATCGGCACATTTCAATTAAACTCCTCTGATTACTTAGTCAGGCCTCCGCGATCCCTGCTCATTGCGGGAATAGGAGTCGCCGTTTACATACAGAATTCAGCTAATTTCTGCGCGAAACTCCGGAATAATTATCAAAGTTACATGGCGCCATTGAGAAGTCCTTGATCGATTCATCAATGATATTGCTACATATTAAATGGCAATATGTTCTGTTGAATTAACTGTGCTCAATATATGTGGGAAGATGTAGAAGATTTTTTAACCACTTACCGACTGCCTAACGATGATTTACGTCGGCAGTCAGCCCCTCACAGGCAAAGCGACGTAGGTCTACGTCGCTAGCCTGTGAGGGTCTAGGGAGCGAGCGCGCGCCGCCAGAGGCACGCTCCCGCTCGGTCACGGACCCACCCGCGCGAGTGACCGGCGGACCCGATGTCCGCCGGTCACTCGCGATCGTCGGTTACAGAGGGAGAAAGGCAGGCGGCTAATGTAAACAAAGCCGCCTGTCAGTCTCCCCTGTGTAACAGCACAGATCACTCGGTCCTGCTATGTAGGACCGTTGATCTGTGCTGTTACACCACTAGCCACAGCCAATCACAGTAATAAACACCCCCCTAGGGACACACATAACCCCTCCCTCTCAAATAAAGTTAACCCCTTCACTGCCAGTGTCATTTTTACAGTAACAGTGCATATGTATAGCACTGATTACTGTAGTAATGTCACTGGTAACCCCAAAAGCGTCAAAAATGTCAGTCAAGGGTCCGATCTGTCCGCCGCAATGTCGCAGTCCCGCAAAAAAAATCGCAGATCGCCGCCATTACTCGTTAAAAAAAAAACAATAAAAATGACAAAAATCTTTCCCTTAGTTAGTAAACGCAATAACTTTTGCGCAAACCAATCAAAATACGCTTTTTGCGATTTTTTTTTTTAACCAAACATATGCAGCAAAAAAAAAACAAATTGGCCTAAAATGTTAAAAAAATTAGATTTTTACTTTTTTTTGGGGGGAATTTCATATAAAAAAATGTGAAAAATATTGTTATTTTTTGCAAAATTGTCGCATTTTTTGTTTATAGCGCATGATCAAAAAATCGCACAGGTGATCAAATACCCCCAAAAGAAAGCTCTGTTTGTGGGAAGAAAAGGACATCAATTTTATTTGGGTACAGCTTCGCACGACTGCGCAATTGTCTGTTAAAGTCACACAGTGCCGAATCGCAAAATAGGCCCTGGTCAGGAAGGTGGTAAAATCTTCCGGGGCTTCAGTGGTTAAACACACATAAATCACTTTGTATCTCTCTACTCAAAGGCTGCAAGTGAACATTGTTGTCTCTGAAGTTGATGTGAAGTATATGGTGAGGCGGTACTATTGATTAATCATCAAAATAGATAAATAAGGCTATGCTGGATGTTTGAACTCTGCTTCCCGCCAAAGAAGCTGCGTCATCCGTTCCCCTCAGACTTATACCCACTCCCACAATCCTGTGTGGCGGAAGCTGCTTTTCTGGGGTAGATACAGGCCTGGATGTGCCACTGATTGGGTTTCCTCCACTGCCCAATGAGAACCATTCTCATGGAGCTAGTGGGGAGACTCCCCAGTCTCAATAGCAACACCTGGGACACATGACAGCCCAGCTGAAAATCATGGCCCTGCTGTTAGGCAGCCAAGGCCCACTATACCTTTACCTAGCACCTACCTTGTAGGGTGTTACATATTTATTCATTCACAATTTACAGAACATTTGCATGAATACATCCAGTCACATTTTCTTCATGCATGTGATTTCTTAGTCACTCATTTTATATTTTTATGATTGAATGAAGCAAACATCCAGCATAGACTTATTTATCTATTTTGATGATTAACCAGTAGCAGCGCCTCACCATATACCTCCAATTTTTATTTAAGTCTTTACCACTTAAATTGAAGGCAGCTCTACATAAGATACCCAGACACAGCTAGGCGAGGCGCCTTACTCCTTACATTTTTAAATCTGAAGTTGATGTGTTTAAGGCAGGAAAAATAAGCAAGCATAAGGATTTGAGGGACTTTGACACGGGCCACAAAGGCTAATTGATGGAGGTGGGGAGGCAAGGCTCGTTGATGGAGGTGGGGAGGGAAGGCTTATTGATGGAGGTGGGGATGGAAGGCTAATTGATGGAGGTGGGGAGGGAGGCCAATTGATGGAGGTGGGAAGGGAAGGCTCATTGTTGGAGGTGGGGAGGGAAGGCTAATTGATGGAGGTGGGAAGGGAAGGCTCATTGTTGGAGGTGGGGAGGGAAAGCTAATTGATGGAGGTGGGGAGGGATGCTCATTGATGTAGGTGGGAGGGAAGGCTCCTTGATGGAAGTGGGGAGGGACGGCTCATTGATGGAGGTGGGGAGGGAAGGCTAATTGATGGAGGTAGGGAGGGAGGATCATTGATGGAAGTGGGGAGAGACGGCTCATTGATGGAGGGGGGAGGGAAGGCTCATTGATGGAGGTGGGGGGGAAGGCTCATTGATGGAGGTGGGGGGGGGGCTCATTGATGGAGGTAGGGGAGGGAAGGTTAATTGATGAAGGTGGGGAGGGAAGGCTCATTGATGGAGGTGAGGGAGGGAAGGCTCATTGATGGAGGTGAGGGAGGGAAGGCTCATTGATGGAGGTGAGGGATGAAATGCTCATTGATGGAGGTAGAACGGAAAGCTTACTGATAGAAGGGGGGAGGGAAGGCTCATTATTGGCGGTGGGGAGGGACGCTCATTGATGAACATGGGAAGGTTCTTTGATGGAGGTGGGGAGGCCCATTGATGGAGGTGGGGGAGGGAAGGCTCAATGATGGAGGTGGGGAGGGAAGGTTCATTGATGGAGGTGGGGAGGGAAGGCCGGCCTGTGTAGTCCGATCCAAAAGAAGAGCTAATGTGGATCAAATCACTAAAAAAGTGAATGCTGGTTCTAATAGAAAGGTGTCAGAACACACAGAACACAGAACAGAACAAAGGTTTATTGATAGAGGTGGGAAAGGAATGGATCATTGATGGAGGTGGGAAGGGAAGGCTCATTGTTGGAGGTGGGGATGGAAGGCTAATTGATGGAGGTGGGGAGGGATTTTCATTGATGTAGGTGGGAAGGGAAGGCTCCTTGATGGAAGTGGGGAGGGATGGCTCATTGATGGAGATGGGGAGGGAAGGCTAATTGATGGAGGTAGGGAGGGAGGATCATTGATGGAAGTGGGGAGAGACGGCTCATTGATGGAGGGGGGAGGGAAGGCTCATTGATGGAGGTGGGGGGAAGGCTCATTGATGGAGGTGGGGGGGAGGCTCATTGATGGAGGTGGGGGAGGGAAGGTTAATTGATGGAGGTGGGGAGGGAAGGCTCATTTATGGAGGTGAGGGAGGGAAGGCTCATTGATGGAGGTGAGGGAGGGAAGGCTCATTGATGGAGGTGAGGGATGAAAGGCTCATTGATGGAGGTAGAACGGAAGGCTTACTGATAGATGTGGGGAGGGAAGGCTCATTATTGGAGGTGGGGAGGGACGCTCATTGATGAACATGGGAAGGTTCATTGATGGAGGTGGGGAGGGAAGGCTTATTGATGGAGGTGGGGAGGCCCATTGATGGAGGTGGGGGAGGGAAGGCTCAATGATGGAGGTGGGGTGGGAAGGCTGGCCTGTGTAGTCCGATCCAATAGAAGAGCTAATGTGGATAAAATCACTAAAAAAGTGAATGCTGGTTCTAATAGAAAGGTGTCAGAACACACAGAACACAGAACAGAACAAAGGTTTATTGATAGAGGTGGGGAGGGATGGATCATTGATGGAGGTGGGAAGGGAAGGCTCATTGATGGAGGTGGGGAGGGAGGCCAATTGATGGAGGTGGGAAGGGAAGGCTCATTGTTGGAGGTGGGGAGGGAAGGCTAATTGATGGAGGTGGGGAGGGAAGGCTAATTGATGGAGGTGAGGGAGGGAAGGCTCATTGATGGAGGTGAGGGAGGGAAGGCTCATTGATGGAGGTGAGGGAGGGAAGGCTCATTGATGGAGGTGAGGGAGGGAAGGCTCATTGATGGAGGTGAGGGATGAAATGCTCATTGATGGAGGTAGAACGGAAGGCTTACTGATAGAAGGGGGGAGGGAAGGCTCATTATTGGCGGTGGGGAGGGACGCTCATTGATGAACATGGGAAGGTTCTTTGATGGAGGTGGGGAGGCCCATTGATGGAGGTGGGGGAGGGAAGGCTCAATGATGGAGGTGGGGAGGGAAGGTTCATTGATGGAGGTGGGGAGGGAAGGCCGGCCTGTGTAGTCCGATCCAAAAGAAGAGCTAATGTGGATCAAATCACTAAAAAAGTGAATGCTGGTTCTAATAGAAAGGTGTCAGAACACACAGAACACAGAACAGAACAAAGGTTTATTGATAGAGGTGGGAAAGGAATGGATCATTGATGGAGGTGGGAAGGGAAGGCTCATTGTTGGAGGTGGGGATGGAAGGCTAATTGATGGAGGTGGGGAGGGATTTTCATTGATGTAGGTGGGAAGGGAAGGCTCCTTGATGGAAGTGGGGAGGGATGGCTCATTGATGGAGATGGGGAGGGAAGGCTAATTGATGGAGGTAGGGAGGGAGGATCATTGATGGAAGTGGGGAGAGACGGCTCATTGATGGAGGGGGGAGGGAAGGCTCATTGATGGAGGTGGGGGGGAAGGCTCATTGATGGAGGTGGGGGGGAGGCTCATTGATGGAGGTGGGGGAGGGAAGGTTAATTGATGGAGGTGGGGAGGGAAGGCTCATTTATGGAGGTGAGGGAGGGAAGGCTCATTGATGGAGGTGAGGGAGGGAAGGCTCATTGATGGAGGTGAGGGATGAAAGGCTCATTGATGGAGGTAGAACGGAAGGCTTACTGATAGATGTGGGGAGGGAAGGCTCATTATTGGAGGTGGGGAGGGACGCTCATTGATGAACATGGGAAGGTTCATTGATGGAGGTGGGGAGGGAAGGCTTATTGATGGAGGTGGGGAGGCCCATTGATGGAGGTGGGGGAGGGAAGGCTCAATGATGGAGGTGGGGTGGGAAGGCTGGCCTGTGTAGTCCGATCCAATAGAAGAGCTAATGTGGATAAAATCACTAAAAAAGTGAATGCTGGTTCTAATAGAAAGGTGTCAGAACACACAGAACACAGAACAGAACAAAGGTTTATTGATAGAGGTGGGGAGGGATGGATCATTGATGGAGGTGGGAAGGGAAGGCTCATTGATGGAGGTGGGGAGGGAGGCCAATTGATGGAGGTGGGAAGGGAAGGCTCATTGTTGGAGGTGGGGAGGGAAGGCTAATTGATGGAGGTGGGGAGGGAAGGCTAATTGATGGAGGTAGGGAGGGAAGGCTAATTGATGGAGGTGGGGAGGGAAGGCTAATTGATGGAGGTAGGGAGGGAAGGCTAATTGATGGAGGTGGGGAGGGATGTTCATTGATGTAGGTGGGAATGGAAGGCTCCTTGATGGAAGTGGGGAGGGACGGCTCATTGATGGAGGTGGGGAGGGAAGGCTAATTGATGGAGGTAGGGAGGGAGGATCATTGATGGACGTGGGGAGAGACGGCTCATTGATGGAGGGGGGATGGAAGGCTCATTGATGGAGGTGGGGGGGGAAGGCTCATTGATGGAGGTGGGGGGAGGCTCATTGATGGAGGTGGGGAAGGGAAGGTTAATTGATGGAGGTGGGGAGGGAAGGCTCATTTATGGAAGTGAGGGAGGGAAGGCTCCTTGATGGAGGTGAAGGAGGGAAGGCTCATTGATGGAGGTGAGGGATGAAAGGCTCATTGATGGAGGTAGAACGGAAGGCTTACTGATAGATGTGGGGAGGGAAGGCTCATTATTGGAGGTGGGGAGGGACGCTCATTGATGAACATGGGAAGGTTCATTGATGGAGGTGGGGAGGGAAGGCTTATTGATGGAGGTGGGGGAGGGGAGGCCCATTGATGGAGGTGGGGGAGGGAAGGCTCAATGATGGAGGTGGGGAGGGAAGGCTGGCCTGTGTAGTCCGATCCAATAGAAGAGCTAATGTGGATCAAATCACTTAAAAAGTGAATGCTGGTTCTAATAGAAAGGTGTCAGAACACACAGAACACAGAACAGAACAAAGGTTTATTGATAGAGGTGGGGAGGGATGGATCATTGATGGAGGTGGGAAGGGAAGGCTCATTGATGGAGGTGGGGAGGGAGGCCAATTGATGGAGGTGGGAAGGGAAGACTCATTGTTGGAGGTGGGGAGGGAAGGCTAATTGATGGAGGTGGGGAGGGATGCTCATTGATGTAGGTGGGAAGGGAAGGCTCCTTGATGGAAGTGGGTAGGGACGGCTCATTGATGGAGGTGGGGAGGCCCATTGATGGAGGTGGGGGAGGGAAGGCTCAATGATGGAGGTGGGGAGGGAAGGTTCATTGATGGAGGTGGGGAGGGAAGGCTGGCCTGTGTAGTCCGATCCAATAGAAGAGCTAATGTGGATCAAATCACTAAAAAAGTGAATGCTGGTTCTAATAGAAAGGTGTCAGAACACACAGAACACAGAACAGAACAAAGGTTTATTGATAGAGGTGGGAAAGGAATGGATCATTGATGGAGGTGGGAAGGGAAGGCTCATTGATGGAGATGGGGAGGGAGGCCAATTGATGGAGGTGGGAAGGGAAGGTTCATTGTTGGAGGTGGGGAGGGAAGGCTAATTGATGGAGGTGGGGAGGGATTTTCATTGATGTAGGTGGGAAGGGAAGGCTCCTTGATGGAAGTGGGGAGGGACGGCTCATTGATGGAGGTGGGGAGGGAAGGCTAATTGATGGAGGTAGGGAGGGAGGATCATTGATGGAAGTGGGGAGAGACGGCTCATTGATGGAGGGGGGAGGGAAGGCTCATTGATGGAGGTGGGGGGGAAGGCTCATTGATGGAGGTGGGGGGGGAGGCTCATTGATGGAGGTGGGAGAGGGAAGGTTAATTGATGGAGGTGGGGAGGGAAGGCTCATTTATGGAGGTGAGGGAGGGAAGGCTCATTGATGGAGGTGAGGGAGGGAAGGCTCATTGATGGAGGTGAGGGATGAAAGGCTCATTGATGGAGGTAGAACGGAAGGCTTACTGATAGATGTGGGGAGGGAAGGCTCATTATTGGAGGTGGGGAGGGACGCTCATTGATGAACATGAGAAGGTTCATTGATGGAGGTGGGGAGGGAAGGCTTATCGATGGAGGTGGGGGAGGGGAGGCCCATTGATGGAGGTGGGGGAGGGAAGGCTCAATGATGGAGGTGGGGAGGGAAGGCTGGCCTGTGTAGTCCGATCCAATAGAAGAGCTAATGTGGATCAAATCACTAAATAAGTGAATGCTGGTTCTAATAGAAAGGTGTCAGAACACACAGAACACAGAACAGAACAAAGGTTTATTGATAGAGGTGGGGAGGGATGGATCATTGATGGAGGTGGGAAGGGAAGGCTCATTGATGGAGGTGGGGAGGGAGGCCAATTGATGGAGGTGGGAAGGGAAGGCTCATTGTTGGAGGTGGGGAGGGAAGGCTAATTGATGGAGGTGGGGAGGGAAGGCTCCTTGATGGAAGTGGGGAGGGACGGCTCATTGATGGAGGTGGGGAGGGAAGGCTAATTGATGGAGGTAGGGAGAGAAGATCATTGATGGAAGTGGGGAGAGACAGCTCATTGATGGAGGGGGGAGGGAAGGCTCATTGATGGAGGTGGGGGGGAAGGCTCATTGATGGAGGTGGGGGGGGGGGGAGGCTCATTGATGGGGGTGGGGGAGGGAAGGTTAATTGATGGAGGTGGGGAGGGAAGGCTCATTGATGGAGGTGAGGGAGGGAAGGCTCATTGATGGAGGTGAGGGAGGGAAGGCTCATTGATGGAGGTGAGGGAGGGAAGGCTCATTGATGGAGGTGAGGGAGGGAAGGCTCATTGATGGAGGTGAGGGAGGGAAGGCTCATTGATGGAGGTGAGGGAGGGAAGGCTCATTGATGGAGGTAGAACGGAAGGCTTACTGATAGATGTGGGGAGGGAAGGCTCATTATTGGAGGTGGGGAGGGACGCTCATTGATGAACATGGGAAGGTTCATTGATGGAGGTGGGGAGGGAAGGCTTATTGATGGAGGTGGGGGAGGGGAGGCCCATTGATGGAGGTGGGGGAGGGAAGGCTCAATGATGGAGGTGGGGAGGGAAGGTTCATTGATGGAGGTGGGGAGGGAAGGCTGGCCTGTGTAGTCTGATCCAATAGAAGAGCTAATGTGGATCAAATAACTAAAAAAGTGAATGCTGGTTCTAATAGAAAGGTGTCAGAACACACAGAACATCGCAGTTTGTTGTGTATGGGGCTGTGTAGGTGCAGATTGGTCAGGGTGCCCATGCTGACCCATGGCCACAGCCAAAAGTGCCTACAATGGGTGTGTGAGCATCAGAACTGGACCACGGAGCAATGGAAGAAGGTGGCCTGGTCTGATGAATGGCGCTTTCTTTCACATCATGTAAATGGCCAGATGTGTCACTTACCTAGGGATGAGATGGCACCAGGATGCAGTATGGAAAGAAGGCAAGCCAGCGGAGGCAGAATGATGCTTTGTCTAGTGAAGTCCATGACTGGAGAAGTCAGGTGTAAAAAGGGGGACCTACTCCATATTAGGTGGGTGGTTATAATGTTATGACTGGTTGGTGTATATCAGCCAACACTGAGTTACTTCTTATATCAGCAAACAAGCAAAATGCAGATATGTAACTCTTTCAGGCCGTCCCTACTTTTGATGGGATATTATTCATATGTAACATATTTTAAAGTGTTCGCAACAACAGCCAAGTTCGTAATATAAACAATTTACCATTTATTTTCAGGGTTAAAAAAAGCAAATATAATATAGCATATACAATTGTGACACAAGTCATATTGTAATCTAATGTTATTAAAAATGACCCTTTACGTTCCGTTTTCAATACGTTTT
Organism: Pelophylax lessonae; assembly: GCF_965119305.1. Classification (NCBI taxonomy): domain Eukaryota; kingdom Metazoa; phylum Chordata; class Amphibia; order Anura; family Ranidae; genus Pelophylax; species Pelophylax lessonae. Next base: position 13,797,388 of record NC_138774.1, read on the forward strand.
TATTGAGTTTAGAGACTGACAAAAGAAAAGTGAACCATATTGTTACATGTCATGGCAAAAACAGAGTAATTGAATGGTGAGTAAACAGAATATTTAACTTATAACCAGTATTCCGTTATTGAAGTAAATTAATTGTAATTCACATTCTATAGAGGGGATCCTTGGGATTTGCCCTGATGAACATTTAGAGTAACCAGATAGAAGAAAGAAGGAAAAGAGAAAGTAAGTTTAATAGAGGCGGAATTTGCACCAATTAAGTTTGTTCAGGATTGGAATAGGGTAGGGAAGTGGAAGTGGAGTGAAGTGCGTACCATTGCACCTATGGGGACCACATCTTTTGGGAATAAATGAATGCATATTTATTAGGGGATAAGATCGTTTCATAAACGCAGTGGGTTTGAATCAATTGGACCATGTCCCCAAGGGATGGAGGATCTGTGGATTTCCAAAGCTTAGCGATCGCTAGTCTGGCGGCTAGTAGTATGTCGGTTACCCCTGTGCATAGGTGTGTTGGAATGGTTTCAATAGAGAGGTTGAGCAAGGCTAGGCTTGGAGACCTAGGTATTAGGGAGTGAGGAACCTCTGGGAGAAGGTTGAAGATATCTGACCAAAACCTGGATAGATGCAGACAACTCCTTAGGAATGAACTGGAAGTTATTGTATTGGGGCCAATAAAGGTGTAACAATACAGGATGACTATTCATAGTATGGAGAGTAGTGTGCATGAAGGGACCAGATTTTGTATTTGATACACTCGGGTGCGTGTATGGAACACCCCGTGGGATAAGAGCGCACATGTGTGGATATCTGCAATTAGGACAATTAGTATGTAGAAGCTATAATGAATAAGTATGTAAAGGGTGTAATAAGGAAATGTTTGAACTTATTCAGCATGATTAGATTGATGGAATCCAAATGATATTGTGAAATGTATGGACCTACGCATGGAGGCAAAAATGGGGGGGGGCGTGGGGGGGAACAAAAGGTGTGCGTGCATGCATGCATATCCATACACGCACGTTGAACAGGTCCTAGTTCATGGTCGGGAGTCAGACATGACTGCCCACACACTTGCATGTATACGTATATGCACACGCACACTCACAAGCATGTGTATACATGCTTCTAAATACACATACACACACACATACACACACACACGCACCCCCATAGGGAGTCAGTGTGCCAGTGTGCCAGTGTGTGAGCGGGTGCCGTGTGGGGCATATGCAGAAGAAGGTCATGCTGTGAATCGGATGGTGGTAAAGAAACTATATGGGCAGGTCAACTTATATATGGGTACTTACTTTGGAGTAGGCTTGATATGAAGAAGCATATGTCAGGAGGGTTCAAAAAGATCTCTGGAAGACGGAAGGAAGAACCTGGGCAGAAAATGATCATGTTAGTATACCACACGAATTATTACTTAGGGAGATGGGCTACAGCAGCGCATTGATTTAAATTTCTTCGTTCAGGCCCCCAGGCGAGAGCATTTCAAGGGAGTAAATCCAGAAGGTTTCCCTCTGGCACAACCGCTTGAAATGCTCTGTCCTGGGCAAGGTGTTCGGAATTGACTCAATTACCCACACCTTGAGTCCAGAGGGAGATTGGTTGTGGAACTCTGCAAAGTGTCTGGGGACACTGTGTTTGTCCTTCCCTTTTTCGACCAGCCGACGATGCTCGCCAAATCGTTTCCTAAGGGGCCTTATGGTACGGCCTACTTAGAATAGTCCACATGGCCAGGTTAGGCAATATATTACATATTCTGTGGAACAGTTGTAGAATTGTTTGATTTGGTGTTTTTTGCCTTTCACGGTGAATTCTGTCTGACCGTGTTGGACATGGGCGCAAGTGAGGCACAAGGGTTTGCGGCACTGGAACATCCCTATGAGGGGGATGAGGCAGATGGTGGTGGTGGGGTGGGGGGTGGCAGATTTGAGTTTACTCGGGGCAATGAGATTTTTGATGTTTGAGGATTTTCTGTAGGAGACTTTGGGAACAGGGGGGATGGTGGATTTTAGATGAGGGTCCTCTGATAAGATGGACCAGTGTTTTCGTAAGATCTTTTCCATTTGTCTGTGTTTGGTATGGAACTGTGTGGTAAATTGTAGGGGTTGGGGCAATGAGTTCTTTGGGTGGGGTGAGGCCTGGGGAGCGCTAGAGTCATATTGTAGCAGGTATTCTGAGTGGGCTTGTTGGACCAGGGATGCGGGGTATCCTTTATCTAGGAATTTTTGGGTTAAGAGGGCACTTTGGTCGCAGTAATCCTGTTGTTTAGTGCAATTGCGTTTTAAGCGGCAGAATTGACTCTTTGGGATGTTGGAGATCCACCTGGGATGGTGGTAACTGTGGTAGTGTAGGAATGAGTTTCCAGCGGTGGGTTTTGTGTAATTTTTGGCTACAATGTTGCCTTCTTCATGATATAGGGTAAGATCTAAAAATGCCAATTGAGCCGAATCGCATACAGAGGTGAAGGATAAATTGAAAGGATTTTGATTGCAATGTTGTACAAACTGGGTAAAGGTGGATTGGGGACCGTCCCAGATGACAATGATGTCATCTATGTATGGGCCATAAAATATGATGTGAGGGGTGAAGGGGTTGTTCTGCCAGATGTATTGGGCTTCCCAGAGACCCATGGTGAGGTTGGCATAGCTGGGTGCAAAATTAGCCCCCATCGCTGTGCCAGTGACATGGAGATAGAAGTCTCAGTTGAACTCAAAGTAGTTCCGGGTGAGGCAGAATTCAGTAGCATCTAGGATGAATTGTGCTTGCTGGGGGTGGATCGTGGGGTCTGCAGATAAGAAGTGTGAGATGGCCCTGAGTCCAACCTGATGGGGAATGGAGGTGTAGAGGGAATTAACATCCAGGGAAGCCCACATGTAAGTGGGTTCCCAGGAATAGTGACTGAGGAGGTTGAGTAGGTATGCTCCGTCTCTGATGTATGAGGGAAGGTTTTGTGCTAATGGTTGCAGGAATTGATCAATGTATTGGGAAAAAGGGCTGGTAATGCTGTCCATGGCGGCTACAATGGGACAGCCTGGGGGGTGGGTGCTATTTATATGGATTTTGGGTATGTGATAAAAATATGGGGTGGAAAAGAAGTCTCTATTAAAGAATGAGAGTTCTTGTTTATTGATTATCCCGTCTTCCATTGCATCTCTGGCAAGGGACTGCACCTCTGCTTGGAACTCGGTGAGGGGGTCCTGCGGGAGAAGGCGGTATGTGGAGGTATCTGAAAGAAGGCGGATGGCCTCCTGGACATAATCAGCCCTGTTTTGAACCACTATGCCTCCACCTTTGTCAGTGTTTTTTTTTATGAGGTTTTGGCTCTGGGTGAGGTGTTTGAGGGCAAGTTTTTTCTGCTTGGTTAAGATTGGAAGCTGGGGCATGGGAGAGGTTTTTTGATTGTATACACATTTTGAGAATGTCCGCGTATACTACTTGATAGAACGTTTGGAGATTCGGACCTTTGGACTGGGTAGGGTTGAATACTGATTTTGGCCTGAGTGAAGAATGGCAGACTGGGGGGGAAGAGGAGGGATGGAGGGTAAATGGGATGAGGTCCTCATCATTATGGTGCTCCATGTGTAATTCTTCTAAAATTTGGAGGGCCAGTGAGTCTACGGAGGAGTCAAGATCAGGAGTGGAAGGGGGGGGGGGGGTTTGGGTCAGAAGAGGGGCCAAGTGATGCCTTGGAGGCTTGGATGTTGTTATAGCGTTTCAGGGTAAAGTTCCGAATAAACCTGTTGAGGTCTTTGAACAGAGTAAATTGGTTTGGTGGGGTTGCTGGGGCAAAATTGAGGCCTCTATTGAGTAAGGTGGTTTCAGCAGAGGATAGTGAGTGGGAGGATAGGTTGTATATTTTTACTGTGTTAGTAGTTTGGCTCTTTTGTTTATTTCTGAGTCTTCCCCCCGCTTTCCTCTGTGTCTAGTTTTCTTTTGTTTGTTTGAGGAGTCGGTACAAGCAGGGGGGTTGATCCTAAAAAATGGTCTGTGGGAGAGCAACTGGCGGATTCGTTGGTGGGTTGGTCAGGTGGCCTATTGGGATCAGGTGCTTGGGATGGGATGACCCTATCCGTGCCAGTGGAAGTGGGCCCGGATGAGGGGGCGGGGCCCGTATGGGGAGGTGTGGACTTTCTGAGAGCACTGATGGAGCTGCTGTAGCCCGTTCTGGGGTTAGGTGTAGCCACTGCTGGGTTGGTGGGGATGTTGGGGGTGTTGGTAGTGCGGTGGCCTTCTGGGACCCTAGGTTGGGGCAATGTGGTTCTTTGTCTTCCAATTATTTTCGGTTTGGGGGTGGGGGCTATGGGATGTATGTTGTCAAGCTGGGTCCTGGTGTGATTGGGGCATGGGGGGGTATAAGAGGGGCAGGGGGTGGATAATGGGGATGAGGAAGGGGACCCAGTAGGGAAGGGGGTGGGCCGGGGGGGCGCAGAGCTGTGGGGCGGCTGGAGGTCTGGGGTGGTATGGGGTTGGATGGAATCTGTTGTTTATTCTTTTTCCAATTGAAAACTCTTTTGTGGTTATAATCATCCAGATCTCTCCTAATTTTGTTCAATCCTAATTCACAGCATGACCTTCTTCTGCATATGCCCCGCACGGCACCCCCCACACACTGGCACACTGGCACACTGACTCCCTATGGGGGTGCGTGTGTGTGTGTATGTGTGTGTGTATGTGTATGTAGAAGCATGTATACACATGCTTGTGAGTGTGCGTGTGCATATACGTATACACGCAAGTGTGTGGGCAGTCATGTCTGACTCCCGACCATGAACTAGGACCTGTTCAACGTGCGTGTATGGATATGCATGCATGCACGCACACACTTTCTTCCCCATTTTTGCCTCCATGCGTAGGTCCATACATTTCACAATATCATTTGGATTCCATCAATCTAATCATGCTGAATAAGTTCAAACATTTCCTTATTACACCCTTTACATACTTATTCATTATAGCTTCTACATACGAATTGTCCTAATTGCAGATATCCACACATGTGCGCTCTTATCCCACGGGGTGTTCCATACACGCACCCGAGTGTATCAAATACAAAATCTGGTCCCTTCATGCACACTACTCTCCATACTATGAATAGTCATCCTGTATTGTTACACCTTTATTGGCCCCAATACAATAACTTCCAGTTCATTCAGCACATCCCCCCTCCCTCCCTTTCCCCCTCCCCACACATCCCAACTCTTCCTCCTCCCCTCTCTAGCCTCTATCACTCTTTGTTTAGTATACAAATCCCATTGCTGTTTCGCCTTTCCCAATTCTGTCCCTCCTGAGCCACTGTACTTTGTGTCCTGGCCTATGGGCATAAATACCACATCCAAAATGGCCCCTGTACGGCCTAAAGAAGGAGCGGGGCTCCGCAACGCGTCGCCGTTCGATTCCCGTGGTGTCTCCGGAAGTGACGCCACAGCCATCCGACCGGCGATCCCACGCTGCATCGCCATCACAAAGGATCGGCACGTCCCCCGCCTCCCGCATGAGGCCATCGGCTGTCCTCCCTCATCACAGTGCTCCCGCCTGACAGGATTTCCCACCGTGGATGTGACTCCATAGACCTCCCCCTACTGCTTTTACAGATGCCTGCTTTTATCGACCTCTTGTGAGTAACATTTTAATTGTGTGTCAATAAATTACTGCTGTGCTACACTTAGATCGGCGCTTGGCTCTCTCTCTCTCTCTCTCTCCTTTAGTTGATTACAACCTATGACAATCACCTGGAGCAGTGTTTTTCTGTTTATGCTTGGTAAGGGATTACTCTAAAAAGTTGGGGCTTTTTAGCCAAGCAATGGCTAATTTGCAAGTATTGAAACAGGTCTGTAGGAGCTAAAATGTTGTCCTGCTATAATCTAAAGAAGGATTTTAATTTTCCTTTATTGAATAGATTATTAAGGGATCTATGGGATACTATGAGCTTGGGCGGGAGGTGTAAATTTGGTATCACTACCTTTAGTACTAATAGGGGCACCTTTAGAGGGATTGTAGGGGTTTGCTTCCAGTGGTGATCTAAAAGTCTCCACTAAGGATGATCGAACTTTTGAAAAGTTCGGTTCGGCCAGAACATCCGAACTTCCCGAAAGTTCGGCCCGGATTTCAGAACCCCATTGAAATCAATGGGACCCGAACTTCGGTAATCAAAAAACACCATTTTGAAGCCCCAAAACCCAATAAATGCCCCTAAAAAGTGCCTAGGGTTCTGGGTCATGCCCCATTAACTATTAATAACACAAAAAAAAAGTTCTTAAAAATTGTCATTTTTGATAAAAAAGCCAATTATTGAAAAATTAAAAAAAAAAAAAAAAAAAAAGAGATTTTTTGATTTTTACTTTGGATTTAGTATCTGGGGGGTCTAAAATGTGTGCATGTGAAGTTTCAGCTCTGTAGCATGTCCAGAACCATGAAAAAAAAAAAGATAATTTTTCAGTAGAACAGGGATGTGGGTCGGGACCCTCCTTTAACTTTAACACCTATATGATCTTTTTTTCTGGTTCTGGACATGCTACAGAGCTGAAACTTCACAGGTACACCTGTTAGACCCCCCCAGACACAAAATCACACAAAAAAAAGTTCTTAAAAATTGTCATTTTTTATAAAAAAGCCAATTATTGAAAAATTAAAAAAAAAAATAAAAAAAAATTTACTTTGGATTTAGTATCTGGGGGGTCTAAAAAGTGTACATGTGAAGTTTCAGCTCTGTAGCATGTCCAGAACCAGAAAAAAAAAAGATTGTTTGTATTAGAAAACGTTAAGCACAGGAATATGGCTTCGCTGCTGTAACACCTTGCCGGTTTAATAGAAGGCATTTTTTTGGGTTCTTTGCAGTCAGGAAAAACATCTGAACTTGTGTATAGTGGTACTGTGCACAAGTTCTGATGTTTTGCCTGCCTCCAAAACCCCCCAAAAAATGCCAGCAAAAACACACCTGGGCATTTTTTTTTTGACGCTAGCGTTTTTTTGGCATTTTTTGGGGTTCTTTTGAGGCAGGCAAAACATCTGAACATGTGTATAGGGGGTATATATAGACATATATGTCTGAATATATACCCCTAGACATATATAGGTGTGATAGTAGCAGAAATATATTACTGTAAATGATTTCATTAGCGAAAGCATTTATTTCTGCTACTATCACACCTATATATGTCTAGGGGTATATATTCAGACATATATGTCTATATATACCCCCTATACACATGTTCAGATGTCATGTCTGACATCAAACATGTCCTCAAAAAAGCACTGGCAGTGGCAGCCCCTGCAGCATAAAAAATGCTAGGCTGGTGAGAAGCCATATGCCTGTCCCGAAGCAATTCAGAGAAATGATCATTTCTCTATAGCGGTCACCCTGCTATGGAGGGGTTTTGTCACCCTGCCATAGCAGTCACTGCCAGTTAACCCTACACTACACTACACTACGGTCCCCTTACACTTAACACTTTCCCTACAGAAACTAAATTTTTGAAGCTAACTTAAGTGTAAAGGAGCACTCTAACTACACTAGATATCCCTTTCCTCACACTAAAAATAGCTAAATGACACTTTTAAAGTAAAATGAACAGAACTGCTTCCACTCTCTTTCATGTCCAGTATAACAATGCTGGGAATATGGCGGGGGCGATCTTATATACTGGGGGGCGTATTCACTAATGATTGGTCTAGGGACCCCCTAGTCACTCCAATCACATTCCTAGCATTCTCCTGCCCCCTCAATTGGCTTTTGCTAATGGTTCTGGTCCAATCACGGGCTTTTAAAGCCCATTTCCTGAAGCATTGCATTTTGGGCGGTTCTGGTTGCCGAATTCCGAACTTTTTGGGCAAAAAGTTCTAAATTCGGCCGAACCTCGAACACCCAATGTTCGGGCCGAACCGATGGTGGACCCGAACCGTTCGATCATCCCTAGTCTCCACCAGGCTAATGCGGTAGCCCTAATTGTGGGGGAGAAATGCTGGGGTATGATACCTTTTGATCCCATGCTATAAAGTCATATCTCCAGGTCATGTACTGGTACCGTCGATTTTTCTAAGGAACCCCAACGAGTTTTAGGTAGTTGTGAGAACCAATCTCTTGACTGTGCAAGTCTTGAGAATATGTTGTAGTCTTTGATGTCTATTAGACCTGAACCACCTGCTGTTCTCTGCTTTGTGAGCCTGCTGTGCACTGTGGGGTTTCTTTCCTTGCCACACATGAGATGAGTTGAGACGCTTTTGTAGAGATGCTAGGTATGCGACAGGAACTGGGATAGGGAGAGTTTGAAGGATGTACAGTAGCTTAGGGAGAAGATTCATTCTGAATGCCGCTAGGTGTCCTGCCCAGGAGATTTAAAAGCATGCCAGATTGTCGAGATCTTGTGGGAATTGTGATCTAAAGGGTCTGTAGTTCTCCTTACGCAGCCCCTTTGTGGTTTTGGTCAGAGTAATCCCCAAGTATCCAATACCAATCTCATCCCACACATAGGGGTATGTTAGTCACAACCAGTTGCTGCTCACCATGTGTGAAATCTGCCAGTTTCTCCTGCTCTGGTTCCCCCAGCTCTGCTGATCTTTTCTCTCAGGTCCCTGCCCACTTTATGCTATAGCGTTCCCACGTTGCATACCCCGTGTGTGGTCTGCTAGTTGCTTCCGATCCGGACCCCGCTCACCTTCCTACTGCTCTTCACTGCACACCTGATGTAACATCTGTACCAGACACTTTCATAATATATACACATGAACTGGAAGTGACTGGTAATGACGTCTTTCTGGATCTTTTTTGTGTATTTGTGTCACCGGCGCAAACTAAACCTCAAACTAGTAGCCAATATATGGTTTACTGCGACTAAAGTGAGTGTATACAAGCAGTACTGTATTTTGGCCTAGGCCAACAAGGCCCAGGCATAGGGCGGCACTTTGCAGGGGGGCAGCAAAAAAGCCACCCCCCATCTGAGACTCTATTGGCCACTGGTTGCAAGAGCCGCCTTTCTCATCCCCCACTCTCTCACCCCCCTCTCTCTCTCTCTCTCACTCACCCCCTTTCACCCACCCCCTCTCTCTCCCCCCTCTCTCTCTTCCTCTCTCTCACCCCTCCTCTCTCTCACCTCTCTCTTTCTCTCTCATCCCCCCTCTCTCATTCCTCTCTCTCTCTCACCCCCCTCTTTCATCCCCCCCTCTCGTTCGCTCTCTCATCCCTCCTTCTCTCTCTCTCTCATCCCCCCTCTCTCACCCCCCTCTCTTTCTCTCATCCCATCTCTCCCCCCCTCTCTCTCATCCCCCCTCTCTCTCTCTCTCTCTCTCATCCCCCCTCTCTCTCTCACACCTCCCCCCTCTCTCTCACACCTCCCCCCCTCTCTCTCTCATTCCTCTATCTCTCTCATCCCCCTCTTTTGTCCCCCCTCTTGCTCGCTCTCGCATCCCTCCCTCTCTCTCTCTCATCCCCATCTCTCTCATCCCCCCTCTCTTTCTCTCATCCCATCTCTCTCTCATCCCCCCACTCTCTCATCCCCCCTCTCTCATCCCCCCACTCTCTCTCACACCTCCCCCTCTCTCTCACACCTCCCCCCTCTCTCTCTCTCATTCCTCTCTCTCTCTCATCCCCCTCTTTCGCCCCCCCTCTCGCTCGCTCTCTCATCCCCCCTCTCTTTCTCTCATCCCATCTCTCTCCCATCCCCCCACTCTCTCCCCCTCTCTCTCATCCCCCCTCTCTCTCTCATCCCCCCACTCTCTCTCTCATCCCCCCTCTCTCTCTCATCCCCCCACTCTCTCTCTCATCCCCCCCTCTCTCTCTCCTTGATCCCCTCTCTCTTTCACCCCCCCCTCACCCCCGCTCTCTCTCTCCCTCCCTCACCCCCTCTCTTACTCTTCCTCACCCACCCCCCTCTCTCTCTCTCCCACCCCCTCTCACCCTCCCTCTCGTGAGATCTCAGGGGTTCATGCTGGGACTTGTAGTCCTTCAATTTTGGAGGGAGTCACATCCGTTAAAAAAGGAGTGGGGTAAATTTACATAGGAGGGGCGCGCAATTTTAGTCTTGCCTAGGGCAGCACAAAACCAAAATACACCTCTATATACAAGTGAAAAATCTATAGTAGCTGTGCTAACCAATGCATGGATAATAAGTGCCCAAATCAACATACAATAAAAACATACAATATAAGTGTTATACACTGCGAAACACATTGAGGCTTGTGGAGTGAGGTTCACACTACTTACGGTTCCCGACCCGCATCAGAATCAGGCCTTGACATACACGCCGGTTCCATTGCATGGAGTAGGGGGTCACAAAGGCTTTGTGGGTGACTGGACAGACTTACTGCCAGTCTGAGGGCACTTCAAGATGAGAGTGTAAAATTTAAAAAATATTTTTAATAAAATTGGATGGGATATTGTGCAATGAGGGCTATCATTTAATTACATGAGTGCATGAGAGGGGAGCCAATTGGACCAAATAAGGAGTCAGTGGAATGCCATTACATAGACCTGGGACAGTTATATACACCTGGAACTGTGTCAGTAGAATGCCGTTGCATATACCTGGGAGACGTTTATATTGATCAGACCCACCTTACACTGCCATCCGGTGAGTGTGAACTTTGGAAGGTGGTGGATATGAGTCTTTCTGGGTTGCCTTTTGGTTTTCCGGTGCATCCTGGGATATCTCATATCTGCAATACCTCCAACACAAAGCAAAGCTAATGCTGAATAAAAGCCTCTCAAAAGCTTCAGGTGCTGTTAGCGAGTAGGGTTGAGCGAACCCGGACTGTATTGTTCGGGATCTTACCAGACTTTTGGGTGTTCAGTACCCGGACACGGACCCAAACATTTCACTGTATGTTCGGGATACAGCCCGTTGTTCGGTAATTTATTTCATGTTTTGGCGCGGTTTTAATTGCGCGGTTTCAACAGCTGCAAGGCAGCCAATCAACAAGCGTTTAACTAGTGTGCTCTTAAAAGCCATCACAGCCATGCCTACTAATGGCATGGCTGTGATTGGCCAGTGCAGCATGTGACCCAGCCTCTATATAAGCTGGAGTCACGTAGCGCCGCACGTCACTCTGCTCTAACTACTGTAGGGAGAAGTTCCTGCTGCTGCTGAGGGAGAGATAGGAGATTATTATAGGGGCAGGCTGGAGATTGCTTTCAGGGAAATAATAGGAAGAATCTTCTTTAATCAGACAGCGATCTACATTGATTGTATTGTGTGGGGGTGCAGTGCACAATCTTTTTGCCCTGACCTGAGCCCAGTGAGGAGGAGGGAGAAAAAAAAACTTTTACCAGTCTGTTAGGTGGGCGGCGTGCGGTGTGCAGCGGCCATATAATGCAAGCTCAGTGCATATGTGTCTGCTTAATCTGGATTTAAAAAAAAAAAAAAAAAACGTTTTTTCCTTCATATTTTACTGTGACTTACAGCGTTTAGACACTGCTGTTCTAATATGCTATTCAACAAGCACCAATGTAAGGGGACAATTATTTTTCAGTTTTTCATTCATACTTTACTGTGACACTGTCATACAGCATTTAGACACTGCTGTTCTAATCTGCTATTCAAAAAGCACCAATTAAAGGGAAAAATAAAAAATGTTCATTCATACGTTACTGTGAGATACACCCGTTGGATACTGTTATTCTATTCCGATTTTCAATAAAAAAACATTTAGGGAAAAAAAATTAAATTGCGGCCTAGTCTGCATATTTTACTGTGAGATACACCCTTTGGATACTGTTGTTGTTCTATTCCGCTATTCAATAAACACCCATTTAGGGGAAGATCCTAAATTAGAGAAATATGAGGAGAAGGTCAAATAAGGGATGTGGCCTGGGTCGTGGTGCTGCTGGTGGTCCCAGCTACACGCACAAGTGAAACGCCTTTCTCAGCTGCGAGTAGGCGACAGAACCTGCAGCAGTATTTGGCAGGGCCTAATGCGCCTCTACAAATGTTGAGGCCAGAACAAGTACAGGCGATAGTAGATTGGGTTGCTGACAGTGCCTCCAGTTCCTTCACATTGTCTCCCACCCAGTCTACTGCTGAAAGGTCAGAGTTGGCACCTGCAGCCGATGTCAATCAATCTTTCACCTCACCCCCTTGCAAATCAGTCAAGCAGTCTGAGCCCTAAGTCATGCAGCAGTCTCTTCTTCTTTTTGATGACTCTGTTAGCATGGTTTGCCAGGGCCATCCACCTAGGCCTGCCCCAGAAGGGGAAGAGATTGAGTGCACCGATGCCCAACTACTTATGTCTCAAGATGAGTACATGGGAGGACCATTGCAGCACGTCTTGGATGATGACGAAACACAGGTGCCAACTGCTGCGGAATTCCAAATTGTGGAGACCGACAAGGAGGGCAGGGGAATCTGGATTTAAAAAAAAAAAAGTTTTTTCCTTCATATTTTACTGTGACATACAGTGTTTAGACACTGCTGTTCTAATCTGCTATTCAAAAAGCACCAATTTAAGAGGAAAATAATTATTTTTCAGTTTTTAGGGAAAAATCATTATTTTTTAGTTTTTCATTCAAATGGGTTTTTATTCAATAGCGGAATAGAACAACAACAGTATCCAACCTGTTAGGTGTGCGGCGTGCGGTGTGCGGCGTGTAGTGGCCATGTAATGCAAGCTCAGTGCATATGTGTCTGCTTAATCTGGATTTAAAAAAAAAAAAAGGTTTTTTCCGTCATATTTTACTGTGACATACAGCGTTCAGACACTGCTGTTCTAATCTGCTATTCAAAAATCACCAATTTAAAGGGAAAGTGTTTTTTTTTTTTCATTTTTTCTTTTATATGTTACTGTGAGATAAAGCCTTTAGACACTGCTGTATTCTAATCTGCTCTTCAAAAATCCCCAATTAAAGGGAAAAATAAAAATTTTTCATTCATACGTTACTGTGAGATACACCCTTTGGATACTGTTGTTCTATTCCACTATTCAATAAACACCCATTTAGGGAAAAAAAAAAAATTGCGGCCTAGTCTGCATATTTTACTGTGAGATACATCCGTTGGATACTGTTGTTCTATTCCGCTTTTCAATAAAAACCCATTTAGGGAAAAAAAAAATAAATTGTGGCCTAGTCTGCATATGTTACTGTGAGATACACCCTTTGGATACTGTTGTTCTATTCTGCTATTCAATAAACACCCATTTAGGGGAAAGAAAGATATTAAATTGCGGCTTAGTCTGTATCTGTACATGTGAGATACACCCTTTTAGATACTGTTGTTCTATTCTGCTATTCAATAAACACCCATTTAGGGGAAAGAAAGATATTAAATTGAGGCTTAGTCTGTATCTGTACATGTGAGATACACCCTTTTAGATACTGTTGTTCTATTCTGCTATTCAATAAACATCCATTTAGGGGAAAATTAATAATTTTGCAGCGTTTGCTGATTATGTTACTGTGAGATACACCCTTTAAATTTGTTTGGCGCATCTCCTTCCACCACCGAGGATTGCAGGGCACTTCAGTTTGCCTCCTGTTGCTAACTCCTCCTACTCCGCTTTCTCATCCTCATCCTCTGGAGGATGACGAGGTGGAGGATGAGGAGGAGGAGGAGATGGAGGAGGAGGAACCATGTTCACAGAATGGTGGCACCCAGCTTACAGATAACAACAGATACTACATTTGATCTTAGCCAAAAGGTCGAGAAGCGATGCTGCTGGCATTCCCATCTGACAGCAGGGGCACAGTGGAAGCACAAGGCGAAGGCAGAGGAGGAGGTCGCCAACGCAGCCAGGGCACCACCAGCACCTCAGAAGGCAGGGTTAGCATGTATGAAATGTGGAAAGGTTGTTGTCGGAATGCCACGCACACCAAAAAAGTGAAACACAAAAAGTGCACAGGGTGTACACATGGTCCCTGTCCCTGATCCCCTGGGGCGCAAGGCTCCTGACAGGGACTGGGGTACTTACACTGGCTAACCTGGCCGAAACCAGGCAGCCCCGTTCTTTAGGAGGTCTGCTGAAACAGACCACCCCGAGTACTAGCTGAAGAGAGACCCCATGAGAGAGGGTGAACCAAGCCAGAAGACCATATCCACCCCCTCCCAAGACTTTCAGGGACAGGCCCAAGGACCTACACCCTACTAATCACGCTGTGCAAAATAAAGTGTACCCCCACAATAAAAAACACAAAACGTGAGACACACAACACATAGATGTGGGGAAAGGGATAGTGGAGAAGTGCAAGGTTAGTGCCACGTTGCAATACTATGGCAGGCCCTTCGGCCAGGAATAAAAAAAAAGGAAGGCCTCAGAACTTAGACAGCTTTGGGAGAGCCCGGCCCACAACCAGGGACACATACCTTTTCCAAGGCCAGACTCAAACCAGAAGGGGGAAAAAATTCCCCCCTCCCCCCCCGCCGATATCACCGTTCCTTACCATATACCATATACAGTTCCTTACATACTATACACGTACATTCCCCTCTAGGTGATCTCTGTACATTGCAGGGATTTTAACAAATGTTGTTGCAGATTCCTACCTTTTGTTATTCTGAGGAAATCATTGTTTGTTCCTCTGTGCTGAGTGGGTCTAATGGGAGTGGTTTCATAATTATCTATCAGCTGTGGCAGCTGCAGGGCTCTAATGAGGAAGTCTGATGGACCTGCATCCCTTTAGACGTGTTCCTATTGGGAGTATCTCGCCAAAAATGAAATGAACATTTTTTTGCATGGGGTGCCAGAAATCTGACTTGTATCTTAGTGCAGACTTCTGGGAAAATTGGTGAGCCAATCACACAAGCAGGAAATTAGGTTTCTGGGGGAGTGGTCAGTATATATTCTGTGTACAGAACAGCAGCCATATTCAGTGGCGGCTGGTGCTCAAAATTTTTGGGGGGGCGCAAAAAGAAAAATGTAATAGGTATTGCTTCGCGCCAAAAAACTCAGTAAAAAAATTGCGTGACTTTGAAGCTGTGCCCCCTTCAATGCAATGAACACTGTGCTGTGCCCCCTTCAATGCAATGAACACTGTGCTGTGCCCCCTTCAATGCAATAAACACTGTGCTGTGCCCCCACAATGCAATGAACACTGTGCTGTGCCCCCTTTAATGCAATAAACACTGTGCTGTGCCCCCTTCAATGCAATAAACACTGTGCTGTGCCCCCACAATGCAGAGTTCAGCGTGCATGCCCCTTTCAATTCAGAGCGCCACAGCATTGTCCCCAATCACTGCAGAGCGCCACA
Organism: Pelophylax lessonae; assembly: GCF_965119305.1. Lineage (NCBI taxonomy): Eukaryota > Metazoa > Chordata > Amphibia > Anura > Ranidae > Pelophylax > Pelophylax lessonae. The sequence continues at coordinate 13,812,563 of NC_138774.1, forward strand.
GCATTGTCCCCAATGATTGCAGAGTGCCCACAGCATTGTCCCCCAATGATTGCAGAGTGCCACAGCATTGTACCCCAATGATTGCAGAGTGCCACAGAATTGTACCCCAATGATTGCAGAGTGCCCACAGCATTGTACCCCAATAAATGCAGAGTGCCCACAGCATTGTACCCCAATGATTGCAGAGTGCCCTCAGCATTGTACCCCAATGATTGCAGAGTGCCACAGAATTGTACCCAAATGATTACAGAGTGCCACAGCATTGTACCCCAATGATTGCAGATTGCCACAGCATTGTACCCCAATGATTGCAGAGTGCCACAGAATTGTACCCCAATGATTGCAGAGTGCCACAGCATTGTACCCCAATGATTGCAGAGTGCCCACAGCATTGTACCCCAATAAATGCAGAGTGCCCACAGCATTGTACCCCAATGATTGCAGAGCGCCACAGCATTGTACCCCAATAAATACAGAGCGCCTCAGCATTGTGCCCCAATAAATGCAGAGCGCCACAGAATTGTACCCCAATGATTGCAGAGTGCCACAGAATTGTACCCCAATGATTGCAGAGTGCCACAGCATTGTACCTTAATAAATGCAGAGTGCCCACAGCATTGTACCCCAATAAATGCAGAGTGCCCACAGCATTGTACCCCAATAAATGCAGAGTGCCCACAGCATTGTCCCCCAATAAATGCAGAGTGCCACAGCAATGTACCTCAATAAATGCAGAGTGCCACAGCAATGTACCCCAATAAATGCAGAGTGCCACAGCATTGTCCCCCAATCAATGCAGAGTGCAGCGTGCGTGCTCCCTTCAATTGAATGCACTTACCTGGCGGCGGCGGCGGCGGGTTCTTCCCTCCTCGATCCGGTCCGTCCTCTCTGCGGCGGCGGGAAGGAGAGCGGCTTCTCCCTCGTCCTCCGAGCGGCGGTGACGGTGAGTGACTGACTCACCGGCACCGCCCCCATTGTGACGTCAGGGATCGGATGTCCTGGATGATGATTGGTCCAGGCTGGAGACTGGACCAATCACAGCCAGGATATCCGAAAGTGGGGGTGTCCAATCGCAACCACTTCCTTTACAAAGGCCGGCGAACCCAATTTTTTTTTTTTAAACTTTATTTGTTCGCTGTCATTTTTTTTTTTCTTTTTTTTTTTTTTTTTTAGGGGTAGGGGGGCGGCGCCCTGGCGCCCGCTATGCACGGGCCGCCACTGGCCATATTGCTTTTCCAACAGCTGCAGATTGAAAAGGAATGGTAATTTTTAATAATATTCAACTACAGTATGATTTGTGTCACAATTGTATACACTATATTGTTTTTTCTTTATTTGCTATTTTCTTTCCCTACGAAAGTGGATTTAAAGAGGAAGTAAAATCTTAAAAAAAAAAAAAAGGACCATATAGTGAATCTCTGACAGCCTCTATATCTGCAATTACTTAAATGTTATGTACCGTATATACTCGAGCATAAGCCGACCCGAATATAAGTCGAGGCACCTCATTTTACCACAAAAAACTGGGAAAACGTATTGACTCGAGTATAAGCCAAGGGTGGGAAATGCAGCAGCTACTGGACCCAACTGGACCACGACAAGAACCAAAACAGGAGCTGCAGGCATGGTGCAGGGGCTGCGGGCATGGTACAGGAGATGCAGGGCTGTGGGCATGGTACAGGAGATGATACAGGCATGGCACAGGAGATGGTACAGGCATGGCACAGGAGATGGTACAGGCATGGCACAGGAGATGGTTCAGGCATGGTACAGGAGATGGCACAGGCATGGTACAGGAGATGGTACAGGCATGGCACAGGAGATGGTACAGATGGTACAGGAATGGTACAGGAGATGGTACAGACATGGTACAGGAGATGGTACAGGCATGGTACAGGAGATGGTACAGGAGATGGTACAGGCATGGCACAGATGGTACAGGCATGGTACAGGAGATGGTACAGGTATTGCACAGGAGATGGTACAGCAGATGGTACAGGCATGGCACAGGAGATGGTACAGGCATGGCACAGGAGATGGTACAGACATGGTACAGGAGATGGTACAGGCATGGCACAGGAGATGCTACAGGCATGGCACAGGAGCTGCTATAGGCATGGCACAGGAGATGGTACAGGCATGGCACATATGGTACAGGCATGGTACAGGAGATGCAGTGCTGCGGACATGGTACGGGAGAATCTCCTGTACTATGCCCGCAGCACTGCATCTCCTGAGGAGATGCAGGGGCTGCGGAGGAGTCTCACTTACCTTTCGGCGAGGCGCCTTACATTTAAAAATGGTGCCGTCCGGCTCCAACACGTCACCGGGCATGCGCCGTCTGCCCGGGAATAGCCGAACATGTACGGGCTTTCCCCAGCGGCGGCGGCGCATGCGCACTGACTGGTGAACAGGTAAGTAAGACTGTGACTCGAGTATGAGCCGAGGGGGGCTTTTTCAGCATAAAAAAACATGCCTAAAAAGTCGGCTTACTGTATCCTCGAGTATATACGGTATATGTTTTTCTGGATTACTGTACTGTACAATCTACCTTTTGTCAACAGACCTTGTAACGGATTGCTACTCTTTGCTGATTGTATGATGTCTCTGCCTTAAATAAAGAGTTACAAAAATATGCAGGGAATGCATTAAGGTAAAAATGTTTAGGCTTAAGAAACATTTTAAACTATCTGAGGCCATCAGATTTTAGGCCATGCACATAAAGCTACAGGTACAACTATGATTATTGAGTTCTGCTAATGTCGGCACTTAACAGTGGTCTTCTCGCCATGGTATTAAAATTTATGGAAAACATATTGCTCTTGATTCGTGACCTTCAGTAGGCAACTATTCTATTACATTTTTTACAATTCAGCCATCTTTTCTTCCAAAATGTCCCCTGATCCCCTGATGAAAAAAGTAGTCCTTGAGGTCTTGCAGTTGTGTCCACCACCTCTCCGGAGAGCATCCTTTAATTCGATATATAGTTTAGCCCTGAGTGACTTCTATTGCAAACATTTGCTCTGCTGAAGTTCAATAATCTCCTTTTTTTTTTGCAGCGGCTGTATCTTTCTCTGATGGCGCTGCTCAGATTAAACTAGCATTAAAGAATTTTAATTGATGCCCAAGGATATGATTGTACAGCAGTTTATCAAAGCCTTCCTTATTGATTCTGGATATAATTCATTTCTTTGTGGAGACCAGCAAATCATCCTTTTATTGTTTCTCGCATTTGGTACAGGCTTAGACATAATCTTTTTTGATAAAACATCAGATAGGAGTAAGTCAAAAACTGTTCTCTTTTTCTCCCGTTTTGTTCTCTAGTTACAAAAGTTATATTTATGAGGGATCCGGTCGGATTATAAATTATATGAATTGATTTTAACTGGATCAAAATATCAGGAGGCTTTTTTTACATTGATATGTTTTCACGATGAAACATTCACAGTTGTATCCAATTTAAATACATATTATTTTTTCTTTGTTGACTCTGGTAATGTTAGGCTTCACAAATCAGATCTTTTGTCTCTGATCTGCACCAGTTCTGCATTGCAGGACAAAATTACCATTTTAGTTTGAAGATCAGAAAGTTCTCTGCTGTATTTAAATTCCCCTGACAGCAGCTGCTGCAGTGAAACTAATAGGCCAACGGAATACCGAGCTTTTATGGTCTCAGAGAGAATGCGAGCACCCAGTCTAGGATCATGGATTTACCTACCCTCTGCAGGTCAATGAGACATGGACATATGAGCTGGTGGGCTAAAGGAATTAAAGTGGGGGTGGGGAGCTGTAAAGTGACGTCAAAAAAGGAAGTGGTGTTAAACATATTAAGAGAAAGTTAAAGAAAGTACAGCGCGGAACAGAAGTTGTGACCCACACCACCACCCTATAATGAAGTTTGGAGGAGTTGTTTTTTTGGTCAATGGAAGAACTCATATCCCAGCATGGGTGCCAAAGTTTGTAGATCATGTAGCTCAAGCTCAATGATAGCACGTTGCTTCTGTATTTTACACCTCTCTCTCAGGTCCATTCTAGCTGGTGAAGATCAGTGAACGTAAGTTTGCTGGTTTTTCTTCCTTCCAGTAGGACACTGGTGCTCGGGAAACATGGCAGTGGGTGGGCACTCTCTAATACATATTATTTTTTCTTTGTTGACTCTGGAAATGTTAGGCTTCACAAATAAGATCTTTTGTCTCTGATCTGCACCAGTTCTGCATTGCAGGACAAAATTACCATTTTAGTTTGAAGATCAGAAAGTTCTCTGCTGTATTTAAATTCCCCTGACAGCAGCTGCTGCAGTGAAACTAATAGGCCAACTGAATACTGAGCTTTTATGGTCTCAGAGAGAACGTGAGCACCCAGTCTAGGATCATGGATTTAAAGCGGAGTTCCGGCCATGAAAATGTTTTTTCAATAAAAATACCCCTGGGACAGTCAGGGCTAGTACATTCCACAATGGATAGCCTCTGAACTGTCCTGGGTCGCACTTACCTGTAAGAATTAATACTTATCTTGAAAATTTCTTCTCCAGCGCTGCCATCTCGGATGTGGGCAGCTGAAGCCAGGGCGTCCTCTTCTGCGTCCTCTTCCGTGTCCTCTTCTCCCAGAATGCGCCTGCACCGGCCCCACTCGTCACTTCCGGGGCAGGCGCGTCATCCCTCCACAGCTTCTGGGCATGCCCAGAAGCTGTTTAGCAGTGAATGCTGCGCCTGCACCGGAAGTGACGAGCGGGGCCGGTGCAGGCGCATTGATTCCTGGGAGCGATGACGTTCAGCTCCCAGGAATCAATGCAAAGAGGAAGTGACGGCGCGGCCACAGAGGGAGGAAGTGAAAGAAAGGTGAGTATATTTTTCTTCAATAACAAGGTAAGTAAACAAAAAAAATCATAACCATCCATTTCTTTTCCAGGTGACCAAAAGCAAGCGGATGGCCCAAAGTCGATTATGTTGATTTTGTGGCCGGAACTCCGCTTTAACTACCTTCTACAGGTCAATGAGACATGGACCCATAAGCTGGTGGGCTAAAGGAATTAAAGGGGGGGTGGGGAGCTGTAAAGTGACGTCAAAAAAGGGAGTGGAGTTAAACATATTAAGAGAAAGTTGAAGAAAATACAGCCCGGAACAGAAGTTGTGACCCACACCACCACCCTATAATGAAGTTTGGAGGAGTTGTTTTTTTGGTCAATGGAAGAACTCATATCCTAGCATGGGTGCCAAGGTTTGTAGATCATGTAGCTCAAGAGCTCAATGATAGCATGTTGCTTCTGTATTTTACACGTCTCTCTCAGGTCCATTCTAGCTGGTGAAGATCAGTGAACGTAAGTTTGTTGGTTTTTCTTTTCTCCAGCAGGACACTGGTGCCCGGGAAGCATGGCAGTGGGTGGGCACTCTCTAATACATATTATTTTTTCTTTGTTGACTCTGGTAATGTTAGGCTTCACAAATCAGATCTTTTGTCTCTGATCTGCACCAGTTCTGCATTGCAGGACAAAATTACCATTTTAGTTTGAAGATCAGAAAATTCTCTGCTGTATTTAAATTCCCCTGACAGCAGCTGCTGCAGTGAAACTAATAGGCCAACGGAATACCGAGCTTGTATGGTCTCAGAGAGAAGGCAAGCACCCAGTCTAGGATCATGGATTTACCTACCTTCTACAGGTCAATGAGACATGGACATATGGGCTTGTGGGCTAAACGAATAAAAGGGGGGGGGAGCTGTAAAGTGACGTCAAAAAAGGAAGTGGTGTTAAACATATTAAGAGAAAGTTGAAGAAAGTACAGCCCGGGTCAGAAGCTGTGACCCACACCACCACCCTATAATGAAGTTTGGAGTAGTTGTTTTTTTTGGTCAATGGAAGAACTCATATCCCAGCATGGGTGCCAAAGTTTGTAGATCATGTAGCCCAAGAGCTCAATGATAGCACGTTGCTTCTGTATTTTACACGTCTATCTTAGGTCCATTCTAGCTGGTGAAGATCAGTGAACGTAAGTTTGTTGGTTTTTCTTTTCTCCAGCAGGACACTGGTGCCCGGGAAGCATGGCAGTGGGTGGACACTCTCTAATACATATTATTTTTCTTTGTTGACTCTGGTAATGTTAGGCTTCACAAATCAGATCTTTTGTCTCTGATCTGCACCAGTTCTGCATTGCAGGACAAAATTACCATTTTAGTTTGAAGATCAGAAAGTTCTCTGCTGTATTTAAATTCCCCTGACAGCAGCTGCTGCAGTGAAACTAATAGGCCAACTGAATACCGAGCTTTTATGGTCTCAGAGAGAATGCGAGCACTTAGTCTGGGATCATAGCTTCTGTCTGTGTCACCCTGCAGGAGGAGGACAGACTCATAGCTCCCTTCCGTGTCACCCGCAGGATCATTGAATCACCTACCTTCTGCAGGTCAATGAGACATGGACACATGAGCTGGTGGGCTAAAGGAATTAAAGGGGGGATGGGGAGCTGTAAAGCGATGTCAAAAAAAGGGAATGGAGTTAAACATATTAAGAGAAAGCTGAAGAAAGTACAGCCCGGACTAGAAGGTGTGACCCACACCGCCACCCTATAATGAAGTTCGGAGGAGTTGGTTTTTTGGTCAATAGAAGAAGTCATGTCCCAGCATCGGTGTAAAAGATTGTAGATCATGTAGCTCAAGAGCTCAATGATAGGGGGGGGGGGGTGGCCGGCAGCCGGAGGATATGGTCACGTGAGAGCTGAGCTCCGTCTTCCCTGATCTCTCCGATCCTACATCAGCGACGCGGGTAAGCTGAACCAGCATATAACTTGACCCCCTGTACCTCTACACCATCTGGAGCACCATGGGGAAGAGAAAGAACAATGGGGGCCCCCGTAAACTGACCGACTTTTTTGTATCTGCGAGCACGCCGCGGTCCCAACATGGCGCCGAGGCCTGCTCGGAGCGGGACGGCGCAGGGACATGAGGGGTATGCGATCGCTGCCAGCATCATCCCACGGGACCCCTTTCCTCTAGTGGTAGCAGCAGATCCTCTGTGGGGGTTTCCCCATCCCAGAGCCCACTGAAATCAGCCCCTAAAACGCTCCTCTGACCACCAATTTGCTGGAGAACAAGGGCCTGGGGACATTTCACAGAACAGCACGCTGGAATTCTATGACCACATTAAGGACTTCCCTACTTTGGGCCAGCCGCTTACAGATAGCACCATGAAAGAAATGCTCCTTTCTCTTAATGGATCCTTGCATAGGGATCTTAATCACTGTGTAACCAACATTAAATCTGACCTGACAGACATCGGAGTACGGGTGGATCATATTGAATCTAAGATGGCGGACATCGCAGTGGCGCATAATGAATTAGTGGATGCCCATAACGACCGGGTGGTTGAGCTAGATAACATCAAAAGTAAATTGGCAGACCTGGAAGATAGGGCACGACGGAACAATGTTAAATTGCGGGGGGTGGGGTCAGTCCCCCCCTCTGAGCTCCGCGCATATGTGCAAACCATGATTCTGGCTCTGCTACCTGACACGCCAGTAGGTGAGGTGATTGTGGATAGAGCTCATCGTTTACCAAAGCCTCCACACCTACCAGATAAAGTGCCTAGAGATGTCATCGCTCGTATACACTTCTTTCATGTTAAAGATGACCTTATGCGCTTCACAAGGAAAGCTTCTCCCTTACCGGACCCATATCATAGGATCTCTGTTTTTTCAGACCTCTCTAGTACATGATGGCTGCCCGCAAGAAACTCTTACCCTTGACCAAGTTACTACGCAATAATCGGGTGGTCTACTCTTGGGGGTACCCTACCAAGTTGCTCATCACAAGGGAAGGGCGCACCTATGTCATCCGCTCAGCCGATGATGGCTTCCGTCTCACCAAGCAATGGGGTTTGCTTCCAGACCTAGGTGAACCACCGCAGTCCTCTAGCTCACCTTCTCATCTGGACCCAGAGTGGAGAAGAGTTAAAAAACCGTAATGCCTTACCTTGTTGTCCACCTAGCACATCATACCTGGATGTTCACCATGTGTCATATTCTGTGCACCGCTGGTAACGCGGAGCTGATCGGGAAGTAGGCGCTATTTCCCCCCTTTCCATTATGTCGCATGATGGGGTTTACCCCACTCTTTTCTCGTTTGTTTTCTATGTTTTTTTTTTTTTCGGCCTCTGTTCAGTTTATGTTCTTTATATCCTTCTACTACCAATAGTACTACTGGAATGTGTGAAGCTTACCCCATATACTCTCTTCTTGGAACTTGGAGTCTTCCTGAGTACGTTGTCGGGACACCATCCTTACCATCGGAACAGGTACTCTATACTCCTTCTCTCCTCCGTTATTTACTATGCAGCACTCTCGGATCTTACTGACACTTTGTGACCATGGTCCTTAAGTTCATTACTATTAATGCTAATGGCCTAAACAGCCCATTTAAGCAGAGGTCCCTTTGGAGAGAAGCTAAATCGCTTGGGGGGAGGGACATTTTGTGTGTGCAAGAGACCCATTTTGCAAACTTAAAATCGCCCAAGTGCTCTGACCCCCCGCTTTCCTCATGTCTTTACTTCCTCAGGACCTAGTAAGAAAAAAGGGGGTTCTTACTGCTGTAAGTAACACTGTGGCATTTACCCTTCATGACTCCCTAGCTGACTCGGCTGGGAGATACCTAATCCTGGTCTGTGACATTAACAACATTGCTTATACTGTTCGCTTTCTACGCTCTCTGAAGAGGAAAGTGGACCGTATCAAAAAAAGGATACACTATTTATTGTGGGGATTTTAACTGTGTTGTGGATGCTTCTGTGAACTGCTCTGCCCCCCAGAAGTGGTCGCAGAGCACTCTTCAACAGTTTCTGCACACTTCTGACTTGTACGATGACTGGCGCTGCAACTCCACCGAAAGACATTATACCTATTTTTCGGCACCTCACCAAACATATTCACAGATAGATCTCTTTCTGTCCGATCTACCCCTATTGAGAGCTGTGGATTCGGTGCAGATCCACTCTATGACTTGGTCTGACCACGCCCTGCTCTCTATGGTGGTTGTGGAGCGTAATGTATCTTCCCCAGTTCATCTGTGGCGTAACAATGTCTCCTTGCTCCACGACCGAAGCCATGGGGAGTGGTTGGGTGGTCGGATCAAGGACTTTTTTGTCGATAATGATGTCTCAAATATTAATATCTTTTCCCTTTGGTGTGCCCATAAGGCATACAGTAGGGGTCTATTGCTACAATTAGCTTCCAGGGTTAAAAAACAGCGGTCCTTAACTATGCTTAAGCTTATGACGAATCTACCAGGCTAAGCACAAAGACAACCCTTCTCCAGAGGTTCTGTCTGACCTTACTAATTGTACGCAAACGGTCAGAGCCGTGCTCCTGGAAGAGCATCTGCACCTTCTTTATGTTTTTAAAGCCAAATACTATGCAAAGGAAAATCGGGTGGGTAAAATGCTAGCCAACTACATTAAGAAAAGACAGCATAAAGCTAAATTATCCTCCCTGAAAGATCCAGTAACTGGGAACACAGTCCACCACCCTACAGCTATAGCCAATGCCTTCTCTAAATATTATAATGCTTTGTACAACTTATGTGATGACGCTAACACTCCCCAACCAACCGACGCCCCCATACAGAGCTTTCTGGGAGCACTGGCTCCTACTCTTGGTCCAGACAGTTTACAGACCCTTAATGCTCCTGTGTCTGAACAAGAAATTGCCAAAGCTATTAAGACACTCCCCTCTAATAAATCATCGGGAGCTGATGGTTTCTAGGCGGAATATTACAGGACCTACCAATCGACTCTAGCCCCCTATCTATGTAAACTATTCAATACCGCCATACAAACCTCCTCTTTCCCCAAGGAGATGCTCCAAGCAGTGATTGTTGCCCTTCCCAAACCTGGCAAACAACCGGATTCCCCCCAAAATTTAACACTGACTTAAAGATCTATGCCAAAATAATAGCCCAATGATTAGCTAATATTACTCCCTATTTAGTAAAAGGGGACCAAGTTGGCTTTGTCAGGGGTAGACAGGCGCCCGACGGCACGAGACGGATGTTCAATCTTCTTAAAATAGTGGAAGCTCGTAAGGTGCCCTCAGTGTTCCTGACTCTAGACACGGAAAAAGCATTTGATAGGGTTCACTGGGGGTACCTCAAGGCGACACTTTTCTACACGGTGCCGTCCGCGCGGATCCACACCTCCAATGCTATGTTCGACTCCTTCGATATTACGAATGACACCCGTCAGGGGTTCCCACTGTCCCCTTTGATCTTCACTTTGGTGATAGAGCCGCTAGCGGAGGCCATTAGGAACGACCCTAATATTAGAGGTTTACATGTAGATGGCAAGGATCATAAGATAGGATTGTTTTCTGATGATGTTATTCTTACCCTAATATCCTGGCTAGGCAGGCTGGCTGCCTTGAAGATGTTAGTTTTGACTAAAATCCTATATTTTCTAAGAACGATTCCTATATGCTTACCTGATGCCTTCTTCCGTGCTATGGACAGGGCCTTTCGGCGCTGCCTGTTGCGGGGCGGGTTGGCAAAGATATTATACTCGGTCCTGCTCAAGCCCAGGACTCTGGGTGGTGCTGGCCTACCTAATATTAAACACTATCATGCTGCAGCCCTACTGGACCAAATGAAGGCATGGTTCAGCCCTGGCCAGGATAGGTTATGGGTACAAATAGAAAGGGCACAGATGGGACGCAGAGATTTACCCTCTCTCCTGCTAGCTGCATTGACTAACCGTACACTATATCATCCGGACCTGCCATCTATCAAGGCTACTCTAATGGCGTGGGGCATGACCCCTGTGAGCAGCAGAGAACTTACCTTAGCATCCTACAAATTTTTGCTGCCTTCTTTAAGTATACCACAAAGCATGGGGCACCACTCCTTCATGTACCAACAGCTGAAGTGAAGTCACGAACTGACATCCCTGTTTCCTTCCTCCATGCCCAACTACATCACTATCACCTTAAATACCCTAACACAAAATGTTCTGTGCAGACAATGGTGTGGGATTATCTGCATACTGCTCATGCCAAGACCAAAGGTTTGTCATGGTTCTATAAGACGTTACAGTCGGCTCCCCCCTCCAAGTCGACGGCTATGTTGGAATGGGAGAGAGAATTTGCCTCGGTATACCCGCTAAAAGACTGGCATGCAGCTATTAGATCGCCTTACCAGTATACACACTGCACGAACCACTGGGAAACTGCCTTAAAAATCTTACATCTGAGCTACCTCACTCCCTCAGTCTAGACTTAAGAGGATGTTTAAAGAAAGTTCTGAGCTGTGCTGGCGACAGTGTGGCTCTAAAGGTACCATTTTCCATGTTTTCTGGTAGTGTAAACGATTGCAAAGCTTTTGGGTAGCTGTATATGCATTGATAGCCGCAGTGACTGGGTTAACATTACCTCTCTCTCATGCTCTAGCGTTGCTTAATCTAGGTATAGATGGGGTGCCTCCAAAGTTTAGATGCATACTCACCCATATTCTAACAGCAGCTCGAATGACAATTACAGGGGCCTGGCGATCTACCCGCCTGCCTACGGTGTATGAAGTCGTAAATAAAGTTAAAACGTACCACTCCAATGGCTCTGTGCTTAAGTTCCAAGCCCTATGGTCAGCCTGGTCAACATTGTACCCGGAGTGATTGACTTTAGACTCCACCCTGAATTCCAATGCTCATGTATAAATTATGTCTGATAACTGATACATCATTTTGGAGGTAATGTTCGGACTGTCCTGTTGATAGTCAAATTGTTCATATCTAAACCCTTTCTTACCACTAGGACTCTGATTACAACAGTCATGGTTATGTGTTCAGAATTAGTGGGATGTGACTTAGTTGACATGCTGAATATGGTGGCTCCCAGGCCGGAGTATCTAAATGGTGTCGGGAGGGGGGGGGGCAGTCCTGGCACAGTGTGTTCCCTTAGGGGTGCGGGACTGATCGCGCCGCCCTCTGACCTGCACAGCGCTGTTTCTTTAGCCCTTTATATTTTATGCATTCATTGTTGTTTGTCACATGTATTCCTGTTACATATTGCTAGAAGCTTGACTGTATGTATGATTAATTATTGCATGCTCAACTCACTGTTGTGGTGAGGATTTGTTCGTATTTGTTGTATACCTGAAAATCTTCAATAAAAACTATTGAAAAGAGCTCAATGATAGCACATTGCTTCTGTAGTTTACATGTCTCTTTCAGGTCCATTCTAGCTGATGGAGATCAGTGAACATATGTTTGCTGGGTTTCTTTCCTCCAGTAGGAGACTGGTACCCGGGAAGCATGGCAGTGGGTGGGCACTCTCTAATACATATTATTTTTTCTTTGTTGACTCTGGTAATGTTAGGCTTCACAAATCAGATCTTTTGTCTCTGATCTGCACCGATTCTTCATTGCAGGACAAAATTACCTTTTTGTTTGAAGATCAGAAAGTTCTCTGCTGTATTTAAATTCCCCTGACAGCAGCTGCTGCAGTGAAACTAATAGGCCAACGGAATACCAAGCTTTTATGGTCTCAGAGAGAACGCGAGCACCCAGTCTAGGATCATGGATCTACCAACCCTCTGCAGGTCAATGAGACATGGACACATGATTCATAAATCACAATCTACAACATAATTAGACAATACAATATAATTAATAAAAAGAGTCACCCCCCTTCACAAAATACAAACTAAACCTCTCCCATAGGTTCACTGTGATGAGAGTGTGCCCATGTGCATGTCGGAGGGCAAACCTATTTTAACGCTTTTCGCCTGTATGGCTTCTTCAGGAGTATTGCGTGAAGAGGACTCCCAATAGGAGGTGACTATAAAAAGAAAGAAAACAAGACATACTAATACAAAATTAATTCTACTCCTAATCCAATATTATTTATTCACTTCGGGTAGCCGATATTTGCCTAGTCCCAGGCTAATGGTCTGCCAAGACAGCCGTGGATACTAATTATGTATGAAAAACAACAAAGGGGAGAACGGGGTGTGGTCACATCCAATGTGGAGGAAGAAAGGAGAAAAATCCACCCACATCCATTTATACGACCCAATCGAGGAAGGGAAAGCTCTAAATAGATATAGAACACTCAGCTCCAAGGGTGCTTCCTACAAAGCAAACAAATCCATGGGGAAAGTTCAGTTAAAATGTCTTTGCAGTGGATTATATATAATTCACCAGTCATCCATATAGACCATTTAGAGTCATACCTTATCTTCACCAGATTAAGTCCTAATGATGAGAATACTCCATGCTCTATCCTTGCCACCATTCACCTGTCATATAGGCAGAGGGAAAAAACCCACCAGGGATAGAGACAGAATTAGCCAAGTGAATATCGGTATACAATGATATCCCTCAAATTAAATAGTACAGTTACCTTTTAGTGCATGAATTAAAAGGTAACCACCACTGGCACGTCCATCTAAATATACAGGGTCAATGACCACAATCATAGCATCCTATATAGGAGAAAATGGCGCCAAAACACACCGCTTCACTCCTCCCTCTGTGTACTGACATCTCCTAAAATGCGACGGAGATCGTCAGATGGGAAGATGTTACCATGTTACCGCGCATGCGCGGTAATGGCGGGATGTGCGGTAACCGCCCCTCTTACACCCTCTTACTCCCCTCTTACACGCGTAACCTCTCAACCAAGAGGGGTAAGGGGAACCTATGCCAAAAAATGGAGTGGTGTTAAACACATTAAGAAAAAGTTGAAGAAAGTACAGCCTGGGACCAGATGGTGTGACCCACACTGCCACCCCATAATAAAGTTTGGAGGATTTGGCTTTTTAGTCAATAGAAGGAGTCATGTCACAGCATGGGTGTCAAAGATTGTAGATCATGTAGCTCAAGAGCTCAATGATTGCATGTTTCTTCTGCATTTTACATGCCTCTTCTGGGTCCATTCTAGCTGGTGGAGATCAGTGAACATATGTTTGCTGGTTTTCCTTTCCTCCAGTAGAACATTGGTGCCCGGGAAGCATGGCAATGGGTGGGCACTCTCAGAAGTCATGGAAAGCAATCCAGGCTGTAGAGCGGCCAGATGGCCTTCATTGGCTAGTCGACAGTCGACTTGTGGAGTATAAACGCTCCTGGAGACTTCAGCTGGCGGTGTGATTACAAGCTCAAGTCCTGGCAGTCAGTTTGGCAGCCATTTATATTGCTTTCAATCTCAAGCCCTGATGAAGGGAGTGGTTTTGAACCCTCAAAACATGTTGACTACTCGTTAGATTGTCCTCCTGATCTTAATTAGAATACAGTGGTATCTGGACCTTAAGTGGTGTGGCACTTCAGTTTACATTTTTGTGAACTATTGTGGAGAGAGAGGAAGCATATAGTGTCAGGCATGCTGAGAGGGGCATGTAACCCAACAGATATGAGACTATCAGGGTGTTAGGGCCTGGACCTGTACCTAAGTCCTCTGCTGTGTCTGGATGTAACTCTTCTTGCTCAGCCACCTTCAATGCAGGACAGCTCATGGCTTGTTTGCTGACTATGCTTCTGCTTGATCCCTACCTGCTATATCTGCTACTGGACCCCAGCTTGCTAACCTCCTGCTGGAGCGATCATGAGGACTGTAACCTGGTAATAACATGCTGTAAGACCAATCTCAACCATCAGGAGCTCTGGTACCTAGATGGAAGTTTGAATAAGGTTGGTGGTAACCTAATCAGTAGGGCCTGCGACACGTACAATATGCAACATCACACGGCCATTTTGAAGGTGTTACATCTACTGAACCCACTCAGAGTAAGACTGCACCAAAAGTTAAGATCATTTTTAAAGAAGTGGGTTAAAAATTGCACAGTGGAGATCAAACAGGTCGGTAGTGAAGTCAGTACACAAGTACATGATTGGGTCTTCAGCCCAATGCAACGTGAAATGGCCGCAGCAATCGAAGTTCCCATGTCACAACCGAGATGTTAAGTGTGGATAAGATTGATTTTACCATTCCATAACGAACCGCATACTCTTAGAGCTCGTAATCTGTAAGGCCAGAGATGAAAATCAATGTTTATAAACAATGTTACTTTGTATCTCTCTATCTCCTGGCTGATCAATGTTTATAAACAATGTTGCTTTGTATCTCTCTATCACAATGTTACTTTGTATCTCTCTATCTTCCATCTGATTAATGTTTATAAACAATGTTACTTTGTATCTCTATCTCCTGTCTGATGTTTATAAACAATGGTACTTTAGTATCTCTCTATCTCCCATCTGATCAATGTTTATAGACAATGTTACTTTGTATCTCTCTATCTAATGTCTGATCAATGTTTATAAACAATGTTACATTGTATCCCTCTATCTCCTGGCTGATCCATGTTTATAAGCAATGTTACTTTGTAACTCTCTAATTTCCATCTGATCAATGTTTATAAACAATGTTACTTTGTATCTCTCTATCTCCTGTCTGATCAATGTTTATAAACAATGTTACTTTGTACCCTCTATCTCCTGGCTGATCCATGTTTATAAGCAATGTTACTTTGTATCTCTCTATCACAATGTTACTTTGTATCTCTCTAATTTCCATCTGATTAATGTTTATAAACAATGTTACTTTGTATCTCTCTATCTCCTGTCTGATCAATGTTTATAAACAACGTTACTTTGCATATCCCTATCTCTTGTCTGATCAATGTTTATGTA
The DNA here is from genome assembly GCF_965119305.1 of Pelophylax lessonae. Classification (NCBI taxonomy): domain Eukaryota; kingdom Metazoa; phylum Chordata; class Amphibia; order Anura; family Ranidae; genus Pelophylax; species Pelophylax lessonae. Next base: position 13,828,215 of record NC_138774.1, read on the forward strand.
ACAGAACCTCAGACCCACACTGTACTTGTGGTCTTCCGTCAGTATGTGGCTTCCTCCAGTCTGGACATAGATGGAGATATTCCAACCGCCCTACATACAAAAACTAGCCTGAACTTAGCTTGTATGTCTCTGAAAGCAACTCACACTTTATTGAACACAGGCGCAAAAGATAACAACTCAGGGGACAATCCCCCCCTCCCACTCTTTGCATAATAACAACACACTGGGCGGGGAACTAAATTCTGTAACATGACACACAGGTGTATTCAACTTTCCAACAGTAGACAGTCTTTAGGAAGGGCTGCTGGAGAAATCCCCTCCTCCCCTCTAGAAGCTAATACACATGTACATCCCATAATAAGTTGATCTTAAGGCAGACAGAACAACAATATAACAAAGGAATGCAGGTACTTAACAGTAACAAACCCCACCCCATCTCAACCTATCTAGCAGAGGTCTATGGGACACCATTTCCAATATTATAACAGTCTGAAAGGTGAAATTGTTCATCTTTATATATTTCTTTGAGGAATATTATTCTTAAATATTGCAGTCATAGGTTCAACACAAACCACACATACAGAACCCAGGATAGCCGGGATAACACCAAATGCTGAGTCGGGTGTGGTTTTACAGCGAGTCTGGTTAGTGCAGACCCAACTGGGGTTCTTGGTCACCCTGTGCCCCTAATAGGCACAGGGGGACTTACACATAAGAGGAGACTAGGGGGCAGAGAGAGGGTTTTCCCAACCCCTCTAAGGTAAGCTGAGTTCCACAGGACCTCCAACCAAAGTGACTCCCGTCACAGTTTATAAACAATGTTACTTTGTATTCCTCTATCTCCCGGCTGATCAATGTTTATAAACAATATTACCTTGCATCTCTATGGCCCCGTTCACACTGGGGCGACGCTACTTCCCGGGGTGACCTCACAGGTCGTGGCGCGCATTACCTGCCCCGCGACCTCGGAGCGGCCGGCATGGACTTCATAACATTGAAGTCAATGCAGGTCACTCCAGGTCGCCACAAAGAAGATCCTGACCCTTTTTCTAAGTCGGAGCGACTTGTGTCGCTCCTATTAGAACGGGTCCACAGCTTCTCTATGCCAGGCGACCTACGGTGACCTGTCAGGCGACCAGGTCGCCTGACAAGTCGCCCCAGTGTGAACGGGGGCTTAATCTCCTGTCTGATAAATGTTTATAAACAATATAAACAATGTTACTTTGTATCTCTTTATCTCCCATGTTTATAAACAATGCTACTTTGTATCTCTCTATCTCCTGCCTGCTCAATGTTTTTAAACACAGTTACTTTATATCTCTCTATCTCCTGTCTGATCAATGTTTATAAACAATGTTACTGCAACACCAGTTAGTACTTGGACCCCACACCTCAGTTGAGCCCTTATCACACCCCATGGTGACCTGCTTGTTCAGTTATCCAGCTGGTCGGTGGGAACTGCCCTACTGCTATAGCTACTCGTCTCTGAGCCTGACCCCAGACCGGGACACAAGGAAAGTTTTTAAGGAGCTGTACATAGAGGTTCTTTTGGAGAAGCGCCTGAAATAGAAAATCTCTTTATGCTTTTGCATATTTGCCACCAAAATGAAGCTTTCCATCTGCTGCATGGTCACCTCTCTCTTGAAACATTGGCTACATTAATATTCAGGGTAATGAAAAAAAATGCTGTTAGCAGACTCACCAGTTCTTCTGGTTTTTGCTGATCATCACTAATGAAGTCAAACTGTTTACATTCGAAAACACAGCGCAGGTTTTGTATCACACGTTTCAATTCATTTGGAGAGTAAGCAATGTAGGTCAGTGGCTGTCAATCTCTCAGGTGGCTCTCTGTCCTAGCTATCTTGCTATCTAGCTAATTAGATGGAGACGCTTTTAATTACAGGTCTTTCTACTATCAGTTTAAGAATCAAATTTAAAAAAAAAAAATGTAATGTAACAATATGTGTATTAACCACTTAGGCCCCAGAGGATTTGGCTGCTCAAAGACCAGGCCCTATTTTGCGATTCGACACTGCGTGATATTAACGGACAATTGCGCGGTCGTGCGACGCTGTACCTAAATGAAGTTGATGTCCTTTTTTTCCCACAAATAGAGCTTTCTTTTGGTGGTATTTGATCACCTGTGCAATTTTTATTTTTTGCGCTATAAACAAAAAAAGAGCGACAATTTTGAAAAAAAATAACAATATTTTTCACATTTTTTTATATGAAATTCTCAAAAAAAAAGAGTTAAAATCAATTTTTTTTAACATTTTAGGTCAATTTTGTTTTCTACTACATATTTTTGGTAAAAAAAATCGCAATAAGCGTATTTTGATTGGTTTGCGAAAAAGTTATTGCGTTTAGTAACCACTGGAAAGATTTATGTCATTTTTATTGTTTTTCTTTTTTAACTAGTAATGGCGGTGATCTGCAATTTTTTTTGCGGGACTGCAACATTGCGGCGGACAGATCGGACCCGTGACTGACATTTTTGATACTTTTGGGGGTACCAGTGACATTACTACAGTAATCAGTGCTATAAATATGCACTGTTACTGTCAAAATGACACTGGCAGGGAAGGGGTTAACTTTATTGGTGATCAAGGGGTTAAGTGTGTCCCTAGGGGTGTGATTCTAACTGTGATGTAATCACAGAGACATATGATCCTACATAGCAGGATCGCATAGCCTCTGTGCTTACATCAGGGAGAATGACAGACGGCTGTGTTTACATCAGCCATCTGTCTTTCTCCCTCTCCTGTGGAAGATCGCGAGTGGCCGGCGGACATCGGAGCCGCCGGTCACACGCGCTGGCTAGGCAGGAAACGAGCAGGGGCGGGAGCGCGCCGCCTACAGGCTCATGGGCACGCGACGTATGTCTACGTCACTTTGCCCAGGAGAGGCTGACTGCCGCAGTAAATAGTCGTGCGGCGGTCGGCAAGTGGTTAAGTACTATACCTGCCAATGAGAGAGTAGATAAAACATAGAGTATTTGTCCTGAACTCTGTACAAGTTCCTTGCTAAATAATATTCAGTCTTGCTCCTTTTTTTCCTGAAAACATGTGTAGGCACTCTCACAACCCCTGAACTACCTCTGAATAGGGATGATCGAACGGTTCGGGTCAACCATCAGTTCGGCCCGAACATTGGGTGCTCGAGGTTCGGCCGAATTTAGAACTTTTTGCCCAAAAAGTTCGGAATTCGGCAACCAGAACCGCCCAAAATGCAATGGTTCAGGAAATGGGCTTTAAAAGCCAGTGATTGGACCAGAACCATTAGCAAAAGCCAATTGAGGGGGCAGGAGAATGCTAGGAATGTGATTGGAGTGACTAGGGGGTCCCTAGACCAATCATTAGTGAATACGCCCCCCAGTATATAAGATCGCCCCCCGCCATATTCCTAGCATTGTTATACTGGACATGGAAGAGAGTGGAAGCAGTTCTGTTAATTTTACTTTAAAAGTGTCATTGGGCTATTTTTAGTGTGAGGAAAGGGATATCTAGTGTAGTTAGAGTGCTCCTTTACACTTAAGTTAGCTTAAAAAATTTAGTTTCTGTAGGGAAAGTATGAAGTGTCAGGGTGACCGTAATGTAGTGTAGGGTTAACTGGCAGTGACTGCTATGGCAGGGTGACAAAACCCTCCCATAGCAGGGTGACCGCTATAGAGAAATGATCATTTCTCTGAATTGCTTCGGCACACCCATATGGCTTCTCACCAGCCAAGCATTTTTTATGCTGCAGGGGCTGCCACTGCCAGTGCTTTTTTGAGGACATGTTTGATGTCAGACATGACATCTGAACATGTGTATAGGGGGTATAGATAGATATATATGTCTGAATATATACCCCTAGACATATATAGGTGTGATAGTAGCAGAAATAAATGCTTGCGCTAATGAAATCATTTACAGTAGTATATTTCTGCTACTATCACACCTATATATGTCTAGGGGTATATATTCAGACATATATGTGTATATATACCCCCTATACACATGTTCAGATGTTTTGCCTGCCTCAAAAGAACCCAAAAAAATGCCAAAAAAACGCTAGCGTCAAAAAAAAAAAATGCCCAGGTGTGTTTTTGCTGGCATTTTTTGGGGGGTTTTGGAGGCAGGCAAAACATCTGAACTTGTGTATAGTGGTGTATATACACACATCCATATATTTATATACACACCTAGACATATATAGGTGTGATAGTAGCAGAAATATATGCTTGCGCTAATGAAATCATTTACAGTAATATATTTCTGCTACTATCACACCTATATATGTCTAGGTGTGTATATAAATATATGTATGTGTGTATATATACCACTATACACAAGTTCAGATGTTTTGCCTGCCTCAAAAGAACCCCAAAAAATGCCAAAAAAACGCTAGCGTCAAAAAAAAAAAAATGCCCAGGTGTGTTTTTGCTGGCATTTTTTGGGGGGTTTTGGAGGCAGGCAAAACATCAGAACTTGTGCACAGTACCACTATACACAAGTTCAGATGTTTTTCCTGACTGCAAAGAACCCAAAAAAATGCCTGCTTTGAAACCGGCAAGTGTGGAGAGAAGCTAACCCCCTGAGCTGAAAGTTTTCTAATACATACAATCCTTTTTTTTCTGGTTCTGGACATGCTACAGAGCTGAAACTTCACAGGTACACCTTTTAGACCCCCCAGACACAAAATCACACAAAAACAAGTTCTTAAAAATTGTTATTTTTGATAAAAAAAGCCAATTATTGAAAAAATTAAAAAGAAAAAGAGAGATTTTTTTATTTTTACTTTGGATTTCAGATCTGGGGGGGTCTAAAAAGTGTACATGTGAAGTTTCAGCTCTGTAGCATGTCCAGAACCATAAAAAAAGATTGTTTGTATTAGAAAACTTTCAGACAGGGGGTTGGCTTCGCTGCTGTAACACCTTGCCGGTTTAATAGAAGGCATTTTTTTGGGTTCTTTGCAGTCAGGAAAAACATCTGAACTTGTGTATAGTGGTACTGTGCACAAGTTCTGATGTTTTGCCTGCCTCCAAAACCCCCCAAAAAATGCCAGCAAAAACACACCTGGGCATTTTTTTTTTGACCCTAGCGTTTTTTTTGGCATTTTTTGGGGTTCTTTTGAGGCAGGCAAAACATCTGAACTTGTGTATATATACACACATACATATATTTATATACACACCTAGACATATATAGGTGTGATAGTAGCAGAAATATATTACTGTAAATGATTTCATTAGCGCAAGCTTATATTTCTGCTACTATCACACCTATATATGTCTAGGTGTGTATATAAATATATGGATGTGTGTATATACACCACTATACACAAGTTCAGATGTTTTGCCTGCCTCAAAAGAACCCCAAAAAAATGCCAAAAAAACGCTAGCGTCAAAAAAAAATGCCCAGGTGTGTTTTTGCTGGCATTTTTTGGGGGGTTTTGGAGGCAGGCAAAACATCAGAACTTGTGCACAGTACCACTATACACAAGTTCAGATGTTTTTCCTGACTGCAAAGAACCCAAAAAAAATGCCTTCTATTAAACCGGCAAGGTGTTACAGCAGCGGAGCCAACCCCCTGTCTGAAAGTTTTCTAATACAAACAATCTTTTTTTTCATGGTCCTGGACATGCTACAGAGCTGAAACTTCACATGTACACTTTTTAGACCCCCCAGATACTAAATCCAAAGTAAAAATCAAAAAATCTCTCTTTTTTTTTTTTTTTTAATTTTTCAATAATTGGCTTTTTTATCAAAAATGACAATTTTTAAGAACTTTTTTTTGTGTGATTTTGTGTCTGGGGGGTCTAAAAGGTGTACCTGTGAAGTTTCAGCTCTGTAGCATGTCCAGAACCATAAAAAAAAAGATCATATAGGTGTTAGAGTTAAAGGAGGGTCCCGACCCACATCCCTGTTCTACTGAAAAATTACCTTTTTTTTTTTCATGGTTCTGGACATGCTACAGAGCTGAAACTTCACATGCACACCTTTTAGACCCCCCAGATACTAAATCCAAAGTAAAAATCAAAAAATCTCTCTTTTTTTAAATTTTTTCAATAATTGGCTTTTTTATCAAAAATGACAATTTTTAAGAACTTTTTTTTTGTGTGATTAATAGTTAATGGGGCATGACCCAGAACCCTAGGCACTTGTTAGGGGCATTTATTGGGTTTTAGGGCTTAAAAATTGTGTTTTTTGATTACTGAAGTTCGGGTCCCATTGATTTCAATGGGGTTCTGAAATCCGAACCAAACTTTTGGAAAATTCGGGTGTTCTGGTCGAACCGAACTTTTCAAAAGTTCGATCATCCCTACTGGTTAGCAATGCCTTGTGGGTTTGTTATTTTGTGATGTGTGGTTGGCTGAAGTAAATATTGAATTTTCCATTTGGATTGTGTCACTTTGACCCTTTTGGCCAGTAGTTTACCTGCCCGGTTGGCATTGGCGTATGAGCTATGCTTTAGGCATCTTAGGTGTTTATCATATTGTTGCATTAATAGGCTTCTCAATTCATTTCTACCTTTTTGAAGGGAAGCTGATAGTGTGGGTGATGGTGTAGATAGATTTGTGGCTGACTTCTAATTTATGTATTTCAGTGGTGAGTTTGTTTATTTGAAGGTCATAGCATCTCTTAACTCTAGCACCTTGTTGAATGAGTATTCCCCTGATATACGCTTACCCTCTCCACAGGGTATTTGGGTCTTCTACTGACCTAGCATTATGAGTAAAGAAGTTCCTTTAGATGTTGGGCTATTACTTTTGAACATTTAGATTCCTGCATTAGCCTTATGTTGCAGCGCCAGATGAGGGTTGCGGCAGGAGCGTAACTACAGGGGTTGCAGGGGTTGCAATTGCATCCGGCCCTATGCTCCAGGGGGCCTGTGCGGCTCCCCTGTACACCTGGATAGGAGGGGGGGGGGGGGCAGCATGTAGAGAAATCACTGTCCTCCTTTTTCCTCCTGTAGCTGCAGCAGTAAAATTGAGGAGATTGGTTCCTCTGTATGCTGCACCCACCACTTCTCCTATCCAGTTCAGTTGTGTTCTGCTATCTCTGGGCCCCTGTGTGCTCCCCTGGTCCCCCCCCTCCCCCACTGTGCTGCATCCCCCCCCCCCCACTGTGCTCCCTCCCCTCTCCTGCCGGCTGCTGCAGGGGATGTGTCACAATAGAGAACCAGGAAGGGGTCGGTAAATATGTAATTTACCAGCTCCTTCTTTTTCTGAATGGACAGAGTCATAGTCAGTGACATTGTAAAAAAAATAAAATAAAATGATAAAAAATAATACAATTAAAATGCCAAAAAATAAAAACTACTGACACCAGTGGGTGAACTTCCAGGATCGCAATGGTCACACTTGCGACCGGGTCCTGGCATTCCACTACCGTGGGGGGGCCCAAGATGGCAGGAAGGGGGCCCACTGTAGAACTTGTGAAAGGGTCCCGCTGCGGGACCGTAATAAAAGGGCCCCGCAATGAGAGTAAAGGGCCCTGGGATCAGTAAGAAAAGCCCCAGGTGTGAAGGGAAGGGCCCCGGCCAGGGGTCCGGGGGGCACTTCATGGTTTCTTGCACTGGGGCCCTGAAGGTTCTAGTTACGCCTATGGGTTGCGGGGAGGGCACCCTTTTTCCTAATATAAATAGAAACAGCAGCATGGCCAGGGCCTTTGCTTTTAGAAAATATATAACTTTTGGGGGCTATAAATAATTATCTAGAGTAAGAAAATGCAGATTTTTCCACGTATGAGAGAAGGTTCAGAATTGGCTTGGGCAGCCATTAGTTAAACAAGTGAGCTGATACTTTGTTTAAGAGAGGATTTTATTTATTTTCCCACTTATGTCCAATTTCCAGCTTGCCTTGCCTGCTAATGCAAAAAAAATAAAAAAAAGAAACAGAAAGAAACTGGCAAACGTGTGGTGTAAAAAATCAGGAAATATCAGATCTTCTGCACTCTACCGAGCAAACAGTTTCCCGGTCTCTGCCTACGGCACAAAATATTTACTTCTGTTTGCACTTCTTTCATGTGGTCTTTAATTAATCCCCCTCTTTTGGGAGTCATATTGTGTGTCGTTTTATGGCCGAGTTGTTTTGTGCCTGAAACAAAATTGTGCTTGCAGAGGAGAGAGATGCCGCAGTCTCCAGCTTTCCGATTAAACCAACGTTTTACTCCGCGCCAAAACTACTGATACTGCCACCGAGGAAGGACTGGTCTTGGCAATCTCTCACAAGTGGAAAAAAAAAAACAAAGACGACTGAACAGAACAGCAAGCAGGAATCGATGGAGGAAAGGATAATGGAAACTAAGCAGATTCTGCACCGTTGTATTTGGCATTTTAATTGGTAGTATTTGGCACTACTGGACTTCAGTGCCGAAAAAAGAATTCCAGCATTTTAAGGGGTCAGCCCACCCTAAAAAAATATTAAAGAGGAACTACACCAAAACCCCCTCACTCTAGTGCTTTTTTTTTTTCCTGCCCTTTCTAACTTGCCAGCCTGCCAGGTTATCGTAAAGTGGTTGCAAACCTCTAAAATGATAAATGAACAAAGCATATACTTCTATAGTGTGTACTTGTCTCAACCCAATGGACACTGGTTATTGGTGCAAAAATGTAGGTACTAGTGTGCCCCAGAGTTTCTCAGGGAAATCAAATAAATTTGATTTAAAACTCTATAGAAAAGTCCATGAAGTCCAAAAAAGTCCAAGTCACAGACTTAGGAGGCTTTCGAAGAGGACTGCAGGCTAGATTCTGGCCACTCTCTGTGTGGAGCAAACCTTATTGGGAATCTCATCAACTCAAGCCACCTGTCTTTCATACAATATTAATTAACAACATATTATCTACTGTGGGGATGTGTTTACACTCATAATAATGTGTATTGTTCTTTGGGAGCTCAATGCCGGTGGGTCTAACCTGGAATGAGATCCCTGATTGTTCAGGTGGTTAATTGTGTCATCTATTGTTTGCCTGATAGCATTCTGTGCATTCTTCCTAGGCTGATTTAAGTGCTCAGTTAATTGGCATGTTAATGATATCATGGTCTGCTAAAGTAAGTGCTAGAAGGGGATTAGCCATGAGTCAGCCCTACCTCGTTATCTAACCATTGTGTGATGTTTTGGTTAAATATTTGACTGGTCACTGACATACTTCTCACGTGTATAAAAGTCTGTAAGTTGGTTCACATAAACAGTTCATTCTGGTTGACTCCAAAATTTGTACTGTCTTGTTCTTGGGGTAACTATAGCCAGATTCACAGGTCTCGTGTTCCAGAGCTTAGGAAGCAGCTTCCCCTTTCACTGGCCCTCCTGACTAACTTCTCCAAAGTGCTCCAGACTGAACACTCTCTCTCCACAGTTCTCCAGACTGAACACTCACCAGCCCAACCAGCTGACTTCTCAGGGTATATCCCGGTTGTGCTGACCTGCTCTTGACGTCCTCTCCTTGCTCCCATGCCTCCAGAATAGGATTCCTCCGTGTGTTGTAGAGGGTCCCTCCAGAAACCTGAGCCCCCAGACTAGACAGCCTCCTGAGCACTCCATCTCCATCTTTCATCTGACTGCCCCTACTGGCATGACTCTTGCCTATTTATGAGGTGCCTATCCCCTTCAAGCCCCTTTTTGCTGGGGCTTGGTTGGGGACCTCATAAATATACCAAACAACCCCTCCTATCTTCCACCCACTACATCTAGAAGCTTCTCCAAGGTTACAGAAAATAGGGGAAGGCATTAGAAGAAACAGCTGAGTCATCCAGCCTCCCTGAGTCACTCAGCCCTGGTCTGGCACTCAGCCAAACCAATTCACTGTACCTATTCTAACAGCTAACTATATATACTAACAGACTAGCTAGAGGGTGCTAAACATGGAATAAGCTATGCAGGGCTTTTTTTCTCTGAAAATAGATGCAGGAACTCAACCACGGTCCCCTCAAAACCCCCTCCCCCCATACACAACCTTAAAGCCGCATCAAATAGTGGCTGTGGCCAAATTTCACTAACAGTGGAAGGGTCTTAAAAGGGGTATTAAATACATACAGAGTGCAGAGTACAGGAGTGCACTATGTGCAGAGTTTGAGGATGCATTATGTACAGAGTGCAGAGTTTAGTTGTTTGCTGCATACAGATTGCAGAGTTCAGGGGTGTGCAATGCACAGAGTGCAGAGTTCAGCCTTCTTCCATAGCTGCTTACCTCTCCATTCCCTAACCACATCTCTTTCACCTCTCTTCAGCTATGGCCTCTGCATGCAACCCCCCCTCCACTGCCCCTATATCCCCCCCCCTCCTTAAAAGCTCCATAATCTTCCACCTTACTTTTGTTGTTGCATTAAGCTGAAGCACCCAGCCAGCTCTAGTACCTCCCCGCATACTGTAGGTGGCTCCACCTCTCTCACTTGCAGGGAGATCATCCAGTGGGGGTGTCAGCATCCGCACTGCACCACAGGCACCTGCATCTCCCTTGTCCCCATCCTGCACTTAGTGGGAGCCACTCAGGAGATCAGATCTATGGGAGCCATTTGGGAGACAAGCTGTCATGTGTAAACACAAAAGCTGGATTTCTATATATACAAGTGATAGTGGTGAGCAGGGAATAGATGGCCTAAACCAGAGGTGGTAGAACTGAGTTCCACCAAGTTCCAGCTGAAAAAAGCCCTGAAGGTATGGTTGTCACCCAGGTTGGACATGTGCTTTTCTAAGGAAGGTCCACTGCAATCCAGTATAAAATGACAAGTGCGAGCGCATTCATGTGGTCCTGTGCATAGGGTCACTGCCGGTTGTACACTCAGTGGCAAGCACATAGGCGTAAGATCAAGGTGCAGAGTGGTGTGGGGCGTAGTAAACACACAGAGTCCAAGTCAGGCAACAAAGTTAAATTGTAAAGAAGGTTCAACGCAACTTATTCAGACCCAGTGGGTAAGCACACCCATCCGGCACCAGTTATGAACAGTGACAGGAGTCTGAGGACTTGAAGATGTTGACAGCATCTGGAACGAGGAGCGGAATGCTGCCTGGCGGTTCCACACCCAAAAGGAAGGCTTCCTAAACAGAAGGAAGGTTCCTTACTCCTCTGGAACCTTTCCCTACCTCTAAGCACTGTCTCTGTCAGAAGAGAATCCTCATGTGCCAAAGTGTGGTAAAGTGTGCCAAACCAGGGAGTCAGAGTCAAGTGTTACTAAACCCAGGAGCCTGCAGTCACTATATCTGCTCTCCCGCAGTACACAGAACATGGAAATGCAATAATTTTATTAATAAGAACTTCTAAATACCTTTTCTCATTGGCAGTATAAAGCAGTCTTGTGACTTCTATTAGTTCCTGGTAAAGCTCTAAGAAACGGTTCACACTACTCCGACTTGGGACACGACTTGTGTGCCCTCAAGTCGCCCCAAGTCTCTTGTCATCACAAATTCAATGTAAATGAATGAGAGCCGTCTTAATATGCACTACTGAAGTCGCTCCAACTTCAGAAAAGGTTCCTGTACTACTTGTGCCCATAGACTTCAATGGGAGTCGCCTCTAAGTTGGATCCTTATCTATTTTCAAGCGACTGTGATCAGACTTTCCAGGAAGAAGAAAGAGATTACCCAGGCATTCCCCACAGACAAAGTCGCCTATCATTTAAGTCTCTCTCAAAGTAGTGCACAAGTCTTTTCTAAGTAAGTCTCTTACAAGTCTCTAACAAGTCTCTTCAAAGTCACGCTAAAAAGTCGCTCCTTCATGGGGCGACTTTCTAGTCGCGGTATTGTGAACCGCTCTAACACATACCTAAAGATGCAAAACTGAGTTCAAGCATTAAAATGTATTTTATGAAGAAGATATTAGCCGGCTGTTTAGAGACATTAACGTCCTATACAATCTTTTGTCGATACTCGTGCATTCTGTGTGGACTCCCCGCAGCCATTGTCCTTTATTATATTTTGCAGAATAAACTTCATCACAATTAACCTCTGTTGTTAAGCAGATGCGGAAAGTCCTGTCATTTTGCTATCTTCCTACAAAAGCTCCAAATTACACACGAAAATAATGGAAAGTTCAGAGAAGCCGGCCGCGTATTCTCTTTGTCTGGAGAAAAAGCCCATAAGGAATCAAAGCAAGCTTTAAATACTGCTTTGACGTAGGTGTGTGTCTTTGTCCGGGAGAGAGAAATCGATGGAAATTACCCTTAGGGATAGAGGCACGCAGGATCTCAACCTAATGAAGGTTGACAATGGCCATTATTGATGTCCCTATCGCAGATGACAAGAAGTTTTGAAGATTGTTCCAACATACACACATTTTTCAATTGACAAAGTGATTTTCTTTCTTCTTTCCCGAACAGTAATGTCTTGGCCACTATAGAAAACTTGGGTTAGAAAAGGACACAAACATAAAAATAAATGTTGTCTGTTTTATTATTCAAGTTAACCTCATGTGGAGATGGATCAACCTAAAGTGGTGTTCTAACCAGAACTTTTTTTCCAGCTGACTGAAAAGGAAGTCAGGACAATCACAGACAGAAAAAATAGGTTGAGGCACTTTTTAGGTATTCAAGATTATTGGTTTGCACCTTGGTTTTTTTGGTTAATTACTGTATAGAAAAACAGAATTACAGAGAATTTAATCCTTCCAAAGTTTTACTAGAATTCCTTCACCAAAAAAAAAAAAATGTTTTCACCTTCTATAAGCTGTGAGACATAAATGATGTGATGGATTTTTTAAGCCTTGGGGACTCCACTGAACACGTATCCTTATCAGAACTGGAACTTTCATTTGTCGAAGAGGCCAAGCCCAACTCCTGAAACACAATCCCACACCATAATCCCCCTCCACTAAATGATTTGGACCAGAGCACAAAACAAGGTCCATAAAGACATGGAACCAGATTGGGGTGGAAGAACTTGAATGGCCTGACCTCAACCAATAGAACACCTTTGGGATGGATTAGAGCAGAGACTGTGAGCCAAGTCTTCTTTCCAACATTAGTGCCTGTCCTCAGGGCCATCTTACCAAATGGGCATGCTTGGCAGTTGCCTGGGGGCCCCACTTGCTGAGTGACCCAGCCCAAGCCAAGCATTAGTCCTGATTCCCGTGTGCATCCTGCCGCCAAACTTAGCAGGTGGCAGGCGCCTGTCAGCCCTGCGCTGCTGTCAGGCCACTTAGGCTGTGGGGGGAAAGCCCACAACTGCAGGAATGCCTGTCCGTCTCCACGAGAACAGGCACACACAGGACAGTCGAGTCTGACTCCCGTCCATGTGTGTGTTCACCGGACCCAGCCGCCAAACTTGGAAGCTGTCATTAGTCTGGCAGTGCTGTACCAATAAATACCGTCTTATCGATAATTAGCATTTTTGTATTCTTGTGGGTGATTGTGTAGGCAGGGCCCCAGTGCACTGCATTGCCCGGGGCCCTTTAATGCTCTTAAGATGGCACTGCCTGTCCTCACAAATGTGTTCTGGAAGAATGGTCAAACATTCCCACAGACACACTCCTAAACCTTGTGAACAGCCTTCTTAGAAGAGTTGAAGCTGTTATAGGGTGGGCCAACTCAACATTGAACCCTACAGAACAAGACTGGGATGCCATTAAAGTTCATGTGCGTGTGAAGGCAGGTGTCCCAATACTTTTGGCTAATAGTCTAAAATGCACAAAATGTGTTAAAACGTACATATAGCCACTGTCTTTGCAAACAAGTATCATAAATTAAAATAACTACAATCCCCACCTTGGGAAGATTAGCCTTTGGGCGGCCAACCCCGTACTACAGGTATATATTAAAAAAAGTGCCAAAATAGTCCAGAGATACACTTTGCTTGGCTTCAACTGAGATCTCCTTTTTGACGAGTTTCACATATGAAGCTTTATCAGGAGAACAAGAGAGGAACTTCGTCAATATAGCTGCCGCCAATTCAAACCAACTACACAGATGGCTCTGGGCACCCCTTACATCCTATAAAATTCCCCCATACAAGAGGGGAGAAATCAAATCCTCTTGAATAACTTGGTAGAAGCCACAAAAAGCATGTAGGTCTTAAGCTCTATTGGTTATTATTAGTCCGTTAGCTCATCCCTTGGGCTTCTTCTGTGTGGTCACACTGTGGTTGGTTTTTTGTGAGGAACTGCAGAAGTTTGACAGCATTAGCATGTAGGCAGATGCAGTCTATTTGTTCCACTGCAGGTGGCACTTGACCGCAGCAGCACTGCAGTTGAAGAGGAAGTCAAGAGGAACTTGATTCTTCTATTGTTTCCTGGGTCACTGGAGAAGCGATCCTGTTGGATTCTGGCACCCCATGTGACTCTGACAGCCATTTTGGTTCAGGCAGAGCCTGTTTAGGGCCCTGGCTCCCAGGCTTGGCACGCATTATGCGTGTGGGTTGTGTAGGGACAGGTTACCTATCTGACAGGGACAGTGATTAGTGGCAGGGAGAGGTTCCTGATGAGTAAGGCAAGGATAGAGACACGGCATCCTTCTTGGAGACCTCCCCAGTTGGGCATGGACCTGCCAGGCCACTTTCCGCCCCTCAAGACAGACTCTGTCAGCACTTTTGCTCTGCATATCCTGTGAGTGTTCCTGGTTGAGTGCCTCCGCCAGGCTTGTTGTGAATTATTGAACTTCAACCTTAATACAAATTATGTTTCTGCAATTGGATTTGTTGTGTTTACTGCCACTGCACCACGCTGCCCCTCCTCACAAGCATGCATGGCACTTTATTTAGAACAGATGTCTACTTTGGTTATTCCAGATCCTTTGACATACTGCATGAATAAACCCCCGGTGAGGAAAGAAGGGGAGTACAGAATCAACAACTAGAGTTACAGAGACAATTAGGTAATATTATGAAAGAAGTCCAGGATTTCAGCTTTACCCAAGAGTTAACTTTAAAAATTGGCAAAGGGGATACTTGCTTAACTACTTGCCGACCAACCGCCGCAGCTACACTGCGGCAGGCTGGCTCGACTGTGCTAACCCTTGTACCTGCACAGTAGTTCGCGGGACCACTCCTGGGGGCACGCACGCACTGCTAGGGGTGCCTGCCAGCCCCCATTAGGAAGCAGGGAAGCCGATCAACAGGATTGCCGCTGGGTACCCCCGATCGCTCCCCGCTGAGTGAGAACGCCGATCTGCTGTTGTAAACACAGCAGACCGTTGTTCTCTCTGGAATGAACACAGAGCTCCTGTGTTCCTCCTATTTTGGATCACAGGTCTCTGTGTTCATTTCACAAGTCCCTCCCCCATACAGTTAGAAAACATCCCCTAGACTCACACCTAACCCTTTGATCACCCCTGGGTTTAGACCCTTCTCTGCCAGTGTCATTATTACAGTAACAGTGCATATTTTTAGCACTGATTACTGTAGTAATGCCACTGGTCCCCCCAAAAGTGTCAAAAATGTCACTTGAGGGTCCGATCTGTTCGACCCAATGTCGCAGTCCCCGCTAAAAATTCACAGATAGCCGCCATTACTAGTAATTAAGTAAAATAAAATAAAAATGACATAAATCTTTCCCCTAGTTTTTAGACGCAATAACTTTTGCGCAAACCAATCAAAATACCAAAAATATGTAGAAGAATACAAATTGGCCTAAAATGATGACAACATTTGACTTTTATTTTTTTTGTTTGTTGGGAATGCTATATATATATATATATATATATATATATATATATATATATGTATATGTATATATATATATATATATATATATATATATATATATATATATATATATATATATATATATATATATATATACACATATATATATATATATATATATATATATATATATATATATATACATATACACACATATATACACACACAAATAAATAAGTATATATATATATATGTATATAACATTCCCAATAAAAAAAAATTTGATCACCTGTGCAATTTTTATTTTTTGCACTATAAACAAATGAAAGAGCGACAATTCTGAAAAAAAACAACATATATATATATATATATATATATTGTTTTTTTCAGAATTATATATATATATATATATATTGTTTTTTCAGAATTATATATATATATATATATATTATATATATATATATATGTATGTATATATATATATATATATATATATATATATATATATATATATATATATATATATATATGTATATATATATATATATGTATATGTATGTATATATATATATATATATATATATATATATATATATATATATACATATATATATATATATATATATATTTTTTTTTTATTTTTTTTATTTCTTTATTTTTTTCAGAATTGTCGCTCTTTTTTTGTTTATAGCGCAAAAAATAAAAATCGCAGAGGTGATCAAATACCACCAAAAGAAAGTTCTGTTTATGGGGAAATAAAGGACATCAATATATCAATTTATTTGGGTACAGTGTCGAACGACCACACAATTGTCCATTAAAGTAACACAGTGCCGAATCGCAAAAAAATGGCCTGGTCATTAAGGGGGTAAAACATTCCGGTCCAGAAGTGGTTAATGGGTCAAAGTTTGTTAATGGATACTTCCGAGATCTGCCCATGTGCCAAATGCTGAATACTGATATAGCAATTTAATTTATTCTTCTGTACAGCAGAACTTCAGTTTCCCGCAGAGCCAAATACTGAGAACCTATTGAGAGACTGAACAGCCTTGAGACTTGAGAGCAATTTGGGGCTCATGGGCTCCCAATGAGGCCAAGAACCGGTGCAATAATGGACTTGCAGAACACTATAAAGCCTTAGTATATAATAAAGGGTTGTCTATACTTGGTCCTTCCATTGTAAATGCCTAAAGATTTGCCTACTCTTGGTAACCATGGATAATTGGACAGAAATATAGATAAACAGGCAGAGGTAATAAAACGCAATGTCCTGAAACTCCGCTTTCTCGGTAGAAGTTGGATGAAAATTAAACGCGATAAGAAATTCAGCCATTTTGCCTCAGGTTTACTCTTGTAATTAAACATATCTTGGTAAGCAATAAAAGGTATTTTTTGGATGATATTTTTCCTTCAATTAAAAAGCTGGCTCTGTGCAGAGCCCAACAGGATCAGAAAGCATTCAGAAGTGAGAGCTTCATTTGTTACAAATAAATTAGTATTTAACCACTTGCTTACTGGGCACTTATACCCCTTTCCTGCCCGGGCCAATTTTCAGCTTTCAGCACTGTGACACTTTGTATTACATTTGCGCCGTCATGCAACACTGTACCCATATGACATATTTATCATTTTTTTTTTTACACAGATAGAGCTTACTTTTGGTGGTATTTAACCAGTTCTGAACCAGAAGGATTTGCCCCCTTAATGACCAGGCCATTTTTTTACAATTCGGCACTGCGTTACTTTAACGGAAAATTGCAACACTGTACCCAAATAAAATTGATGTCCTTTTTTTCCCACAAATAGAGCTTTCTTTTGGTGGTATTTGATAACTGGCTCTTTCACACGGGCGTTCCGTATGTCCGTTTTTCATCCCATCCATTTGCGGATGAAAAACGGACATAATGTATCTCTATGTAAATACGGATGTCAGCGGAGGATCATCCGCTGACATCCGTTTTGTGTCCTTTCAGTTTTTTGGAACGGAAGAGAAACCTATTTTTTCTTCCGTTCAAAAAACGGAACGGACGCAAAAACGGATGTCAGTGGTGTCATCCGCAGACATCCGTATTTACATAGATACATTATGTCAGTTTTTCATCCCATCCATTTGCGGATGAAAGACGGACCGGATGACACAAGTGTCATCCGTGTCCGTTTAAAAAAAAAAAAAGGACACGATCGGGCAAAAACAACTGAACGCCCGTGTGAAAGAGCCCAACCTGTGCAATTTTTTTTTTTTTGCGCTATAAACAAAAAAAAAGACAATTCTGAAAAAAAATATATATATTTTTCACATTCTGCTATATAACATTCCCAAAAAAAAAATAAAAATAAAAATTTTTTCATCCTTTTAGGCCAATTTGTATTCTGCTACATATTTTTGGTAAAAGAAAAAATTGCAATAAGCGTATTTTGATTAATTTGCACAAAATTTATCACATCTACAAACTAGGGGAAAGGTTTACGTCATTTTTATTTATTTTATTTTTCTTACCAGTAGTGGCAGTGATCTGCGATTTTTAGAAGACACTTTTGGGGGGACCAGTGACATTACTACAGTAATCAGTACTAAAAATATCCACTGTCACTGTAATAATGACATTTGCAGTGAAGGGGTTAACACTAGGGGCAATCAAAGGGTTAATTGTGAGCCTAGGGGAGTGCTTTCTAGCTGTGGGGTAGCTGTGTTTACTACTTGAAGACCAGAGATGTATAGTAAATAAGTAGAACTACTTCACTACTGTACTTAAGTATCGAAAGGCGGTATCTGTACTTTCCTGGAGTAGAATTTTTTTTCTCCTACTTCCACTTTTACTTCACTACATTTTTTCGATGATTTCAATACTTCTACTCCAATATTTTTTTTTTTGTGCTGCATAGTTACTCGTTACAATTATAAAAATTACCACTGCCAGAACAGTAGATGGCAGGTTTCATGAAGCTCAAAACATGTGTATTATCAGCGCATACGAAAATAAATGCTACTGTATGCATAAATAAAAGCTGCATTTGAAATAATAAAAAACAATATGATGTTCAAACTTTTGACTTCTTTCTTTAATAACTACATAACACAGTACTTGTACTTTTACTTTCAGTACTTGAGTAGAATTTTTTTTTTTTTCAAAACTACTGGTACTTCTACTCAAGTCACTTTTTGATCAAGCACTTCCACTTCTACTCAAGTCACTTTTTGATCGAGCACTTGTACTTTTACTCAAGTATGGGGTTCGAGTACTTTATACAACGCTGTTGAAGACATGGATCAGTGTTCCAGCTTCACAGGATCTATGTCTTATGTCCTCATAGAATGACGGTCTGCCTTGATTACATAGACAGACTGTAATTCTGTGAGTGTACAAAACAATCGGCGGGTCA
Source organism: Pelophylax lessonae (assembly GCF_965119305.1). NCBI lineage: Eukaryota > Metazoa > Chordata > Amphibia > Anura > Ranidae > Pelophylax > Pelophylax lessonae. Next base: position 13,847,146 of record NC_138774.1, read on the forward strand.
TGGCGGACATCGGATCTGAGGGACCCACTGATCAACTCCCACTCAAAACCCGGATGTGCAGAATCACGTATATATGCATGATTCTGCACAGAGCGGCCACCCTGTAGCAGTAAATCTGCTATGGGGCAGTGGTAAAGCCGCTAATAGAGGAAAAATGGGGAGAGGAGTTGTGATTTTAGTGATTTTTTTGTAAACCTACAAAATTAATTTCTCCACAGTGCTTGCAGCTACAAAGGGCAGTCAAGGCTTGCGTTAACCACTTCTGGATCAGAAGAATTTCCCCCTTAATGACCAGGCCATATTTTTCGATTACTTTAACGGACAATTGCGCGGTTGTGTGACGCTGTACCCAAATAAAATTGATGTCCTTTTTTTCCCACAAATAGAGCTTTCTTTTGGTGGTATTTGATTACCTTTGAAATTTGTATTTTTTGCACTATAAACAAAAAAAGAGCGACAATTCTGAAAAAAAAAAAAACAATATTTTTCACATTCTGCTATATAACATTCCCCCAAAAAAATTAAAAATATATTTTTTTAACTTTTTTTTTTTTTGCTACATATTTTTGGGAAAAAAAATCCCAATAAGCGTATTTTGATTGGTTTGCGCAAAAGTTATCACGTCTACTAACTACGGGGAAAGATTTATGTAATTTTTATTTTATTTTTTTACTAGTAATGACGGCAATCTGTGATTTTTAGCGGGACTGTGACATTGCAGCGGGCAGATCGGACCCCTAAGTGACATTTTTGACACTTTTGGGGGGACCAGTGACATTACTACAGTAATCAGTGCTAAAAATATGCACTGTTACTGTAATAATGACACTGGCAGGGAGGGGGTTAACACTGTGGGTGATCAAAGGGTTAAATGTGAGCCTAGGGGAGTGATTCTAACTGGGGGGGGGGGGGGGGGGGGGGGCGTGGCTTGTGAAATGATACATGTGATCCTATATAGAAGGATCACAGGCGCTCTGTGATCATTCCAGGGAGAAGAACGGTCAGATGTGTTTACAACAGCTGACCGTTCTCTCTCAGCGGGGAGCGATCGCGGGTGTCAGGCCTACCCCGTGCATCAGAGTCCCCGCTGCCGAGTGGGTCGGGAGCGCACTTGCGGCGGCACGTGCTTGCCCCCTAGCAGCAGACACGCAACCGACGTAGCCCTACGTCAGTTAGCGCAGGAAGGCCTGCCTGCCGCAGTATATTTGCGGTGGGCGGTCCGGAACCAGTTGAAGCTATTTTACTGCTTTTAGGAATAAGTAATTATTTTACTCCCCCTATCCCCTTTACAATGAGCATTTACATACAGTGCGTCCGGAAAGTATTCACAGCACTTCACTTTTTCCACATTTTGTTATGTTACAGCCTCATTCCAAAATGCATCAAATTATTTCCCTCAAAATTATGCAAACAATATCCCATAATGACAACGTGAAAGAAGTTTGTTTGAAATCTTTGCAAATGTATTAAAAATAAAAAACAAAAAAATCACATGTATGTAAGTATCACACCCTTTGCCATGACACTCAAAATTGAGCTCAGGTGCATCCTGTTTACACTGATCATCCTTGAGATGTTTCAACAACTTGATTGGAGTCCACCTGTGGTAAATTCAGTTGATTGGACGTGATTTGGAAAGGCACACATCTGTCTATATAAGGTCCCACAGTTAATTGTGCATGTCAGAGCACAAACCAAGCCATGAAGTCCAAGGAATTGTGTGTAGACCTCCGAGACAGGATTGTATGGAGGCACAGATCTGGGGATCTGTGCCTCCATACATTCTGCAGAATTGAAGGTCCCAATGAGCACAGTGGCCTCCATCATTCATAAAGAAGAAGTTTGAAACCACCAGAACTTTTCCTAGAGCAAGGGGAGGACTAGGCCAGGGGGCAGGGGGGCAATTGCCCCCTGGGCCGCTCTGATGCCCCGTAAAAAGGCTGCACTGCTTCTGCCACAGAAATGCCTAAAGGATTCCTGGTGAAGAGAAGTAAAAAGTCCCTGCCACTGACCTACTGACTGCGGGTTAAAGACAAGGACATAGTGCAGGCCTCCACCCGCCCCCCAGCATGGATGGTGTAAACTGTGTCTGAGCAGAGGCCAGATCCATGCCCCACTGGAGACTCCTCCCCTGGCCAGTCCCGACCGAGCTGTCCCAGCTGCCCAGGTCGGGAACCCAGATTTATCCGGTAAGTAGAGAGTATTTGGAGCGGAGCTTCAGCTTGGAATGGGGGTCAGAAGGAGGACAGAAAGAAGGAGAATGGGAGGGGGGCTGAGTCGCAGCACCATGGGCCTCTGGTTTGTACTTGCCCCCTGGTCCGAAAGCTGCCAGTCAGCCCCTGCCTAGAGTGAAACGCCAGACAAACTGAGCGATTGGGGGACTTAGTCAGGGAGGTGACCAAGAACTTGATGGTCATTCTGACAGAGCTTCAGCATTTCTCTGTGGAGTGAATCATGTCAGCCCCGAGTCTCTTGTATTGATTGCTTTTTTGTTCCTGGTCCTAGGTGCTGTGGCTAGGATGCACCACCCAGTGTGCATGGGGAAAAACTTTTTTACCCCCTGGGTGTTATGAGTGTCCATTCCCACTGTGACTGGGTGGAGTGGTGGAGCAGATGGTTGCCTAGTTTATGGTCATTTCTGCTCCCTCTTCCTTTGTACCCAGCTTAGTTCACTACCCAGATGCCCTGAGTCTCCAGTAGGCCGTCCTATAGTGGGCAGCTTTGCCGGTAACCCTATGCACTGGATGTGCCTGCACTTTTGGTGTGAAGTCCAACATCTCTTGCATTTGTGGTCGGAATCTGAGTTCCTGGGCACCATCTTACTTTCCCCCTGGGCCACATTATTGAGGACGCCAGTAACCCACAGATGTGGGCATTTTGCTACCACCTAAATATTTGGATAAGATAAAACTCTCCCACACACTATTTAGAAAATTACCATTATACATACTGCTTCTTTGGTGTGTTTGGCTGTGAAGAAACAGATTTTCGGCCATGCAACTTACACCAATGCAACGGGTATGTTACTATTTATTATACTATTGTAGGACTTTAATAGTTTAGGCTTTTTTTTTTTTTTTTTTTTAAGGTTTAATCAATGTTTTTAAGTGTTCTCAGGATTCCCATAGTTGAAGCCAACGCATGTACGATTATCTGTGCAAATACAGTAACAGGTATTTACTCTGAGTTCATCATAGCTGGGTATATATAACTCTTTTGTTTGCGCTATTATAGAGATAATCACTGCACATATGTTGTGTGTTTATTTTTATACCTCCACATGTTCCTGGTTCCATATATTTACACCTCACATTTTTCACATCCATTGGATACGCTAATTATGTTTACAATTTTTTTTTTTTTTTTTTACGAATTTGGAGTAGTCTTTTCTTTTCCTTTTATTTTCTTTTCTTTTCTTTTCCTTTCCTTTCCTTTCCTTTCCTTTCCTTTCCTTTCCTTTCCTTTCCTTTCCTTTCCTTTCCTTTCCTTTCCTTTCTTTTCTTTTATTTTCCTTTCCTTCCTTTTCCTTTCTTTTCTTTTCCTTTACTTTCCTTTCTTTTCCTTTTTCCTTTCCTTTCCTTTTCTTTCCTTTCTTTTCCTTTCTTTTCTTTTCCTTTCTTTTCTTTTCTTTTCCTTTCCTTTCTTTTCTTTTCTTTTCCTTTCTTTTCCTTTCCTTTCTTTTCTTTAACTTTCTTTTCCTTTCCTTTCTTTTCTTTTCCTTTCTTTTCCTTTCTTTTCTTTTCTTTTCCTTTCCTTTTCCTTTCCTTTCTTTTCTTTAACTTTCTTTTCTTTTCCTTTCCTTTCCTTTCTTTTCCTTTCCTTTCCTTTCTTTTCCTTTCCTTTCCTTTCTTTTCCTTTCCCTTTCCCTTTCCTTTCCTTTCCTTTCCTTTCTTTTCTTTTCTTTTCCTTTCTTTTCTTTTCTTTCCTTCCCTTTCTTTTCTTTTCCTTTCCTTTCCTTTCTTTTCTTTTCTTTTCCTTTCTTTTCTTTTCCTTTCTTTTCCTTTCTTTTCTTTTCTTTTCCTTCCCTTTCTTTTCTTTTCTTTTCCTTCCTTTTCTTTTCCTTTCCTTTCCTTTCTTTTCTTTTCTTTTCCTTTCCTTTCCTTTCCTTTTCCTTTCCTTTCCTTTCCTTTCCTTTCCTTTCCTTTCCTTTCCTTTCCTTTCTTTTCCTTTCCTTTCCTTTCTTTCCTTTCCTTTTCCTTTTCTTCCTTTCCCTTTCCTTTCCTTTCCTTTCCTTTCCTTTCCTTTCTTTTCCTTTCCCTTTCCCTTTCCTTTCCTTTCCTTTCCTTTCTTTTCTTTTCCTTTCCTTTCTTTTCTTTTCCTTTCTTTTCCTTTCCTTT